>NC_087133.1:9717503-10040006 GCF_030705265.1 Helicoverpa armigera | reverse complement strand
GTAGGTAGATTACATTCGTAGTCCATTGTTTTAAGCATTTCTCAACCGTTGGGTTAGAAGCAAATAAATCATTCAATCATGTCACGACCAAGTTTATGTCTCTATTTATCCGTTCCACTCAATAAAACCATTTACGTGAACAAAATAGATACCTACCTATCTCGCACCCACTTACTGTTTGTTTTGAAATTGAATTGCGTGACAATAGAGATAAATCCGGACTTTCCAGTGCTGAAATTCCTCATCGCTAACGAATTTCTTTATGAAACACTCTCGATCGGCATGAAACATACAATAAATAAATTCTGCCTGATAGGTCCATAATTGAGATTTATTTTTGGTCATGACTCGAATCTTTTACACTCTGCACTTGATGACCTATAAATAAGTACCTAACGATTTTTGTATTTTTTCAGTTGGACTTAAGCACCGCAATCAAGCGAGTGCGCAGAGATGGAGAAGCCACGACCGAAGCCAGTTCCAGCAGCACCACTGAAGAAACCTCCACTGCGGCCCCAGAAGTTGATGACGTCAGAGTGCGGCCTGTGTGCCTGCCCACCCCTGGACTGTCTTATACCCGCCAGTGCGGTGTCGTCATTGGTTGGGGGGTTACTGATGAAGGAGGCTCCATTTCTAATACTTTGCAAGAGGTATGTATCCTGGAACGAATTGAAATTGGTAGGTACGCTGTATGAGTAGGTACTTAGTTATGCTAGCAGATGGTAATCACGTGCTTTGTTTGTAACACTCTTGTAAAACAGAAGACAAGTCTTTAACATAATCAAATCTGTTCCTATCCAAGTCCTACAAATAACAGAATCTGAAAAACTCAATCCCAAATCTCCTTCCTCAGGTGAAAGTGCCAATAGTATCAAACGCTGAATGCAAGGACCGGTCATACGGCAGAAGAGTGACTGACAACATGATGTGTGCTGGCGAGCCTGATGGCGGCCGTGACGCCTGTCAGGGTGACTCCGGCGGACCGCTACATGTGTTCAACGAGACCACTGAGAAGTATCAGGAAGTCGGTTAGTAGAAGAACTTAGTAACTTACAGCCTACAGCCTACCTGCTTGCAGAATGGACCTCATGAAATGGTCATTGGAGAAAAACCTCACGGAGCTTAGTTAGTTTAGATATTTAGTAGTTATGAGGTCTCCTTTACTAAATCCAGAGAGACTTGCAAAGGCTCTTGTAATGTTACAATTTCAGCTTCACAAATAAAAGTTACATAGGTACTAGAGTACCTACCTTCTAAAGTTTTTTCAATCCGTACCTCTTCAATTTCTTTTCAAACTTATGAGTTTTGGACTAATATACGGAAAATCGGAATATAATGAAATGCCACAATCCCATTTGAAATAACAATTCCCAGCATGACGGTAGTCTAATTCGTAATTTACGTGTTCCAGGTGTGGTGTCTTGGGGCGAAGGTTGTGCGAGACCAGACAAATATGGAGTGTACTCCAGGGTGAACCGATACCTAACATGGATCAAGAGCAATACGGCCGACGCTTGCTACTGCGACTGAACACGAAAACTTTACTTCTGAAAGTGACGCGACAAAGTTATGAATAAAATTCTAAGGATTACCTATGAATTGGACGTTTCGTGTAGCTACCGCAGCGCTGTTGGCACTCCGCAACCACTCTACAAGTCACACGGTTGCCGCAACGCACATTTGGTATCAAAACCAGTGAGCATCCGTTTGCAGGAAGGCGAACGCAACGTGGCCTCATCGCAGATGTCCGACACGATACTTCCAATTCAAAATGTTCAAGTTTTCAAAATTTAAATGCCATATTGGCGTATCGGACCATGACAAAATGTTCTATAATACGATCCCTATCACCACTACTTAATCTTCAGATCGACGATAAGCTTGACAACACGCGGGTCAATCATGAGTCACATACGACTTTTCACAAGTTTCCTAATTATTTTTCTTTGTTGCATCATCGAGTATTGCTCCACATGCTAGGACTATTACGAGACATTCACATATTTCTGCGTTACCGAATCATGAATAACGAAAATTGTATAAGGTTCATAATAGGTACTTTGTATAACAAGCCATAATCCACAATATGCATTTACTGTAGGTACCTAGACATTCTTAAAAAAAACTAAAAAAGGATGTTCTACAAGTTTATTTTTCTTCATGTCCATTTAAGATGTAAATTTTTATAAGATTTTCTCAAAGCAGAATGAATTGCTATGAAGCCAATTCCAGGGATTTTCAAAGCATTGCTTATATTTTGTAACTTTGTCACCTGACTTTCCTTTATGTATTAAATAAGCACTCTGAATTTACAATTAATTAGTATTTATTTAATAAACTATGTGGAAATCATATTGTTTGTTTTACACTCCACTCCAGTACCTTTATAGCACTGTCAGTTCTGGTTCATCAAATCAAATGAACTGATTTAAATAAAATTAAGTACAGAGATAGTCTATAGTCTAAGAAATTACAGACTTCCTTTCAACCAGCGGGCCTAGCATGACCGCCATAGAAACAGCTTTTGTCTACCGAAGAATCGACAAAATGACAGATTGAAGAAAGATTTCTATCGACCCGAGCATGGCGATGTTTGACATCGAGAAAAGAAATGTTTCTTTTCTTCGTCGACATGTGTCTATCGCGTCGAGCATGACGACTATATTTTCTCTACTTTTGACATTTGGGAGTAGATATAACTTTCTATATGAAATGTCAAATACTCTACATCTCATCGGACCTAGACAAGAGTAGACAAGAATATTATTATAATTTTAAGATCTCAAAAAGCATTTACAAAGTATGTCGGGGTCCTACCGTCGTCATGTGGTCAGTTTTTATGCTGAGAAGAATCAGTGTAAAGCTCAAAGAACGAGCTATACGAGTGTTAAGCCTCTCGACATTGAAAACGTAAATGTGCAGAGATGGTGCAGTATTTGTGCGGAATCTGTCTCCTAGGATATCTTAGGGACTGCCTGTTCATATCAATCAATGTAAGTACCTACAGTCTATTTTATTTCGTTGTGCTTTCCAACCAAAAATATGACAAAGTTTTCGTCCTTATAGATAAGTTAAATATAGAAAGATCTATTCATTTATTATTGTTTCTAAGATTATTTTGTCTATTATGTAGGTATTACCCTTCATTGCAAGAAAATAATTAAACAGAAGAAAAATATTTAACAAAGCTTAATTGTTGCAGGTTCTTTGTTCGGGTCCTAGGTCATTAACAACATTACTAACCACTGTTAGCAAATTTTTTAAGCAATTTGTTTTTGCAGTGAATACAAGGTTAGTATACCTAATATATTCCAACAGGTATCTGTGGAGATCAAAGGGGGAGGCCTATGTTCAGCAGTGGACGTCCTATGGCTGAGATGATGATGATGATACCTAATATTAGATATAACCTCTATTTCAGATTGTAGATACTGAGTGCAAAATACTGAACATAAATGCCAATTATCCTGACAGAGTTCATAAACAATCAATTTTCAATAGTTCTCTCATTAAGAACAAACTGCAGGCTATATGACTCTAGAATTGGACAGTTTTATCTGCTAAGAAAAAATGACATTTTAAATAAACAACCATTATGATTTTAATATTCACATTCTTTATTAAATGATATCATTTCAATAATTTATAATTTGTAAACTGACGACCCAGTTGTCATTTAGCATCCTTTTTTTGTAATCTGAAACAAGAACACAAAATTAAATTAACATTCATTTTCAGGGGATTCTAGTCATGCGTTAGGGTCTTGACTCATGACATCAATAAGAATGCTGATAATGTGTCACTATCAGTATGTTATTCTTTTATTATACTGTAAAATAATTCTTGTAAAAACTCTTTACCAAACAGTTATTTCTTTTTGCAGGGTGCCTATGCTACAACTCTTCCCGAAGAAAGGCAGAAAGAGAGACACACTAATGACCTTAGCGGTAGCTTACTACAAGCTGCAACTCACAGAAGAGCAACTATTATGAATATCTTTGTATATCAACAGTTCTTCAAACCATACAGACAGAATTGAGTTGCTGGGGAGTTTGTTCCACCGCTTCTGCTGCTGATTTTCAGCCTATTTTGAATGAATGACTATCTGTAGCCTTAATTTTATGTAAATAAACCTTTACCTCTGTGTAAATGATTGTCTTATTTTATTTTTTATCTTAAGAGTTGTTGCTTATATCACACAAGCAACAAATAGGTACTATAATTATTATTGCCATAATTATACTTTGAAAACAAAGCATGAGAGTTTTGCTAGAATGAAACCAACAAGTCTGGAGAACTATTACTAGTAAATGAATATTATTTAAAGACACTTACTAATAGAATGTTTCTCGTGTCAGCATTGTATGCCAAGAACTCGTTCTTTTCCATATTTTTTCAGCAGCTTTTGAATACGGACCTATTCTTCTTTATCGTGGCCTTCTTTTCCCAATGGATCGGGATACTATCTTCTCTGTTTATTGGATGGGACTTCGTACGCTGTAAATAAACAGGTTTAGTAACGACGAAAGTAAAAACACTTCGGACAATAATATAGGGAAGCAAGATAACAGTGAGGAACGCATTGAGCTGTGCATGGCAAAGTTCTCATCAGACAATGCCACCAATCACCATTTATTGAGATTATTATGTTATTTTCCTTTGTTCTTTTCATCGTATGTATGGATAATTATTATGTTCGTTTGGATTAATTACACACAACTATTGGAATAATCAGTACTTTATTTATTTAATCACAAAATCTTACTTACTTTTTTCTTGCTGCACGCAGTAATCACCAATATCTAAATACGTAAAATCAACAACAATAATCGTTTTTTGTAAACAAACAAACATGAACCATTTTAGTTCCACAGATAAAAAATAAGTTCGATGAATACGTTTTGTTGTTACTTTGAGTTACGTGAGTTTATGTATAGGTTCATGCGTGAAAAATAGTGCATTGACACATTTTTTTGGCTAACTAAACGTAAATTCATCGCAGAACGACCCATCACTAGCTACTTATCCGTTGCTATGGAAAGTCTTTCTCTTGATAGAAACGCGAGTCTACAGCTCGCGTCATGCTCGGGTAGAAGACATGTCGAGTGGGAAAGAAAGAGCTTTGTCGTTTCTTGGTAGAATAGAGATAGAATCGCCATGCTAGGCCCGAGGTGCGGGAAGTATCCTTCGTGTGAATGTGGGAAGGCAGAAAACAGGTAGTGAATAATATTTCGGAAAAATTGATTCCATAGGTAATAATAAAAATAAAAAAATAAAATAAAATAATGTTTATTGTCAAAAACGCAACTTTACATTGTGGTAGTTACCGTTGAGCCACAAACTAAGCACAGCTTGTATCTTGTGGCTCTGAGTGCTTTAATATTGCTTATATTATAAAGTTACATAGGTACCAAATCTTTGGAGATGAAATATTAAAGGAAATTATGAGCTAAGGATGTTGGAACTTAAATTGAGGTACATAATATAAAAAAAATGATATTAAAACTAGGTGAATTAATCGGGCTTTTATGCTAGTTTGGTGTGTATGTGAGGGCATGTGTGAATGAGTGTGTGTGAGGTGAGAGAGTGTGTGGTGTGTAGTGTCGGTCCGAGAGTGATAGTGTTGATGGTGTGGGTGACTTTGTAGGTATGTTGATGGTGTTGGTGGCTTTGTAGGTACTACAGCAGAGCTTCGGTTTCGATGTAAGTCAGTTTTAGTAGGGCTGCAGTTATCTTCTTTTTACACATATTGTGAGTACAGTCTCTAAGGTCACAAATTCTGCTGACCTTGTTGTACGTGCTAGGATTTGAGTATTGGGTGCAACGTCTGGCTAATTCAGAGTTGGCATTTGGTAAAGGTATTCTAAAGATCCGTTTTCTAAGTAAGTCCTGGTAGTCGGCGCGTTTTTTGATGACGGCGTGAGTAGCAAGAGTTGCCACGAGTATAAATAGCTGTCGAACCCTTAGTACACGGAACTTTCCATACAATGTGTCTGTAGGAAATTTAAACGGTAGTTTTAAGGCCACCTTAATTAGAGCTCTTTGTGCTCTTTCCAAAGTTATGAAGGTGCTTTTTCCAGCACTCCCCCATATGCGTATGCAGTACTGAATGACGGATTGGCAGAGAGCGAAGTATACCGTCTTCAGTACGTCTAGTGGTGAGCAGTCCCTAAGTTTTTTCATGACATGAATTAGTTTTCGGACTCTAGCAGACAGTGAGTAGATGTGTGCCTTATAGTTTAGGTGTTGGTCTATGATGACTCCGAGGTACCTAATGGTGTCAGTACGTGCGATTGTTTCGCAGGCGCAGTGTTGTTGGGAGTCATTATTTTGCGGTTGTGTGCACGAGTGTATTTTTAGAGTGAATGAGCGTGGAGGACAGGTAGAATTTGTCTTGCAGAACGTAATGAACTTGCTTTTGGTTACATTTAGTGTCAGTAGATTATGGTCTAGGGATTGTGCTATCTCAGAAAGTCCGCGTTCAGCCAGTTCCCGTACACAGTCCCAGGACCTTCCATGAAAGACAATGGCTGTATCGTCGGCGTATGTGACAATTTCGGCACCGTTAAGAGGCAGGCTTACTATGTCGTTTATGTAAAGTGTGAACAAGGTGGGGCCCAGCGTGCTGCCTTGAGGTACTCCATAATTAATTGGAAGGAGTTTACTTTTATGTCCACCTATTTTGACGTATTGCTTACGGTGTGTGAGGTAGCTGCGGAACCATTCCAGTGTGTTGCCCCTAATGCCAAAGAGCTCGAGTTTTTTTAGTAGCAGTCCCGTCGACACCGTGTCGAAAGCTTTTGCCAGATCGAGGAATACACCAATGCAGTATTGTCCGTTTTCGATATAGAAGGAAACTCGATCTGTCAGAAGTGACACTGCGTCTTCGGTGGATCTGCCTTGACGGAAGCCGAATTGCCGGTCTGAAATGATGTGATTTTTATCGAGATATTCTGTGAGTCTTTTGTTAACTATTTTCTCTAATATTTTTGAGACTATGCTTAAGAGAGCTATGGGTCTGTAATTTTTAGGGTCGTCTTTAGATCCAGTTTTATAAATAGGGGTCACGGATGCCGTCTTCCAGGAATCTGGAAAGACACCGGTTTCTAGACTTAAATTGAATATGTGGGTTAAGGGTTTGATAAAGCTATTGATGCATTTAGAGAGTAAGTAAACTGTGAGTTGATCGGGACCAGGTGCACTGTCTATTTTTAGATTCCGTATAATGTTGGTGATTTCTTCATCGTCAGTAGGACTCATAAAGAATGATTGTGAGTTGTTTTGTTGTGACCGGTAAGAGTCTATTAGTGTGTTGTGTGGTATCCCGAGTTTGTTGAGGATTTTGGCTGCGTGCTGTTCTCCTACGTTGACAAAGTGCTGATTGCAGATATCAAGTGCTTGTGTGGGGGAGGTGCTAGATGTAATTAATTGTGTAGCGCTGTTTTGGGTGCTCTTGTTTCCGCAGATGTTTTTTATAGCCGCCCAGAGTCTTTTAGGGTTGTCTTTATTTACGTGTATTTCCTTTTTGTTGTGTGTGTTTTTAAGATTGCGTAGCAACATGTGCAGGTAGTTTCTATAACGTGTATAGATTAGGCGTTTGATGTCATCACTAGGGTTAGCTTTGCATTCTAGATGTAGTTTGTCACGTTGTCTCATGCATCTTATTAAGCCGGGTGTGACCCATGGTTGGATGTTAGCAAGTTTCCTGGAGATCTTTATTTGTTTTGTGTGCTTGTTGATTGCGCCGGTGACAATATTGTTAAATATTTTTATCGAGTTATTTACGCAGGAGGAAGTGTAGATGGGTTCCCAGTCGGATTGGGCGATCTCGGCATCCACAGCATTCCAATCAGTTTTAGTTTTCCAGCGTTTGGTTTGTATCGTGTTCGGCTTAAGATGTACACTGCACAGCGCTAAGTCATGGTCCGTGATGGAGAGGTTGCAGACGAGACCGACTGCAGTTGCGTTGGTTTTAACAAATATGTGGTCAATACATGAACCGCATCTCGTAGGAGCAGTGATCGCAGGAGTCAGGTCGTGTGAAGCCATGAGACATGAATAGCTAGAAGCCTGGTTATTTTCTAAGTCTATAATGTTAATATTAATGTCACCAGCTACTATGATTGTTTGCTTATGTTTTAGATCTGAGAGTATAGTGTCAAGGGAACTGAAGAAGGTGTCTGCGTTAGTAAAAGAAGGGGAACGGTATATTGCTAGAAGTGTAATGTCATATGTGATGTTTAAGAGCAAACTGTCAGCGTCAGCTAGATTGGCTTCCGTACTAGTAACGTTATTCCAAGCTGTTCTGATGTAGGTAACAATACCTCCGTTTTTGTTAACTTGGGAAGAGGTTCTGTATATGTAGTACCCTGGCATTTCTTCTAAGATTGTGCCTTCAGACAGCCAGCACTCTGTTAGCACAATTACGTCAATGTTTGAGTTCAACCTATATAAAGCAACTTTAAAGTCGTCGAAGTTTTTTTGATAGCTTCTTATATTGTATGTAAGAACTGTGAATTTATCTTTGGAAACATTTAGGATAATATTGCAACTTTCTGGGGAATCTACTGTGTGACATTCTATTGAAAAGGATTCGTCTATATCATTGGCGATGTCAAGTGAAGCCATTTTTATTTAGTATAATGATGTATGAAAGAAGCTTTTGTGCGTGATTTTTATTTAAAATTTTTGTTGCGTCTTGGTTAAACTGTATTAATGGGTTCATTCAGTTTGATTAAAAGAAGTTATTGGTTGCATATTATGTATTTATTTATTTATTAAGATGTAATTCCAAAACAGTGGATATTTGTTTGATCAATGTAATTAACAGTAAGGTCTTATACTAACCACATCTACAGGTAATGTAACAAAATATTTATAATTCACATCCATTAGCTATCATGACTACAATTCAAGGACTTTTTTTTGTAGTTGACTATATATTGAAGAATAAACTTTGGTAATAATTAAACATCAATATTTTGCATATCACATGCAAATACTATGAAGTTACCAATTTCAATTTATTCCTCTGCAAGAAAGAGAAAATAGAATTGTTATCTTATTCTAATAATCCAAATGGTCTACGTATACAACTATGGAAATGGGATTAAATATTAATAAAAATGTCTAAATAAAGAAGAGAGTTCAGACATGACATTGTTGTATATAAGGCCGGGACTTGATAATTGATCCAAACCTGGTGTTTGTGGCATTCGGGTGTCCGTTCCAGTGGATGTGGAGGTCACAGTCTCTTCAACTACTTCATTCCCGCTTTTGACTATCCGCCTGGTTTCCACCGAACCATCAGACTTGGTGACACTTGTTGTGATGATAGTCTGGCAGAAGGAACGGCCTGGCACTAACTCACCGTTAAAGGGTGTAATGGGACCAATCTGTGAGTCTCTCTTTTTTTTGAACAATCCAGATAAATCATTGGATGAGATTTTGCCATCTAGATCAACGTCTTCTTTAACATGCTCATGTGGACGGCTGTGGTAGCCGGGTTTCAGATAATAGTCCCTTATATTGTCTCCATGAAAGTGTTCCGGGTGATTGTGTTCTGGGGGAAGAGGGTTGATGGTCGCGAAAGAGTCCACAGGGTTCTCGTTAATGAATGATTTTATATCACCAAACATGGCACCGAACGTTTGGATCATATCCAGCATCTGCCTGGAGAACTCTTGATGAATGTCCATAGCATTAGTGAAGTCTTCCATTTCGTGTCTTGTGTAAAGTTCATCACCGTCGTCTTCGTCGTCGGAACTCCAAATCGGATTTCGGAAATCATTTCTGGGTGGATCCTGTCGTAACCCAAAAAAGGTACGTAATTTTTCCATGAAATTGCTGCTTGCCATTTTCAGTTTAACTTGATGATTTTTCCGGTGATGTTTTATGTTTTTGCGTGTAAATGTTGATTATTTTATTTATTGCGCAACAAACAAAAAAATTAATCGACAGCTGTTCTAATTGCAATCCAGCTCCAGCTCATTAGTTTATTATAAGCATATCAATAATTTAACCTCCCTTTTCTCACCGATTTTACATGGCATGAGGACGATAGGAGAGTGTGATAGCAAATACCAATGCTTAACATTAGAAAACTAAGCAGCTGCAAATTTTCTGGATTGGAACGCTTGTGGTCGATGTCAATATTATTGTCAATGTCTGGTTTCCATTTCCATTCAGAATTTTGTAGAAAGTACTAGAATTATTTCATCATAGTATAGTTTCTATATTAAATATTGTTTCTAGTTTAAGCATTGCAACATGTATTACCTTCATTCAGTATCAGTTGAAATTGTAAATAAATCACAACAGATTTATAACGAGTAAAAGCCACCATATAAAAATTAAAATTCTGAACGCAGAAAAACAATAACAAATGGCATTCGTTCGTTTTTTTTTCTAAAATCTATACCAACCAATGATTTAAACCTCAGATTAAATATCTAAGAAGTAAACACAGTATTTTACATAAAAATACTGCGATAAAGTATTACGTATAAATATATAAGTATATAATAAAAAGATTTTAGCTGAAACTGAAAGGCCAAGGGTTTTAAGCTATTTTTATAAAGATATTACATTACAGTATTAGTTACTTTCTGCTGTCGATTATTTATTTCGGCTAAAATTATGGGACCCGAATCCCATGGCAGCAGCAGCCAGCCTAAAAATATATTTACTGAAGAGTAACTTCTGGTTTCTATGCTATGTCCATGTTCTTAATTTAGGTATGTACTTACGTGGATAGAGAATTATTTTTTAAATAATTAAATCGTATACCTATACCTTTCGTTAAGTCCTTAAAATTAAAGCTCATAAAAAGCACAGTAATTTTATTGATCGTGAGACAAAATTATTAAAATGGTGTAAATATGCGATTATTTGTTTTATTTTTGAAAAAAAAAAAAAGTTTTTTTTTAATATATGACTCTGTTACACGTTTACTTGGGAGTTTATCAGATATGCTTCTTCTCTTTCTCACTTTAGCCATATTCCAGTATCTATCCTGTTGTCAGTGGTGTCATCGATTTATCTGACCACGACTATAAATGGTGGAACGGAGCGTTGCTAGAGCAGTGGGCAAATAGCAGTTAGTGGTGCGGCGGATGATCCTAAGTTATTTATTTCTCCAATTTAATAATTCAGAAAGACGATACATATATCCGGCAGTTCACATGCAGCTCTCAAATTATTTCAAATATAATAACTGGAACATGATACTTACAGTGACACTTCGGTGAAAAAGTTATAATTCGTTTAAATTAAGGTATGTTTTATTATTTATATTTTATTAAACATCTTCAGTCGTCTTGTAGGGCGTTTTGTTATCAAATTAATTTGCCTTGTGCACTGTAATTTTTATTAAGAAGAAGGACAGAGTATGTATAAAAAATAATTTAATAAAATAATTACTCAAAAAAGTGCGAAGGGTAAGCCCATGCGAAGCACTTGTTCACAAAATAATGGAATAATTCGCATCGCTCTGTGCGATTTCATTAATTTTTAAGCGTAATATCATTTTTCTTAAATTGATTTCAAGGTTTGTTTGGTCTGTCAACTGGAATAAATATTTAGAAATATGATATTTTTAGCTGTGTGGTTTGGACGGTGGATGTGTGAGAACCGGTTTCGGATCCGCGTGTTAATCTGTCAGTAGTGTTAAAACCGTTGACCGGCAATATGCAGAGGGATAATTCAGCAGGCCTACTAGGCAAGGGTTCGTTAAAAATATTATTTTTTCACAAACATGTGTTTAACCATATGTTGCAATTTGCACAGAAGCTGCTACTAACTTTAAAGCTGCTAATTAAAATTGTAATTGAGAAAATTAATTGTTCATTTGTGGTTAACCAACACAGCACCACTAGAGAATTATACTTCCCTCTATCAATGAAAAATTGCACAATTTTTCACACACTACACCCTCACGGTCACACCCTGCCTTTAGTTTTAAAGCAATTTTTCTTATTTTAATATTCATTAGTTTAATATTAATACACCAAAACTACAGTACATCCCAATTTTATTGAAATTTGTAACTATGCTAGATGCTAGACTACATTGTGTTCAATTTCTCAGTGTGATAATATTAACATTAGTGAATATTATTACTTAATTTAATGAACTTGTTAATTTAATAATAGTGGAGACACTTCAGTGTAATGTGTAGAGTAAAGATTTGCTAATTTAATTGAATATTTTTTTTACTTTAAAAATCGATGTAAAAATAACTTTAACTTCTATCCTGTTTGAGCAGGTTTTATGCTTATATTTTAAATCGCTTTTAAATGTTAATTAAAAACCAGTATGGATTTACTTTAAATAGTATACATAATTTATTTTACAGATAATTTAAAGTTCTTTACTGCTTAAATAAATATAAAGAAAGTTAGACATAACATACTTGCATGTAAAAATCATTTATGTATCTCATTATGTTACACAGTATTTTTTTAAATAGACATAAATATATGAAATCATTATTTCAAGAGTCCTATCTATTCATACTGTATGCATAATGTATAAACTTTTTCATTTCATAGAATTCAATATTGTAGGCCTACATACCCACCAAAATTAATTTCAAAAGGCTTAAAATTTTTTAGTAAAGTTCAATGCAGTTATTCTACGCATCCTTACATAAAAAAAAAAAAACTAAAACATGCGAAAAAAAAACATGAAGTGTACAATAAAAATATTTTTATTATCAAAGCATTGTAGGTACGATAAGTCTGGAGCACAATCCGACGCGACGCTCCAAGCGCGTTCATCGTCCTTTTTATTAGCAGTCATTAATGGTCGTTATGTAATGAAAATTCATGCAAGCCACTTATTGTCATGTACTGGAAACCTTACGAACACGAGATTTAGGTAATCGTTTAACTGGGCTAATAAAATTATAGTGGTTCTCACAGCTTTTATCACCCGACGTAAAACCGTTGAGGCGTTTACAGCAGTGTTTTGTTTTCGCTTAATAGATCACGATTTTCTAAGATTCTATCTACGAGTAGTGATTTTGTTGCTTATTGTTTATTTTGTGCCTTAGTTAATGTTTTTGTTTAATACTGCTATTAATATCTTATAGCATGCATATTTGTCAATATTTATTAAACAAGTCTAAATGTCGCCACAGGAAAACCAAAAATCTTAAACAATGTGATGTTGATAAAAATAATACCCACTTTGTTATGTTAGAGTTCAGTAAATATTTGATAAAAAAAATTGACTACGTGCCAAAACGAGTTGCCTAAAAAAATATCCATGCGCCTAAGCACGTCGGCTTTTTGGCGCCAATGCGTCACACATAGCAGTAAACATATCTATTGTAATTTCTTAACGATTCTTAATATTATTAGGGTTCCCCATGACGCGCAGGTAAAAGGAAGTACGGAACATTATAGAACTACTTATATGGTGTGTTCAAAACAGCATGACATGGTATAATGTGTACCCTAACTTTGAAGGTGGTGAGTGATGCAACTGCATGACTTATCAACTTTCAAACATTTTACATGATAACTTGGTAGCTGATAATTATTCTCAAGTCCATAAAAATAAATCGTAATTTAAACGCGGTTTTTTAAATTACTCATCTTAAAAAAATGCGGTGTCCCCCTACACAAATAATCTTTTTTTAACTGGTTTATGAATATGTCGTTTGAATATTTCAAGAAAATAAACTTCTAAAGGCTGACCTATTTATAAATGATAAGTATTAATAGAATTCAGAGCATAGCGTAAACAAATAAATGAGTATAAAATATACCCGCGAATAGAACTGAAACCCATAAAAAACGTCGGGAAACCACTAAATGTTATCAACATTCTGGGAATGTCGTTTCCATTAAATGTCACTGCCATCTCGTCGAGTCGAAGGAATTATTATTTGTTCGACTTTCGACTGACGTTAAAATTGAAGTCTACTCATTGTTAAGAAGTCTTTGACGCAGGTTTTTTTTTTTCAAATTTGATTTGAACTCCTCCTCCCAATTTGGCTACCAGCAGTAATCGTAGAATATCTGACTCATTGGCACCTTCAAACGTCCTAGTAGTAAGCAGTTATAATATTCATTTGCACACACATTTGCATACCTAGAAGTCCCAAAACTATTGTCCTTACTGGAACATAATAGACGATTAATATTAAGGTTCGGGTTTTACCACATGGCCCTATTGTTCTACCAGTTACTCATTTCCTTGAAGTAAGCTGTCGTAAAAAAAAATACAGCTCCCGAATTGCGATGACCAATTGTGACTATACTTCCTAAATTACTTGAAGGCCTTTTAAGTTGCGCCTCAACCACGTTAGTGCCTGATCAGGCCTCGTCTATATTCGGGGAAATACAGAACACCCTATGTGGCTATGAATCCTCTTAAGGAGGCAAGCTTTATTGCCGTTTATCAGGCCTTATCCAATATGTCAGTAGGCTAATGTTTTGGGTCAAAGTTCAACCAGGAGGCATGACTCAGGTAGGCATTTTATTGTCCTCCCCACAAAGAATTAGGTCATAGCAGGCATTCAGAGGAATTTATTGGAATTCCATGATTACACTCCACTTTATCGAATAGTCCGTGATCTATTTCTTATTGAGTACTACGTTCCGCCTGTGGTTTTAATGCACTTTATTCAAGTCAGGTCAAAGAATAGGAAAATACATTATTTATTGCAGAAGTAAATTAGTTTATTATTAACCTGCTTTTGCCTGGTTTGTCACCAGTTTTGTTTTCTGGAATTCAGTATTAGCAGTAAATATTTCTCAAAAATGATAATGCCTGACTGAATACGCAAAACAAAAACAATTATTCAGGGTGTTGATTGTAATTTCGAAAAAAAAAAAACAAACCATAACCTGCGATTTGGGCAATCAAACAAAACCCTTCTTTTATATAAAAAAAAAAATCATCTGCACTTAGTTATCTAGAGAAGGATAGCGTAATGCCAATTACTTTGGTGTTTTCATTCATTTCGGAGCGTTTTAGGGATTATCTTATGTGATAGCAATAGAGTACTGACAAAGGGGACCTTCACCCTTGACCCCAAACATGACTTCGATCAGAAGTTCAAGGCAATATCCGGAATAGTTCTTTACGTCTGCCCTGATATAGTGTGTATATTTGGCGCTTTCTGGCAATTCTGTCTTCAATATCTTATTAGCTGGTGTCGTCATTGCTTAAATAATTAATAAATGGACGGTATTGTCCAATTTCAATTGTTCGTTTCATGCAATAGAGGCGGTTCATTGGCATGAAAAATGTTTTTACATAAAATATTTTTTTCCACCTGTCTCGAAGTGTTGATGGCGCCTCATAGAGGTTGGAGACCTCAATTGGGCTGCAAGACAAAGTCAAGGATTTTAACATTACGCAACACGAAGCTCCAAAATCCATCCTTACTTCTTGCTACTTGAAGAGCTGATTGATATCACAAATGAAAGATGACGTAAAAAATAATCCTGAAAGTAACATAACAGCAGTTGCGTCATTTTATCAGCGCATTCAGAATTTCAAGACTACAGGAAAATAGTCGCATCATTTCTTTGAAAATATATAGAAGAATTCGCGACGTGTTTGTTACAGTGTGCCATAGTCAATATAATAATTCGGAAAATATTGAAGTCCTCATAATTATGATTTGTGATAAATGCATTTACATGCAAGCAGATTTTCAGTATAATCCAGTCTAAAGGAGATGGCCAAAAAAACACCCAGAATCGACAGGAACTTCATATGTATGATTGGATTCAGTATAATTTGTGGATTTTAAAAAGTATTTCAAATCATCTAAAAACCATGGGGTTCTCTTTTTATAACGTTTTTTCGATCAAGATTTTAGTTCACAAAAAAGTTTACTTTTACTATTTGATGTTCGTTAGAAGTTGAATGCAGACTCGTGATTGGCCCGTTTTGCATTGCTAAGTCATTTGTTATATTTGACAATGTCACATGGCGCGATTTTCAAAGACAATTTCTCCAAAAACATTTCAGAGCCAGTTGTGAAGGTTGCATGTAACTGCGAAACCTCTCCAAGTAGGTAAGGTCGGTGCTTAATCGTATCTGGAGTGGTTAAATACAAGACCTTTTAATCTCCAGGCAAACTCTGTAACTATGGGGATATTACCATTGGCTTGTACAATGTTAGTGTACCTTGTTTTTTATGTGCCTTGATGTCAATAATCTTACAAATCAACATAAATTCAACAGAACTTAGTTTTGTGAAAATATGATATAGCTCCTATACCCCATGGATTTCAGGCTGGATTTTTTGGCATCATCGAAAGTCAATAACAATGAACCCATTGGTACCCATTTCGTTGCTGTCGATTCTGGGTTTTTTTTCTAAGAAAATTTGGCCATCTCCTTTTAATATGATATTGTTCCTAGCATAAGCTACGCACTCACACTAGAATAATCTAAGCACGTCCCACCACGGTATGTGACGATTAAATTGATGACGTAGACGCAATGACAGCTGCCGGCGCCGATGTGACTTTCTCTAAACTACCGCATCGTGTTTACACTTTTACTTACATTGAGGGAATTGCTATCAAGTTACTTGAACGTCCCATAGTGTTATTGGTGTCTACAGCTTTTGTAGAGCAATGAACTGGAGTGAGAATAGAAATGACATAAAAACTTGGCAGCTAAAAATATACGAAGTGGTCTCATTGTACGATTAGACTGATAATATCATGCTGTCGGGGCTGCTAAATGTAAAGCAAATGTTATTTTATTCTATTCTGGAACAAGCGTTTGTCTCCTGAAACAAATTAATTAATATTGATAAGACACCAGGCTACTGGAAATCAAGTCAAAAGAAAATTGTAATTAAGGCATTGCCTGCGTAGAGTCAAGTTTCAATTACGCCATTCGTATATTTTCTTTTGTTTTCTTGTGTTTGTTTTATCGAGTTTATTTTTAACATCAGCCGCAATCTTTGTTATTGACCCAAAACTTATTCTGGCCTTCACCTTCAGTATTTCGAGTGCGTCGTACAAAATGTTTTCCTGACGACTACCAAAAGCCTACTTACTTTATTTTATTGACAAAAATGATTATGCCAATCGACAATATTTACATTGAATTGTTAATAAATATCGTAAAACTGTTGAAAGTAAATTAGGTGGAACCAAGGTGATAAACGAACCCAGACTTTCATACATTATGTTTGGTATTGCGGCTTAACACGCGTCTCGCCGGGTATACAAGCCGTGGGGAAAACCATGGGAAGTGACGCCGCGTGCTCGAGGGTACATACAAATTATAAAATTATTGATCCTCTGTCTACTGCCTTAAGTGCATTTATTATTCAAAGTATTTGCGTAGAAGGAAACTGATATTATAACCAAGCGTATGGAAGACGTACGCCTGTTTTCTTTAAAAGTCGGAATACACCGATATATTGTGCAGTTCTCCATAGGGACATTACGTGGCCTCTCGGGCACCACTAACTTCCTGACTTCGGACTGCTTTGTGAAAGTTTGTAAAACCCACAAAGCGATCCAGGAATCGAGCCCCAAAATGACCAACGGAGCAATAGAATTATGTAGAAAAGCTAACATGTAGTAGGTGCTTGTGATGAGCTACCGAACCAATTAAAAAATTCTTCCACTAATAGATTGTCTTTTTTATGGACAAACAAGGTGGGTGGATGCTAGTATGATAAATATTACGTCAGGAGGTTGTAGAGAAGATTAGATTTACAGACTACATTGTAATGATTACTTGCGTCGGACGCTTTTATTACATAAACAAGGCTTATGTTTACATTATAAGATTGCGTTTAAGATTCCATAGTTTTGTCTTGGTCCTGATACTTTATCTTGACATTTGTGTACTTATTTGTTTTATTCTTGGACGTATGTGTAATCTCATCCTTTACTTACGCGAAGTATAGTTTCTGTACACTGGAACAATGCATAATTTAACGAAATATTATTACGTTCGTCTACGCAGGGTGCAACGGTCACTGTGGTTAGCTAGTACTTACAGGAAGTGCATAAAATTATGCATGACGCACAAACGTATTTCGTACTTATTTTCCTCTAACAATTCAAAACTGCATTTGTTTTTTGATGTTCTTTTGGTTCTACTAAGTTCGTTGTGTGCCTTTCACCATCGTCATGTCGAAAAATCGATTTAGTCTTGGCACTGAGAGAAGATCACTAGGAAAAAAAGCTTCCATGGAGTAATCAGTAATACATTGCAATAATATACTGTTACATGGATTGTAGAATTATACATATTTTCTTCAGCAATAAGTACATAAAAATGATGACAGGCCTGTACATAACTTCAGTGGTCTGAATGAATATGATTACCGTGATTAATCTATTCAGACAACTTGATTGGGGTATTGTGGGTTCTTTATTCGCATATTTTTATCTTATTCAAGTGGAATTTTGAAGAAATGTTCTAGAAACAAGACATATACATATTTTAGAAGTCAGCAAACTCTCAATCTCTCAAAAACATCAAGCGAATTAAGCCCTCTTTATTGATAAAGTACCGGATTGTATAATATGCCAAACACGACACATAGCATTAAAGCCGATTAAGTACCTAAGTACATGCCTCTTTTGTGTGCCTTATTAAATACAACTTGTGACTTCCTCGATGACACGCAAAAAAGTCTCACAAGAAACCCGAAGCAATTAGTTTTAAATGGCACCTTCCTTAGACGTCGTGTGTGGTTATTATTTATCACTGGGTGCCTAGTAAACATTAATCTGAAGCCTCGTTTATTATCCTTGGTTATTAAAAAATACAAAAGAAAGTAACCAGTAAGGACAATGCTCATGAAGTATGAGAAAAAAACCCAGGCCCGGCGCAAAAGAAATGTAACTCAAAATATAGGTAAAAATAAGTAATTAAATATTACATAGGGGGCATTATCGAAATCAGTGGCTATATGTGTGAAATTGCTATTCGAATTTTAACATCTGCGGTACATTGCTACTCAAGATTTTAGAGGTAACATAATGTATTAGTAAAAGGAACAGCAAACGGATACAGTTGTCGTTTAAGAGTGTACATAATGACATGTTTATAGCAACTTCTCCACTATTCTACCTACTTTTACAAGATAATAGGATGATAGAACTAAAACAGGATATGAATGTACTTTTCATTTTAATAAAAACGCTTAAAAGTCATCAATTCTTTATTTCTAACACGACGAGATCCAAAAATGTTGCGGGATGCGCGAACTGTTCCTCAAGTCTAGCCCACCCTAAGTAATGTAAAACGCTCATGACGCGATGACGTAGGCGCTGCAGCCTGTACTTCGGTATTGATTTATCTTTTTGGAGAAGCTTATTACTTGCCATATTACTTGTTTGTTGTTTCAGATAGCACTTTAATTAAACTATAAGCCCCAGCTGCTCATGTTACCCCTTTAAAAAATCAAATAGCAATTTCATACATTTAGCCATTGATTTCGATGAGGCCTCCTATGCAGTATTTCATTACTTATTATTACCTATAATTTGAGTTACTTTTCGTTTGCGCCGGGCTTGGGTTTTTTTTGAGCATTGTCCTTTCGTATGGAGAATCTGAAACTTGAATGTTAGGAATATGCACAAGTTAGATCTTTGTATGAAGCCTTTCCAATCAGGTTCTTATGATGTTGTCCAGACCGATTTTCGGTCATTGTGACTGTTCTTGAAGATCAGCCATCTGTGAAAGACATATTATATTCCACGGTTGTACGCACATGCTAGTGCATTCTTGATTCCCTTACTCTCATGGTTCGATTCGGCATTCCGACACGAACGGAGAGAGATCAGGCGCAGGATCGATAGTTTAACATGCT
Organism: Helicoverpa armigera; assembly: GCF_030705265.1. Classification (NCBI taxonomy): domain Eukaryota; kingdom Metazoa; phylum Arthropoda; class Insecta; order Lepidoptera; family Noctuidae; genus Helicoverpa; species Helicoverpa armigera. The sequence goes on along the minus strand of NC_087133.1, from coordinate 10,020,187 downwards.
CTCCAAGGCTGGAATCAGGTTTACTACAAATATAGCGAGAAAGTAGCTAGTTCTATATACTATGTTTACTCGTATAGCTACGAAATTATAACCTCAATGCTAATGTGTGTTTGATTATGCTTAAGAACTTTTTGCCGCTACCTATGCCGTATCGATTCTAGCGAATAATAGTGTAGCCTTTTCTATTTTGGTCGTTCGAAACTTGTTTCTCAACTTATGCAAAAGGCGGAGTATTGTTAGTATGTTCTACTGCTTCTAAGTTTTATTTTCACTTTTTTATCCCAAAAAATTTAATCAAAATGACTCATTTCATGAAAGTATTTTCTTTTTTGATTCTGATAGTCTAATATCTAGCAGTACCGCTTAGGCACTGGTACAGTAGGCACAATAGTAACATAAATTATAAAATATGTAACTTGTTGTAAACTCGGTTAATAAAAGTGATTAGATTAAAATAATCTATGATGTTTCAAATATACTCGCGACTTGTAACTTAGGTTTTTAAAACAGGACCCTACGTGATGAAAGGATAACTTTGTATTAAAAAATGTGATAACACAAACTTTGCATTATTATTAAATCGTCAATATAAAATTGGAAGTCTACAAAACAGTTGTCTATCGTAAAGTAACACAAAGAAGCATCAACAACGAACGTGCTTTATGTTATTGTAATGATAATTGACATCACTACCAATTATTTACATTTAACGAAAGAATTAAATAAAAGTAATGTCGTTTTAAACATTTATCACTTTTATGTTTAACTTGTTGATATATTCCGTGACCTTGCCATTGAAAACAATCGCGTCAGGTGTGGGTTCGTGAGATATAATGTAAATCATACTACAACGACCAAGTAATCGCAGTAAATGTACTTAGAAAACGTGTAATTATCAATAATAGTTCTAACTACTAGTGGTATTGTTTATAAATTAAGTTTTTGCAATGATTAGACATAGAAGAATTCCAAGTATTGTACCATAACGTCGCCAAATTTGGGTCGTTTCCTAATTATTGTTAAGTAATTGTGCCGTTTGGTTTATCTACTACGCAAAAAAGTCAGTCACTTCCCTTGGGTACTCATATTACGGATATCGTTCAATATTACGTATTTGCTAATATTACTTATGCCAGATTGACTAATATTACTTTCACCGTCACTTCTATATATTAATTTACAAGAATTATGGTAAAAATTTGCTTAGGTTCATCATGTTAATCTAAATTCCTGCTATCTACACCCACTTTAGTTTCAATTACGACCGCTAAATCTACAATGACTGATAAACACATTAAGATGTTACTATAAATATTTATGTTTACTACCTCGTGGAGCGTAAAGCACGATTTGAATATCTCAATGCAAGTGAGTCGTTATGTTCTAAGCTTTACGACACTCCTGCTTCAGTGTTGTGAACGGCCTTAACTGCAGCCAGTGCGTTTTGCTCCGTCGCCTTCACCGCACAGTTTTTACCATCCACGGCTATAATAACTTCCATTTTATTCGTAGTGACTATTTCACAGTGATCTGCTGACGCGTGTGTTTTTATTTCTATATCTTTTGGTGAGTTTTCTGCTCCTTTTATTATAGTGTTATTACCGGGATTAGGAACAGAAAGTGTCGTGTCACCTACTTTAAAGTCCTTGTGTGTCTGATCAACCTCGTTAAATGTCATAATCATGATAGTTTTTGTGGAGTTGAAAATAAATCCTGTACCTTACTTTATTATCAAACATTTACTATTCAAAACATTAGTGTTTGTAATTTTATGCGTGTAATGCGGTAGTCTATGTCATGTATCATGTCACAAACTGTCGTTCAATCTTATCATTATAGTTTTTATCACCGTTTGCTCAGCTGAAAATATTTATAGTAGTGTCATGTTTACACACGTTGCTGCTTCTTTTGGTTGTATATTTTTAGTGTGAATATCTCCAAACCAGCGACAAATAATTATGTCGTAAAGTGTATTGTTATTGTATTCACATTTATGCTATTTTATACAGTTCCGAAACCCAAATCATTGTGTTCTCGGTTGGACCTTAATGCATGCCACTGATCGCTAGTAGGATATCAATCCTAGAGAATTCGATTACTTGGAATACGATCTATCTAGAAAATTCTGTATCATTAATTATGCGTTATAATGTCATCTCCTGCTGCTTATTTATTATTCGTACTTTTATTTCGCAATTATCATCTTCCTCAAGCGGCACTAATGCACGGTTTATCGTCTGTTTCTTGTTGTTGTTCGTAAATAGATTTAAGTGTTACAACAACGTTGCAAGCTGTATCTTGAACATCTCCGATTTCATTAGATCTATTGTTAGTCGATAAGTTTAAATGAAACCTCTTTGTTAAAGTAGTTTCTCTGTAAATATTTGTGTTGCAATTGTTTTTTTGTTTGTTGTGTAAAGGAATAATGATTTTTACTCTGTTATCGGACTAATTAGTGGGTACGCGATTTTATTTGAAGATTGTGGGCGAAATAACTGGTTGTCTACGTTCATCAGTTTTTGCTGCGTTAGGTACTTATCAAAAGTTTTTGTGTTTTATAAAATTATGATCATCTTTCTTGTATGAATTTCTTTTTAAAAAATGCACACCTTTTACCACTTTTTCTTCTAATGGTGTAATCAACACTTCCTTATCAGCATGACCAACAGTCGTTAAGATTCGTATTGTGCCTTTTAAAACTGCCGTGTATGATTTAGAACGCCCTCTAGTTAAATAACTACAGAGGTATTCCTTAATAATTATTGTTTTATCTATGCTATGTAGGCTGGTTATATTTCACGTCGTTTTTTTTGGGAATCATTGTTCTCTACATAAGAGTCCTAGGAACTTTATAATAAGCACTTGTTAAAGCATGTGCTACGTGCAGTAGGTAAACACTATTCCTTTTCAATAATTAACCTTACACTGAATTATAGGCATTAATTTGACTTTCCTGTGATGATTTCATAGCGTTTTCCCTAAATCAGTCATTTTGAGGGACATCGGCATCCTTTCACACATTACAGAATGTAGGTTTGTTAGTTGCAGTAAATTAACATATTAATTATGTTATTATTCCATGTGGTGCAATTCATAATGCGTCGATATATTAAGTAATTAAGTTATTCTCAAGTTAATAATAATTTGTAGAATTTATGATGTTCTTAGTTTATTGTTTCCGTATTTATTTTATTGAAAATGTTCTTTATTGCAGCATTGAATTTCCTCTTTGGTTCGCTTATTCCTACTATTACTGTTTACTTATGTATTTGATTCATTTTTTATTAGGTTTTAACGTACGGAAAAGTAGCCAACACTTACACTACCTAATGTTTGATGGACTCTACAGATACCTATGTATGTGACATGACTCTAGAAACATATAAAGACAAATAGGCTTTTAGTAATTATTTAACGTAACTATTTTAATCATATAATGGAGACGAGTGCTTACTGAGGCCATGGCCTACCCGAATTTGTCATGACGTCATGAACGAAACCTTTTTACTATGTTCGATTATATGTTGTTAACAATCACTAAGCTTACTAAGGTTTTCATTTCATATTTAGTACTGAAATAAATATAATTCGCAGATATAATACTTCAGTGGCTGTACCGTGAGTTATTCATCATCAGTCTATTACGTTATGTGTTATCAAATTCTTGTGCATGCGATAATCGTTCTCACGTCAGTTCGGGTGTACAGATGGCTATTGTAAAATCTGGTTAAACAAAAAACATGGCGGATTCAGGATTTTTTTGCTAGTGCTAGTTTTAAGAAATAACCTTCAACTTCTAAATGAGAACGATGGGTGCAAATACTTAGGTATATAGCTGGTTTTCCCTTACTGATGACGAATATTACTTTCAATCTTTGTCACTCGATAGTCCAATCCCTAGTTACAAGCCTATCTTGGCATCAAGATATAGTAGCTTATGTTAATATACGTAACGTAGGCACATCATTTATTTATTGTATATCTCAATCTTTATCTTAGAACTTGATCAGATTTCGTATCTATATGGTCGATAAAGGCAATATTTGGACGACGTTGTTAGAACTATTCAGTGTTTCGTTTTGACGTGTCCTGCGATGGGCTCTTTTGGTAAGATATTTTCATTTCAAATATGTTTTCTTCATCGGTCCATTAACTATAATTTTCCTCTTTGTAAGGAAAGTTATCAATGTTATTGAAAAGACAGTAGCTGTAGACGTTAACGTATAACGTTTCATAGGTCGTGTTGTTAGAAATGTACGTTTTACAGCTCTCGTCAGATACCTAACTTTGTCGCTTAGTTAGTTCATTATTGTGATCTGTGAAATATGAAAAAAAATAGTTTTAGATTGATCATCCGTGAGACATCAAATGACTTCAGAGTAGCAGTGTTTATTTATTTATTTTTATTTTATTTATTGGGGACAAAAAACAGTTACATGTTAAAATTTAAACTTATAGTTTAAATTGTGTAAGTGTTGTTATAAGACAACTGTGTAGTGTATTTTAAATCAAACTATTGTACTTACACAATGGTTATTTCTGTACAACATTTTAAAGTGAAATGGATGGTGCGGTGGTTTCAGTCATGCTCAAATGATTTTCTAAAGTAATTCACTGTTGTCAACGGATACAAATCATTTTCACATGTGCTAACAAAATTGCATTCTGTGTCTAATGGCTTCTTTTAAATAACACATTACAAATGTAGATGTTTCGTTACGCCTCGAATATATCGGCGTGGTTAATAGATATATTATAGTAGAACACCGAGTACCTAAATAACTTCAGTTTCGAGTACGTTTAGTGATCATACCAAAGCTAAATATGTATACTTCAAATAAGAAACAGCATCAATCATACTAGATTTGCATAATCATACCTATAAACTGAGAAGTAGCTGGTTTTCCCAGAACCACCTAGATTGATACCTACATTACATAACGTAGGTAGGTACCTAAATTGCTATATTGCAAGATGCAATTTTATCTCGTGTATCAAAACGTTACAGTTTTGAGGCTACTGATCTAAAACCTTGACCTGATAAGATATCCACTTCGCAGATATTAATAGTGCACTATATTGTTTTCAGAATCTTCAAAGCACACGATGGCGGGCGGTGGCGTGACGGGCGCGCTGCTGTACGCGGTGAGCGCCGCCGTGCTCGGCATGCTGCAGTTCGGCTTCAACACCGGCGTCATCAACGCTCCCCGCCCCTTCATAGAGAACTTCATCAGCGAACAGTACCAGGCCAGTCCCAGCTTAGTGTTCAGTATCATCGTCAGTATCTTCGCTATCGGCGGCATGATCGGATGCCCCTTCGCAAGCTGGATGCTAGAAAAGTACGGCCGTAAAAATGCTCTTCTCGTCAACGCGACACTCGGTGTCCTCGGCGCAATATTAATGGGCTTCAGCAAACTCGCGGATTCTGTGGAAATGATCATAATCGGCAGGTTTATCATTGGCGTAAATTGTGGATTTGCTACGACTGCTTCTCCAACTTATGTATCTGAGGTAGCACCGGTGAGACTGCGAGGCGCTTTCGGAACAGTCAACCAACTGGCGGTCGCATTTGGATTGGTCGGTGCTCAGATCTTGGGTATCGATATGATACTAGGAAGTAACGAAGGCTGGCCGTGGCTGCTTGGGCTCGCTATATTCCCATCCGCCATTCAGTTTGTGATGGTTATTTTTGCACCTGAGAGTCCTCGTTATTTGCTGCTTGTCGCTCGTGATGAGGAAAGATCTAGAGCTGAGTTAGCTAAACTCAGAGGAACGAGTGAAATTGACGATGAGATCAATGACATGCACGTAGAAGACCGCGCAGCCAGACAGGAAGAGAAGTTTACTATTAAAGACTTGTTCGTCATCAGGGCTTTGCGAATGCCTCTTATTATTGGTGTTGTGATGCACTTGTCTCAACAGTTGGGAGGTATCAACGCTGTTCTCTATTACTCGACGACGATATTCGTGGGTGCAGGACTTACGGAGGAAAATGCTCGCTTGTCTTCAATTGGTGTCGGCAGTATGTTGTTCATAATGGCTCTGGTATCGATTCCCTTGATGGACCGCTTGGGCAGGCGCACACTGCAGCTGGGAGGGCTGGCAGGTATGGCGGTGTTCTCAGTGCTTATGACTGTAGCATTCTTCACGTACGAGAACAACACGACTATGAGCATATTCGCCGTCATATTCACATTCATGTACGTGGCGTTCTTCGGTGTGGGTCCTAGTTCGATCCCGTGGATGTTGCTGTCAGAGTTATTCGGGCAGGGTGCTCGTAGCGCGGCGGTCAGCGTGGGTGCGTTTGTCAACTGGTTGGCTAACTTCATAGTTGGGCTCACTTTCATCCCGATGTCGGAGGCGCTCGGCAACTACGTGTTCCTGCCTTACACTGTCCTGCTCATCTTATTCTTTATCTTCACGTACCTGAAGCTGCCGGAGACTAAGAATAGGACGATTGAGGAGGTAACCGCTCTCTTTAAGAAGTAATCCGGACTAGACTTAAGCGACATTCCTTAGAAATAAGAATACTGATTGCGTCACTGCAATAATTTATACAGCATTATTGTGATAGAACTGTATAAAATTCGATTTAATAGAATAATATAGACGACAGCGAGTGTTATCTATGTCCTTTCTACCAGATTTGTATAAAAATGGAAAGACTGAACACAACACTTATATTAATTGGAGTCGTTTAAAGATTCTTCATACTTGATATACCTATAGATGAAGTACTTATTTAACAATAAAATACTGTATAAATAAGGTGATTATTTCCATTTATGACATATTATGAAACACTATTTAAAATCATGATATTATTAATATTGTAGTGAAGTATAGTATAAAGAGTTCATAAATATTCACTTAAGTAGCTATTGTACGCAGGAGCAGTTCAAATGAGATATCGTCAAGAACAACATTTTATTATTAATTTATTGATTAATGTTTTGATATTGTTGTATTTCCAAAGGTTTGAGGACCAAATTGTTTATTTTATATGATTAATTGTTGTTAAGATATTGTTTACATTTACGTTTGTTTGGTGCGGGTGAAACCGAATTTAGATCGATGCACTTTTTTATAAGTATTTTTGCGCTTTCTTATATTTTTTTCTACCTATTCTAGTGCCTTACATTTTGTTTTCCAGTAAAATGGGGATTAGAGCATTTACTAATGTACAATATACTGTCTATTCCTCCATTGATTTTAAAAGAGGTTGACATCCAATGGTACATGTGCACGGGAGCTCGATATAGAATCATAGACAAGAGTTTTTCTAGACCAGGAGTTGTAACACCTCCTTGTATTAGAGTAAATTAAAAAATCTATGCTGCCTCCCGTGTCGCCTCCTGTAATTCACAATTATGTACTACAGGCCATTACCTAGATATTATAAATAATAAATATACATAGTTCGACTCATTATCGTTCACAGTAAACCATATTTTTCCATGATATTACTATATTAACGTGTTAGTGAATTGTATACAGTATAAACATTTACACTTTCTATTATATTGTTAGGTATTTGCCGCTTCAGGCAACTAGGGTGACCATCTAAAAAATCTTTATGCACATTCTTGAATATAGAAGCAAATCGGATTACCGTAAGAATCCGTTATTCATGGACAATGGAACAACATCAACATAAACGGTTAATTAGAGTTTCAAATTCGCCCTTAGAAAATTTAATTAGTTAAGGCTAAACATGCGATACCTCAATAGTTGATAAAGTTAAAAATGCACTTTTTCTAGTATGTATATAAAAAAGTATTTTTAAATATATTTTCTTCGTTTGGCTACTTCTTTCATTCAACAACAATATAATTTTTGATTTGCACTTCGACACACATTGTGTTTACTTGTACTCAACCGTAAATAGGAAATTCCCATGACTTGTTTTAATATAAATATAAAAATTGTAATTCGGAAACGATTTTTTTGTTACCCAACGTTAGTTAAACTACGCCTAGTTACCTAATAGGTGCGTTTAGCCTATATGTATTCAAATTAGTACAATTTACGTAAATATGTGAACTGTCAAGGGAATGTTTAACACAACCGTCCCATTGTACCTTAGTGCCAACTGTGTGTTTTACTAGAAACTTCTTTCTTTTTAATTAGGAAAAAATACAGCTCAATCTTTGTCAGTATTTTCATCATTTCTTTTAACCATTTAGTTATTTTTACGAAGAAAATCAACTGTCTGATTTTTTTCCGTGTGAGCTTGCAACAGAAAAATATTACAGACTTTATGTACAGTCAACTGCAAAAAGTTGATACCTTGTTGTAATTCAAATTAAACCATATTGCATCTACATTTTTGCAGTCGTCTGTACATGGTCAGTAAATGTTCATTTTGAAATTTTAAAGTTTAAATGATATCAGGCAGCTTAGTGGTTATTGAATGTCTTGGTCAAAGAATGCGAAAAGAGGACAATTCATTTAATTCGTAATTTTCTATTAGAATAATGTTTTAATATTTTTTGTATGTTTCTTTTTATTAAATTTGTAATATTTTATTGTGCAGCTATTCAACTTAATGTAATATTGTCATTTTATGTATGTTTGGTTGTGTTTATATGTCAAATTTTGCTAGTTATTTTAAAACCAAAATTTCGTAAATTCGTAACTATTCAACAAAAACATAAGAATAAGTTTAAACTTTATTTCACATCTGTTTTACAAACATGTTAACACAGTTTCTGTAAATACAATCATGCACAATAACAATAATAAATACTGTTTTACAATATTTTATCAGAATATGTAAATATTTTATTTTCTACACTTTTATTGTAATTACGATTTAACTTTAAATATACTATTATTGTTAGTAAGGTTTACTGCCTGGCTAAGAAGGAAACAGTTAGGGCCTTGTGGAGTTGTGTTACTCGAATTAATTAGTTTTCAATAGAACGTGTAAGTCAGTTTCATAAAGTTACATCTTGTTGACTTCTTAGCCGGGTAGTTGGTATTATGTAGCCTAGTGATACGACACAATATTGTACCTAATTGAATCAAATTATAAAAAGCAACAAAAAATAAAACGAATTTAATTCGTCTGTTGATATTAAATTATTACTATATTAGCAAAAATGTGGTTTGATTTCAACTGTACCTACTAAATTAGGAATAGATATTTTTAAAGCCCAAACATTTTTTTATAGAAGATAGTACTTAGGCCTGGCCTTTATGTCTTTGATAATTTAAATACTAACAAATTAATGAGATATAACGTCACATCATAAGATAACTCTACAAAACCTTTGTTCATATAATACATAGATTAATATGCAATCAGTATGACAATCAATTGCTATTGAAGTTTAGATAAAAGTGATATATTAAGGTAATCATACGATTAGAGATATCAATATCGTAATATATTATACCTACAATTATTTCATTCAGATGCGTAACTTTATAGTTAGAATAAAATATAATTTTTCAAGAAATCGTATTCTGGAATTGAACAAGAAATTGACTAGGTAAAGGAAAATCGGTAAAATGAGTGTCTCGTAAAAATCCAATGATTAATTTAGTGGTCAGTTCGACCACTTCCTCATGATTCAAGTTAACCGCTTTATATTTGTTAGGTACACAATGTTTGTGTTATACCTAATTCAGATTAATTTTTCAGTTTAGGATTTATAGATTTTAATCTAAAAAATCTGTGGGTAACTAACTGGGTTGAGGAGGTCAGATAGGCAGTCGCTTCTTGTAAAGCACTGTTATTCAGCTGAATCCGGTTAGACTGGAAGCCGACCCCAACATAATTGGGAAAAGGCTCGGAGGATGGGATGGATGGATTCATAGATTTTAATCCAGTGAGTGACTTATGGGCATTTTAGGATACTTACCCAAAATGTTTGCACTAAGTAGGTAGGTTTATGTTGTGACGCGTTTAGTAAGAAAATTACATAAGTAGGTAACTATTATTTCTTTCCTTCTACAGAGATATTGAATTGTGTTCAATTGTCATTTTCTCCGTACAATACTGAAAACAGCTGTAATGCGTCATTTTGTTCCTCTTCCTCGATCTCACCTTCCAGCCAGAACGTTTCCATAGTGCCTTTTCCCTGTAAAAAATATCAAAATAGAGTAAGGCTAACTTAAATGCAACTACAACAGAGTATTCCGATCTTTTTTAAAGTAAGTATCTCATTTTTTGGAGTCGGATTCGATCGAGTCGAATTCTAAGTTCCATCAATTTTTTCACAATCGATATAGAAACTCGTCAGAACGTCTGGCAATTTTATTAAAGCTTTGGTTCACCTTGACTTTGATGAGGCCTCTCGGTCGGAGCCTGAACCTGCCTGCTGGCAGTTGATTCGCTGTCACTGCTGACACTTGAACTCGACCAGGCTGAAAAACGACGAAGAAAATATTAAAGGAAAATCGTAATCAACGGAAACCCACCCACGTAGGTTAGCAAAGAGTTGCAAAAAGGAATTATTAAATAAAAAAAAAATGATCTACTTTGGAAACTTTGTTAAATACACATAAAAGTTTAGCTTAACGGCCTTTTGCAGGCGTTGCAAAAAAATCTTATTTTTAGGTATTTTGTTATTCTGACTTAAAATTTAGCCCATTCTGGATTTAGCAACTATGGCAGAACTGTTTAGTAGGCTGGTGTTGTATAAAGCAATGAACATACTTCAGAAGAAGTCTGCATCCTGCTGGCTGTGTTGACCGTATCCCCTACGAGGCAGTAGCGAGGCAGGCGTAGTCCCAGCACGCCGGCTACAACTGGGCCAGTGTGGATGCCTGGGGAAATGCGGACCAAATTATGAATCGTTATTTACTTATAAAAAGGTCCTTTACTATATAAAAAGTGAGATTTACAATGAGCTACTTATTTACGGTTAGTGACTGAGCAAGCACTAAAGGTGGCACACATTTTCGAAACACATAGCCGAAGTGTTTAAAAGTTTGGTAAGTGATTGCCACCGCTTAGGTAGGTAGTCTACTCTAAAAACCACCTAATACGTGAACATACTTCGGCATAATAAAAATAGTAGTATGCAGTTACCTATAGTGAGTGCAGGAATGGCCCGCGAGATGGCGAGAGCAGCACTAGCCGCCGACGCCGCGTGCGTGCGTCGCCGCTCCGGCGCGCCCGACACCAACATGTACACCGTGCCCACTGTCTCCACCTGAAGAAGTAGCCCAATATCTTATGTTATTGGCAGTAATTTTTTTTAACTAACTTCAAGACCATTGTTATATGCTCCACAATAGTATGCAGGTAGGTTTATTTCAGTGCTACTTCCTCAACAGCTTATATTCAAACGTACCTTGTAAACGCGATGTGTATCAAGAAGCCTATCGATCCTTGAGTAAACGTCATTCATGTATGCAACGGTCTGCATCACATCAGCACGGGTGCCTGCCTCTGCTAGTTGTACAGCGCAGAAAATGATCGTCACGTTTTCAAATGCCTGCAATGAAATTTGATTTCCTAGCAATATTTATAAGATATATATTAAATAATCTAGATTCTATCAAGACCCAACTAACTTACATGAATTGATTTTTTGATGATGATTGATAAAGAGTAAGATATCTTTACCTGACATGCAGCCATAGGATCCTTCCCCGCTCTCAAGTGATCAGCAATGCCTTTAGGTATCATAGTATACAGCAGTTGATCTCCTCTCTTCTTCCACTGATCCAGAAGTCTGCAGGACTTCTCCAAAGAAATACTCCGGCTTTCAGCCTTCTCGAAGAGTAGTTCTAGCCGGGAGAGATGCTGCCAGCCTTGCAGGAGCATTTCTTTGGAGAGTCCGTGACCGTTCATGTCTGCGAGAGATAGCCCGGCCTGGGCAAGTTCCTCCAGGTCATTGAATCTGAGAATTTGGATTAAAATTATGAATGAAGGAAAAAGGAAATATGGTCGTTTAACGGCAAAGGCTTACGACTGTTTCCACTTACATTGGACTACACAGGAAGATGAGAGCATCAATTTCCTCCAGCAGATAAATAGGTCCTCGCAGTAGGATGGAGCGAGCTCCTTGTGAGCCTCTTCGCACTTCGGGACAGCCACGACTGCGGTACCGAAGCAACTCCAGGTCAAAGATCATTGTCTGCATGCATACCACCTGAACGAGGAAATATCAAACGTTAGTGGAATACATAGGGGGAGTACGAAAAGAACCAGGTACATAGGTGGGTATTCCATAGAGACATAAGGGAGTTGTACACAAGGGAGTGTGTACGGAGAGTATCTAGGTATATAGGTGTAGAATATTATATAGGAAAGCATGAGGATATAGGAGTAGGTACAAATGTTTAATGCTATTTTTTTTTATCAAATCGTTACCACGGCTCTGGCATGATTAGTAAAGTTGTAAATAAATATGGAGTTATTGACCTTCACAACGGAACTCCGTACGGATTCAAAGTTTAAATTACCTTGTCCCATGTAAGAGATACTTTCGGTTTCCTCAGGCGTAATATTTCGCTGATAGATGATTTTAGTATGCGGTTGAGAGGTCCTCCCCAAGTGGCTACCAACTGCAAATAAAAAAGCACGCATTGAAATTAATATTCCTTCTACAAAAGTTTAATGCTTAAGTTAAAGTTTGCTATTGTTTTTTTTTTAAATCGGTAAACTTCTGGAAAACCGCGTCACAGGAAATCAAAGAGTTTGTTACTATGGAGGAACCATTTAAAGTGACCATACATAATAGTCAAACTATCTTTTAAGCTTACTCGCTCTCCCGCCTTGAGGATCTTCATCTTCCTGTCCAGCAGAACTCCGAACGGGAACAGTTGCAGTAGCAAGGACGCCGGTACCGCTGGTAGAGGACACGGCAGACTTTTGCGGAGCATTAGTGATTGGACCTGCAAAACAAATTCATAAATTACACACTAGTTTGAAATCGCATCGCTTTGTGGGTTTTAGAAGACTTTCACAAAGCAGCCTGGAGCCTGGAAGCTGGTGATTGATACACCCGTGCATCGGAGAGCACGTAAATGTCGGTCCTGCGCCTGATCTCTCTCCGGTCGTGTCGGATTGCCGTCCCATCGGGTTATGAGAGTTAAGGAATAGTGAGTGCACCTGTGTCTGCGCAAATGCTCGTGCACTATAATATGTCCTGCGTAGTTGGCTAATCTCCTTACATGAGAACAGCCGCCGTAGCCGATAATTGGCTAGGAGGACATCATCATCATCATCAGTTTGAAATATTCGTAATAACGAAAGATTTGTGTCTCCTGAAGATATGGAAAACCTAAAAAAAATCCTTATTAGTACGTTTAGACAGGAGAGGATTGTCTTATTTCTTTACATATACCTATTCGTTGAAGAAATAAAGTGACTGTCTGGAATTGGATGTGTAAAGCGATCCCATCTAACATAGAAACTGTTATATTTCCCAACGGCGTAATAAGCTAAGTGGAAGACAAGCCTACAAAACATGTAGTACACCTATGTCTTACTAGGGACTGTAATGAAGTCTTACAAGCTTAAAATATAAATGTGAAAGTAACTCTGTCTGTTTGTCTGGCTTGCACCTGATTAAGAACTCCAAGTAATAAACGGATTAAAATTTTTGGTAATCGGAAAATCTAGAGCTTGGAGGAGGATGTAGGATACTTTTAGTCCTGGTGCGTGAAGTGGCTTGGGTGCGCGGGTGAAAACGCGGGGAAAAAGTTGTAGCAATTTTTATTATGGTTGATTGATTACCATAACACTACGAAAAATATTTTTTCGATACCTACATGCGGAGAGGAATCTTTTCTATGTAAATAAATTAGGTTCTATCAGGTGTCGTGTCTATTACGTGACGCGTCTATTATAATATTAGATAACATTTTTGTAAACTGATAATAATCTTAATCTACCAGTATCTGATGTCTAGTCTATTCATGATTATACCCTTGCACTTTACTCTATTCGATTTATTGTCATCATGATATGCGACTTTATATGCAAAACAAAAATTCTGATCAACAAGGATTATCAATGAGTTTCCTTATTATTCGTATTTGAATGCAGGAAGAGAAATAAGACCATGATTTTATTGTAGTTATAAAAAAGTTTTATAGGTAGAATGGCGGTCTAATAATGTTCATGATTTTTGCGTAACACTCATGTATTTCTGAGGAAAAACAGCTCATATTTTATTCATTGTTCAACGTTAATTTGTTTAAGTAAACAACCCGCTTGGGGAGTAGATTCATGTTGCTACATTTATGCGAGAGCCAGTGTATGGCGTGATAAAATTCCATCTCTATGTAAATGTCGGAACCCTATCTCGTTAGGGCTTCTAATATTACGTAGGTAAAGCTGCCCGTCAGAATTATCTAGTTTAGAAGCACCCAACTGTTTGTTTTTTTCTATGAAAAATGGAGTTATGTCATTAGAACATTCATAAATATTTAGAATCTGCCCATTTAACGGTCGTAACACTCAAATTACTCTAGCTTAGTAACTGTCTGGTTCACTCTAGGTATTTATTTAAGCTCTCCCCTAAATTCTCTAGAATTATACGGATTAAGCTAGCTTTCGAAGAATCTTAGGTCGAAGTAATTGCCTTAGTTACTAAAGTCTAGTCAGATAATCCTTTTTATCATCCAAACCAATTGTCCGAATTGGAATTCCTTCCACTATCCTCTATTTCACCGCGGGCGTAACTGGATTGGAAAATCATATTAAAATTCCAATCCATTGGTCCCGCCATGTCTATTGGGATTAAAATCAATCAGTGTCGGGTCCATATCGCATCCCTTATTCCCGCATTTCTTTCTTCACTTTTTTGGTTTGTGACAAACAGGGTTGTCACAAGAAAATAAATGTTTTGGTACCACCAGATAAACCCTCAGTACTTTTCATGTATTTCGCGAAATCTTTATCGAGTTTTAGCTTTTTTATCTTTATCGAGGATTATTTTCGGAAAAAACAAGACTGTTCGGACATCACTAATCGGAACTAAATCATTGATATCGACAAGGTCTTGTAACAATGGCAAAAACAATAGACAGTCAATGCGACTGTTTTGGTGCAAACGATCATATTCGCCCCCTACAAGGCTTGCTAATTGCTTGAGGTAAATCAGAAGTGTAGTTTATTATATTTAATACCCGTGTGGTCTCAATGTCTCATACGTCATGATTAGGGCATTCTGTTGTCTGCTAGGAAATTAATTTATATTTCATCTGGCAGCCCCTGGACTAGACTGAACGAGCGCAATGTGTTATAATTTCTCGCCGAACTTTTTTTGCAAACTTTTCATAATTTCTCGCGAATTGCTGCGCAGAAACCAATTTTAGGAATAATCGGTTTTACGAGAGTGGGGTCGAGTTATGACCACATATCCTTTAGCATGCTGGCTAATTTCTTCTTCAATATATTCAATGTACCTAAAAAAATATATTTCCGCTCTTCAGATTAAACTCGTATCTACAAATAGAACAGCGTGCAGTCGTCTGTGAACAATTGGTTCACGATCAATGGCAATATTACTAGCTAAGCTTCTAAGCCAAGCCATTATTGCATGTACACGTACCTACTTATCCATTCTTGATCCATCTAAACGCGTTTCATACGCGAATTTTAATCCTAGATTTATATTGAAAATGAAAATTAATTCTAAGGGTGTTATTTATTATGTACAAACTCGTTTTTAGGGTTCCGTACCCAAAGGGTAAAACGGGACCCTATTGTTTTCGCTTCTCCGTCCGTCCGTCCGTCCGTCCGTCCGTCTGTCACCAGGCTATATCTCATGAACCGTGATAGTTAGAGAGCTGAAATTTCCACAGATGATGTATTATTGTTGCCGCTATAACAACAAATACTGAAAACTAGAATTAAATACACATTTTGGGGGGCTCCCATACAACAAACGTGATTTTTTGTCCGTTTTATAAATCGGTACGGAACCCTTCGTGCGCGAGTCGAACTCGCACCTTTTTTTATACCGGTTTTTATATTAGTTTTGATTTGTATGCTTAATATTATAACACCATGTTATTATTTAGTTAAGTTTATGTCTCCAAGTAATAAAATAAATACAGCTTTGTTTACGTAAGTACGTGAGTATATACGACTGCCTGAACTTTACGCGATAACGGGTGCTAAAACTGAACATCACGTTTTTAGCCACTTTTTGGACTATTTTACGACCCCTGTGGGCAGTACCTAAGTACCATATCAACCTCGTTACAGTTAACTAAATAAATGGCACCATTTCTGGACATCGTTTATTCATATTAGAGAGAGATTCTATACGGTCCTTTGCCACCCGCAATCGTTCCATTAATGCCTATAAACCGTGATTTTATGTTTGCATACACAGAAATTGGGACATTGTACCATTAAACGTCATTATTTCAGTGCTACACAAGTGAATGCTTTATGAACCATGCAAGTTTCAGCGTCGGAAATATCGTTTGATTAGTTTCAATTTCTTTGGAATTTTAGTTGGATGTCATCGGTCACCAACCGGCAAAGATTCACAGTGTATTGAATTACCAGTCTGATTGGAAATAAGTATGTTAGTCATTTTAAAACTACCTATTCGAAACAAAACCCGTCTTAATATTAGTTGCAAAGAAGCCGCTTCTACTCTGTGGTCTCCATCATTCTAAATTCTAATTTTCTTCTGTGGACAAGTGGTAATAATGAGCCCTGTTAAACATATGACATTATAAAGTATGTCTGCTTTGTTTCTGGGAATAATGAAACAGAAAAAATTATAGTAAAGACAACTATAGCGAATCTAAGTATGTACTCAAATAAATGTTCCAGACTTTCTTTTGGGCAATTCAAACCCAGGATTCAATTAATTTAAAACGTAGGTAACACTTAACCGTTTTACAGGTCAATTTCAGCGGTAAAAGCTTTTCTTATTTATTCACGAAACCTGTGTCGATGCGAGAGGGTTATAAAGGCGTAACAGGTGGCCCAATGGCCCATTCTGAATAGCCGATAACTGTGTACGAGTGGTTTAAATAAGATTGTTTTTGTTTTCATTTCCAATCTTCTATTGTCTGGGGTTTATTTTAGACTAGTTAAATATATGCCATGGATTTACTACGCGAATAAAATGTCCAATAAATCTTGGGTATTCTTCTCCGTTTTCGATTTATGTTCACAAATCCATCAGAATTTGTAGACTTCTAGGTTTAGATCTAACAGATGTAGGAAACAGAGAAGAGACGCAAAGATTCGCATTAAAAATATAGAAAAGATGCCATGTTTATTCGTTTCTTTGGGAAGAATTCAATTTGTTTGACTTGTGAAGAGTTTCGTTATTTTAATAATGTTTGTTATGTGACCTTTGTGCTTTGAGACTGAACCTGATATTGGAAATTTCTTATAAAGTTTTAATTTTCATGTCTCTGGTTTTGTCTAGAATAATCGACAGTGGAAGAAGCTTGTTTTAGCGTGTAATGTTTTGTTGTTGCGTTATTAATTATAACGGGATGACTTGCGCAGGCTTATCTAACGTGTTCGTGAGAAAGAGCTTAGGGGTGGATTTTGATGAAAAGGTTTGAAACTTGAGATGGGTGAAATACTGAGATATTCTGGGAAAAAGTTCTGGCCACGGTTCTAGCTAAGTATAAAATAATTATAAAAACATAATTTAATTCTTACGTATAAGCGAAGTATTCAACGTCTAAAGTTACTTTTTTACAAAGTATAGAAAATAAAACATGTTAAACATCAATCAGAAGATTGAGAGTCGCTGTGTAATTTCTTAATTGTGCTATGAAAGTTTATTTAACTGTCTCCTATGAGAAGAAAATTTAATTAATTGACTGTAAACATGTCAATATCATGATATTGCCGAGTCGCATGTCCTACATCGGCGCCCTCAATTATGTGAGAAGCTGTAACGTAACACCGCTTAATTTGTCAATACGTTGAGCCAGATGCGTGAAGTTCACTCCTCTATATTATTCTAGACTACTCTACACACAACAGTAAAATACAAGTCAACTTTTTATACCTAAGTAAGTACATAACGCGATGAAGCCAGTAAAAATTACTTACCCAAAAAATATAATAGTGGTAGGTAGGTACTCATCTTCATTTAAAATTCGGCATATAATGATAATATACTGGCTAATTGAGTAAATAAGCCATTTACCTACTTGACAAAAAAATATAACCTAAAAGGAATTTCCATTTACAACCTTCTTTCTAGGCTTGAGGAAAACAAGAAGGATATTATGTCATGTTATGAAGATTCGGTTAACTGATATAGATCTTTATGCTAAAGAGATGTCATTTTCCCGTACTCTGTTCAATTTCTTGTTTGCTGAAATTGGTGACACACAAACAAGTAAGTATTACATGAAAAAATCTGCCTAGCCTTTTCCCAACTATGTTGCTGTCGGCTTCCAGTCTAATCAGGTTACCAGGTGCAGAAGTTCCATCCGGAGCCCATCATGTACCAAGGAGACGGTAACTCTTTCGGGGAACCTATCGGGTAGGGCTGCGGATAATCGAATGAGTTACCGTGACACCGAGATATCCATGATAAGAGATGATCAAAAACTTACATAATCGCTATTATCGAACTCCAGCCTCAGAACAGCCACGTAGTAGGTGCCTTCCATGCTTTCCTTCACCACAGACACCTTCAGCTTCAGCGAGAATATGTCCTCTGCTATCTCATACAGCTGACCTGCAACCAAACAACGTATTCGAATGTGGACTAAAGGTATCTTGGTAAGTTACGTAAACACACTTGTGTCTCTTTTAAAGTTTTTGAGTAGACGTCCTTTAACCTTAGCACTGGCATTAAAATTATTATAAAGTATGCAATAAAAGTCTCTGAAAAGAACCTTCCAAGTGGTTTCATTAGACGCTTCCTGAGGGAACTAATTCCCAGATCCACATAAAAAGAAGCCTATACCTAAGTATGTTAGGTATTCTGATCTATTCAGCCGTTTGTGCGAGGAGAAGTAACAATCATACACTCATAAGTGATAGTCAGGTGCATCGTGTTTTTTCTACGATCATCATCTCCCGAGCCTTTT
The DNA here is from genome assembly GCF_030705265.1 of Helicoverpa armigera. Taxonomy (NCBI): domain Eukaryota; kingdom Metazoa; phylum Arthropoda; class Insecta; order Lepidoptera; family Noctuidae; genus Helicoverpa; species Helicoverpa armigera. The sequence goes on along the minus strand of NC_087133.1, from coordinate 10,001,185 downwards.
CCCAATTGGGGTCGGCTTCCAGTTTTACCGGAGGCAGCTGAGTATCAGTGCTTTACAAGGAGCGGCTGCCTATCTGACCTCCTCAACGCAGTTACCCGGGCAACCCAATAAGTACACGTGGTAGGACTGGTGTCTTACTAGGATTTACTAGCTTCTGACTACCTGTAACGACCGCCATGGAATTTATTCCACGACAAAAAAAAATATAAAATTACAAATCAATAACTTACCCATAAGATAATGCGTGAAGCCAGTTCTGCCGCTGCTATACACAAGTTCAGCGCCGTGTCTATGCGCACGAGTGAGCTGCATGCTGGGAGAGCGCATGCGCGGGAACGTGAAGCGCATTCGCTGGTGGATGTTGTCTACCGACTGCAGGAACGTGCAGAAGTAGCGGCCGGTTGCTCGGATCATCGTGTCGTACCTGATTTTTAACAATTAGGTACTTAACTTATTTTTAATAAACTCTTTGGAATAATAACACATTTCAAAATAAATTGAAATAAGCTTGAAAACTATTGTTTTTTTTCAACATATAGTTGTAAAGAGAGCACACAACTCCATATTGCTGGTTCGTCTATATGTATGAGCCCAACTCTTTGGAACCGAGCAACTAGTTTGACGTTTCGAAAGAGTTTTCCTAGGTCTTTTTTTTTTTAAATACTTTGACTTTTCAGTAAACCTGTAAAACGTTGCGGTAAAAGTCACAGATGGAAATAAATTACGAACATAATAAAGCTTTTAGAAGTTGCTGTATGTTTTTGTTCAGTGAATCCCAGTTGTCTGTGTCTCTGCTAAGTGGCTCAACTAATCAAGCGGCTAATTTTACCCTATGGTCCAGTCCGAATCGCAAGAAAAAGACAATATCTCGGTATCTAATCCACAACGAAATTCTTTTCCCTGTGTTTTTTTTTTCAATTTCTCAACTATTAGTAGATACTGATATGAAATAATTGCCCGTAAGTGGCGTCAAGCGTTCATAATTTGTTCTCAAGTAATTTATGACTATCCATAAATCAAATAAATCGGAGATTGGATCTCAACAAGTCGAACGACAGCCATATTGGCGGGACTTTGAACCCTAATGTAAGCTTACGTTACGAACAACATTTGGTGGGGCTATAATACTGATAAAGATTTTTCTTTCATCCCTATAATCCTAGGAAATGGCTGTACCCGCCTATCTACAAAAATAATAACCTAAAAGTACCTAGCTTGCCAAACCTCACTTATCGGAAAAGTATTAGCGCTTTCATATAGGGTGAATATTTGATCAAATATTGAGCTGACGGTCTCCACATTTTAAAGGGGGAATGTACATAACATGTATTGTATCACACATCTGCCATTTAAACTAAACCACAATCAGCATCAAACAAAACGAATAATATTTGATCATTTCTATTGACACAACTCACCCATAATTACTGAAGAACTTGACGAAACATCTGCCGAAGAAATGCATCACTTTCTCAGGAGTTCCAAATTTCTCCCTCAAGTGGTTCAGCTTGTCAACGCTGACGAGGCCAAGGCTGTTCATCCGTGGTCTCGAAGGGATGAGGGACCCGCGTCTTTTGTACACGTCCAAAGCTACCGTACAACTTGTTTTACGTGCTGGTTTTAGAATCGAAGGCTTTTTAGCTCCGTCGCTCTCTGGTGAAGCTGGTTCCGAAGCTGCTGTCTCAATTTCTTTTACAACAGGCTGTTGGTCTTCCACGTTACTGGTTTCAGGAATAGGCTCCTCAATTGACTCCTTAACCTTATGATTTTCGAATTTGATACCTAAACTCCTCCTGTGGAACTCTCGGGCGACAATTTCAGCTTCTTCAGTGATTCTGGCCTCATTAATCTTTCCTGTAGACGCTGCTACAGACGAACGTATCTCTTCGGAAGAATTGTAAGCATCAATTTCCTTTTTGGTGACGCTTTTGAGTGCATTTGTTGCAGTGAAAGGACATCTGTAGCTTTGTGATCTGTTGTCTGCGTGGACCGAAGCACTTCGCCATCCTGGTTTAACTTTTATTGACGATTTCTTGGGAGCTGGACTGCTTGGAATGGATGGTGCAGGGCTGTTTGGGTCTTTCGAGATCAGACGAGCGAGGGCGCTCGCGAGCCTCAACATCAAGGCATCGGGATATTGCTGTACAAAGGAACAAAATCTTTTTATAGTTTGATAACTATAGTTAATACATAGCTTACTTTATAATATACTTGTATATAAATATTTTTGCTGTAGTGTCGTTTTATTCAGATAACGTTACCTGGGTTGCACTGAAGACAGTACACCTTGCACCCGACTCCCGCAGAATCGTCTCCCATATTTCTTCTCCGCATTCTTCCTGTAAACAAACAAACCGTTATACTGGTTTGATACAATCAACACCTTTTGCAATACGTTTAATGGCAGCATCAAAACTATTAATTTCTGCTTAATATTCCGTCTTCGTAGTTCAATGGACTGTCGATATCAATTTCGTAAGGATGCACGTGACGCGACGCCTTCGCGACTAATTTTGCGGATTTTATTTGCAACAGTAATGTAACATGTTTGAAACACTTGGCCGGGTGTGAATTATGTTTGTTGTTTCCGAACTTGTGTTGTTCTGTATCAGATTAAATGGAGAAAACTTTTTTCATTTTTTACGCCTCCACTCGCATTGATGACAGAAGTAGGTACATTATGTATAAGAGTTTATGGTAATCGAAATTAGTATTCGTTTACAATAGAGCAGAGGTATTTAAATATCCATATTCACTTGCGTTTTTACGCATGCATTCTGAGATGCGTTTTTGCGATACCCAGTCCAGGCTTCGATTGTCTATATGGGCCAATCCATATGCCAATATAAAAATGATATTTCCATCTCAAAGACACAATAGCGATAACCCATGGAGATTGCTCGTCGTCGTATTATCGATAAAGTAGATCTATACCCTCAATTAATTTCGTTCTAAGATTTGTCTTAAAAGTTAAATGGGAAATGGAATTGTAAACTGTCCAAGATAAAGTTATGGAAACAATAACATTTGTCTTAGTCGAACGTGCTTGAAACCGGGACGACCCTTAATTGCAGTACGGTTTTAAAATTCTTTTGTAGAATTAAATTCATGACTTATTCATTGTTATAATTTAACGCCGATTTAATGAATAGGTAACTCCCCTTAGTTAAATAACATGCTTCAGATAGAAAAAAATAGAAGACTTTGGGGGAGGCCTTTGCCCAGCAGTGGGGTCTGTGGGCTAAAAAAAGGGGGTTCAAATATCTACCCCTCGAATATTTTATTGGACAAAGGTAGGATGGCATAAACTAACCAATTGACTATTGGCTATGTGCGCGATGGTGGCGACGCGTAGCGTTTACAACATTTGCGGAAGCTGTCAAATAATAACCATGTAAACATCATAATTTTCTTTGCGAATATAAATAAAACCAAAGATTAAAATAGTGTTGTTGACATTATTTATGTGCAATTTTTTCAATAGTTTTACTGTAAAATGAATATAATGATAAAAACCGGGTTTGAAACATCCGCATTTGTTTCCAATTTCTGCCGTGTTGTGCGCTGCGGTCGTTATTGTCCGCCGCTACTCGCTTTGCACATAGCCAATATCATGTAGGTGAAATGTATAGCAGTAGGTGAAAGTATTACATACGTACTATGACATTGCTCCTGCCTATACTTACGCCCTTACGTTATCTGGTGTATAAGTAATTAATAGATTGCTACCCCAGCGATAACCACCACCCTTCGGCTAATAAATTGTGTTTGTTGACCTTCACATGCCTGTTACGGAAATATTTTGCACTACTAGCTTCCACCCGCGGTTTCTCCCGCGTCCTGAGGGAATTTCTCCATGACAATTGAACTTATAGAAATTAACGTATTTAACGTGGCTGAACGAGTTGATGAATACTGAAAAATAGACAATCTTCTATATGGATGAATTGGTTAGGAAACACTCAAGTAATTTTCCAACTAGTAGTTCCAGAGATTATCGTGTTCAACCTCGTAGGTAAATAATCTTTTCAGCTTACTTTTCAGCTACCTACTTAACTAAGACTGAGAGTCGACCGGTTGTTGGCCCGAGAATTTTCCGACAGATTATTTTGAATGTAAATCCATGATATATTTATTCATAAGCCAAATCCACAGCTCGCTCGCACTATTGGCCGATTAAAAGCTTGCAGTAGGTATGCGGGGACCCTTTATCCCTCTTTCCTTCAATAAGATACTTTGTGTGCGTTCCAGGGCCGCGATAACTCATTTGAACGCCGTGGCTTTTTGGCACAACGTATAAAAAATCTTAGCAAAGCCGTAGTTAAGCTACCAAGTTTCATATACCTACCTAGTCTTATGAAAGAAAACCTCATATATTCAGGCTTTGGCTTAACGTTCGACTTATTGGCTACGGTAACACCTTCTTTCTGGCTAGTTTATGACTTAAAAGGATCTGTAAGATAGTTTATTACTTTTTGGAAAATTAATTAACGTTAGTGCAAGAGTTTATTTATGTTACAATATTATAAGAGAAATTAAGTAACATTAATTATGAAAGAAAATATGTAATGTAAAATAATATAATTTATAAAAACTTGTTAAACGAGGACTTGTTATTGGCTATCCGATTACCATTCAAAATTACAATGTGTTTTATCTTGCTGTAAGTCTTCCATGATGTATAAATAAATAAATAATCTAATATTGTTATAGTACCCACATATTTTGTAGGAATCCAACGCTATTTTGTGGTAGGTACAGAGAAATAAACAATTTTGAGTGATGTCCCCCACTGACTCCCACGTCCGATAAATAACTTTTTTAGTAACTTAGGTATATGAGTTTTTAAAGTCTATTTTATGAGTTTTTTTTGTCTGCGTTATTAATTTCAAGTAAATAAATCTCTGCAAACTCACCACTATGAAGTATTGCACGCTTTCCAACAGCCACCCATACATCTTAACTAATTAAATTGAATAAATATTTTAATAAAAAAGTTCACGTTATTTTACAAAATCGAATTTCCATCAATTTCTGACCGCGATTTCTCAAGAAGCCACAGTCTAATTTTTACTCAAGCAATGTCATTGATTAATAGGCAGTATATAAGTTTTGATGCTCCGTTTGTTTACTGCCCTTGGCAACCTTGGGTCGCGTTTACCCCGTAAGGCTTTCGCGGTACTACTGAGCGAATAAGGGAGCGAGCGAGTACTTAGTATTCCATACAGCCTTTGATGTTCTATGTGTAATCTATGGTCTATGGTCACTTTTTATAGAGCTCCTCAACTCTTTTGGAGCGCGAATAATTACGAAATTGAAAGTTATAATTTCAAATGCAATATTCGATACACATTTTTTAGGATAAAAGATGTAGCTCAATATTTAGAATTTAATGAAATAAAAAGCTACAAAGATATTGTCAATTTTATTACTACAATTTCCAAGACATTCATAATGATATCAAGGATCTATCTTACGATGGAACTGGATAACTTACCGCAATTTTTTTAGATTGAACGAAATGGGTGTTATTCGCGAAACATGTATACAATTAGTTCGAAATGAGGACTTCTACCTGCTGAAGGAGTTCAAAAAAATATGCACTTCAAAATTAGTTGCAACATCTACTAAACCTGAACCTAATTTACAATGATCACGGTATAACAATAGACGTAATGACGTCATTGACCAATCAGTAAGTTGGTAGTGAACTGAATTGGTTCGGTGAAGCACATTCAGGCCAATTGTCTGTTATGGCGCCCTTCGAAGGACGCGTGCCTAAGACCATTCATTCGCCATTTATCTTTATCAACTATTTGTTATAATTATCTTGTAGTCAAAGTGATAGAATGTTTGTTACTATATTACACATTTGCATAAAACATAATTGTAAATATGCATAGATGTAAGTACCCAAGTACTTTATTCACGATATAGTGAATCCATATTTTAATCTTTCCCGCGGTTTTACCCTGTCCCGGGAGAAATTTTTCCCCTACTCTAACAAAATATAGCTTATGTTACTCTATTCTAGCTTTCCAACAGTGAAAGAATACCTATATAAAAAAAAATTCTAATTGGTTCAAGATACAGATTCAGTGTAGACTAGCGACGTCTTCTCAGGATGACAGAGGAACTGCAGAAAAATCATGTCATTATACATATAAAGATGTAATTGGTATAAATGATAATTTAGAATACAAAAGAATAGATTTATTTATATTCAAATTCGTTTAATTAAATTGTATAGTAGTTAATTTATTTTGAACAATAATTACACGTATATAATTAGAACTCTGTCTGATTGGCAACATTAAAGACGAAATAATAAATCAGATTCATCAACAGAAGGATCAGAAAATGGTTTGATAAGCCAGCACAAGCGGCTATCATCAATACTGCTGCCACCGTGGCCCCACAGGCCTCTGTCTCCAATTTCATCCACGGCCACAGCCATTTTCAGTCCTTGTTTATATTCACAGTTTACAATATGGAATACGAGGGAACCATTTTTAAATCCAGGTTCTAAGTAATATCTATGTCTGAGTTCGTCGGAATTGTTCGAGCCCCAGGCTTTCCTATCTCCTATATTGTCCACGTTCACGTCCAATTTGAGATACATGTTGCAGTCAATGTTGTACAGCTTGAAGGTGACACCGTCGTTGTCCCAAACAGGAATGAGTTTCCAGCTCACTCTCTCACTGGATAAGTCGCAGGCGTTGTCACCCCAAACTAGTCTATCGCCGTAGGAGTCGGTGTCCATATCAAGTTTCAAGGGTTGGTGAAATTTCAAGTTGGCTATAGTCACAGGGTCTTCATTAAGAATGTACGCAAATGATTTTCTGAAATGTTTACGAACTAGATCGCGAGCTCCACCGTTCCACAACTTGTACGCGTATGACATGGCAGTTCGTGGAGCATCATTGATAAGCTTCGTGACTACTTGATCAATGATCTGTCCATTTTCCATGTTGGCTAACATCTGAGTCATTGAGATGGCACCTTCATAGTTAGAATTGATGATGTTTTTATATAAACTACTATTTGCTTCCAATTTATTTAGGAAAGCCACATGGCTATCAAACTTTAGGCCCTGAAGATCTTCGGGGAGATCGACCTGTGGACAAGCGTAAAGTCCTTTTCTTTCTAATTCTAAAGCGAGAGTTAGTATCTCACTTGAATTGGATTGACTTCCATACACAACTACTTTGCCAAGATCATTGTTGACAATGCGTGCGATATCCTTGGCACAGCTGGTGTTGATGCGTGACGCGTCCGTGACGGTGACGGTGATGACGGAGTTGTCTCTGATGTAGGCGCTGGTGTCGCACTCGGAGCAGCTGGCGACGGGAATCCTGTTCGGTATCTTACTGTCCCGGTCGGCGCCACCGCTCACCACGTGGTACTGATGATGGACGTTGTAGCAGTTCGTAAACCCAGTGATACCGTCCTCGGAAACAATTCTACCCTCGCCCCAGTAATCCACATGTTGAATCAGGTTGTTGAGGGAAACTGGTATTTTCACCAAGTTGTACTCTCCTAGGTAAGGAACCTCGGAGTACGGGAATAATTTATCCACGTTTGTGTTGTAGTTTGGTTTCTTTGCATTCTTCCAGTTGGTAATGGAATACATGTTGATGTTTGTCTGAAAGAAATATAAAAAAGAAAATTTAAGATTGAAATTGACTTGATGTAGATTCCCCAGGTACACTACATAATTTGATGCACTTAATCAATTGAATTATTATTTTAAGCAATAGTTCATATTTTGTTTAGTGTGTATTTGTGTAAAAGGCCTTTAGTTAATTGTTTACTCAAAGTAAGTTTATTAATAAAATAAAGGAATACTTACTGTTTTACACCTCGAGAACACCAATATACTATTATTTACAAGTCTGGGGCACGTATTTATATATGTAGAGCTAGGATAGGCACATAATACTTATCATATTTGGTGGTTACCGCAAAAATATGAAAATAAACGATTTTGATAAATATACACCGCATGCCTGACCTACGTAACCTTTGCCTGACAAAAAGTCAGTGTGAGGCGGGCATTCGCAGTCTGGGTTCCGTACAATGCTTACCAAACAATCCTCTAAAGAAAAGATTAACTGTCGTGTATAAATGCGAAATTTAAGAAGCCATGAGTCATGCGACTGTCATTAAGCCAAGGGATACATAGGAATATCATCATATAATAAGAAAAGTCTAAAGGAATGAAAGCGTGTTATTTTTAGGGTTCTGGACCTACGTCCGTCTGTGCGTCAAGATTTTTTCCAGCAACGTGTAGGTACCTATATGTAATTATGTCCCTATTTTGAACTTTATGTAGGTACTACCTAAATCAAAAAACTGGCACAAGCAAAATACTTATATGGGATTCTACTTATGAACTTCAAAAAGTATAATAAAGTTGATTCTAGTTGCCTTAGACAATTTTGTCTTCCTATCAAGTTATTCCTCCAAGTTTCAGTGTCAGTAAATAAATCATCTATACATATAATAAAATGATAGGAAAGTCAAAACTGTACATTGAATATTTTTTTAAAAGAATACTTGGGGGGTGATCTATGATCGATTCTGAACCCAAAAATATAGTTTTTAGAATTTTTGTCTGTTTGTCTGTATGTCTGTTTGTCTGTATGTTTGGTCTCACTGAACTCGAAAAGTACTGCAGGGATTTAAATCAAATTTTGCAAGAATATTACCTGGGGGCCGGTTCAACATATAGGATATATATTATCACGCTATCACCTACAGGGGATGAGCAATGAACGATAATTTCTGTTAACGTTTCTGTAACAGCGGATGCAATAATGACCCATATTTGAATGTTGAACTTTGTAAGTTTATCGGCCTATTATCAATCTTTACATATAAAATAACGCTTTTATAAGTAAATTGAGCAAAAACAGAATTTAAAGAAATAATATCTTAAAATTATTGATTAAGAAAATCATGCAGAAACAGATGTGCCATAAAACTGGTAGTAGGTAAAATATCAATGAAAACAGACTTCACTTTGTCATGGTATGTTCTTACTTTCAAGAAAAAATAATATGACGACGTGTGTATTTCGCCACTGTAAAACACTACAATAAATATCAGCACATCATCAGGGACATTTTTATAATTCTCACACCATTAGAAAGCTACATTATCTGCGAGTAACATAGGGTATAGTTTATCCCGGTGCGGGCAGTAGTTCCTATGGGAAGCGTCCCCCACGTCCCGAAGAAATTATGAACTTCCCCACATTCTTAAAAACTCTACATAATATGTTGTTCTGACAAATAAGCTATACCTCTCATAAACATGGATATCCATTCATTTCATCCAATAACAAACATGCATAACACTGAAAGCGCATTGCAAGTCTAAGATTTAATTATTATACAAAAAAACATTGTCATTAATATTCAAACATCCTTAAAAATAAGTTCCTGGTTTTAATATATTACCTACATTATTTTGAATTCACTTACATATAAATAGAAGGGCCTTATTAATATACTTTTTGAGTAATGAAGAATGTAGGCAAAATACGAGCGAAAACATTGTGTCACTTCTACAATTAACATCAATGGGAATGACTACCTGTCACAATAAGTCAACAATATTAACGTCAAAATTATTAGACGTAAATTCATAGATAGAGTTGTGAATTTATAATTTTTTTCATAAACAAATTGAGCTGGGGTTTTATTTTAGCTAATCTTCCATTAATGTGGCAGCTTAAAAGCAACTTACGTTGAATGAGTAGTATTAAGTAGACCTTAAATATTTTTTGTGTGGTGCAAAATATGTAACGCTTAATGATCCTAGAAGAAATATGTCCCTCGCAAGAGCTGCTAAGCGTGAGTTAAGGTAAATTTCTGTAGCTTTAGAAACAAGCTCAGATACAAAGTGCAGATTAAAGAAATTAGAGCTTTCTCGATTTAATACAATACGCACGTAAAATGCCTTATTGCCCCTGAAAACGTACAAATTACGCGTCGCAGATCAGAGACATACTTGCTTTCAACTTTTGATCACAAATACACCGTTCACGATTACGAACAGTCACAGTCAGACCCACGGACTGCGTCTAAAAAAACACTTTTTATATAACTACGTTAATATCATTGAATATCATTCAGTTACAAAAACAGAATTGCTATCAAACGTGTTTTCGCTAAATGTACTATTATTTTTTTGCAAACATACATTCCCAACTCTGATCTCATGGAGGTGGCGCCCGGGTGTCACCACTGTGTGGACTGTGCGACCTATCGCATCCGGCCCTGGTTTAAACCATGGTCTGAGGCTAGAAGAAATGGGATGACAAAGTATGAGGCGGCGGAGCGACTGAAAATTCCCACCTCTCATCCCAGCTACTGCGGTAAGACACCACGAAAGCCGGATGTTGAGAGACGACTCCCGGCCACCGTAGGTGATTAGTTTTGAGTGGGTCATCGACCTTCCGGCTCAAGGAGATTCAGCAAACCCCTGTTAGGCCCACCAGGGCCAAAGCCTGACATTCCCTCACGCTGCACCCATAGCGGGACCAGTGCAATCACATTTTCGCTGACAGAAGACTGCATTCTCTAATGAGCAAGTCAAACTGATGGCTGAGAATTACGAATCTTTCCAGGACGCCATGCAACGTGTTGCAAATGCCCAGGCCTTCGGGAGCTTGGTAATCCTTTTCTCCACCTTTATTTGAGTTTTGTGGTACATGAACAAATTAGAATAGTAATGAATTAGTTTTGGTCGCGGGGACTTGGTCGTCTTCATCACGTATTTATCAACTCTTAAGTGTTCATCATGCACACCCGCTTCCCTAACTTAATTGTAGGATCACTAAGATTGTTTCAGTTAGTTTAACTACGCTACTGCAGCCCGCTGTCGAACCTTTTTACATCAATTCTGTAGAAGTGTGAATATCGAATGTGTAATATATCGAATTTCCGTTTGTGCATTGCACAAAAACCAACGTTATTTTCGACAAGTCAAAAGAGCCGGCCTGCTAAGAATTACATTAATCGTTTGTTAATTGAATACATTTTCAGAAACCACAATAACAGTAGGAACCAAAGCGAATGATCGCTTCATAGAGCTCTGATTTTCTCGAGGTGACCAAGTCAGTTCTGGTCTGTTCGCTCATCAGATCTTTGAAAGCGGTTCGGTGATAATAATATTACTGTTGTTCACAAAATATGGTATTTAAACGTCCTCCGCAAGAGAGCGAACGTTTGTGCTATTTATAAAGACGAAATTTTACCGGTGTGCAGTAGTGACGCACAGTATACACAGCACTTATATTTCTTCTGATCTGCTGGCTCCACCAAGAAATGACAAATTGCGAGCGTACATTCTGAAAATCTTGGAAGAACTGCAGGCTTCAAGTGCCAACACAAGAATTGGACTCACACTCTCGGACGTACACTTTGCGTGATCGTGAACTAATGCACGTGAACATTTCGATGGAATTCCAACATAACATAGTGAGTGAGTGCACAGAAAATCCCCGAAATACAAGTAGTGAAACTATACGCCTGCCTGATGACTCAGTCATCATCCACCCAGCTATTCCCCAATTATGTGGGTGTTGGCTTCCAGTCAAACCGAATCTGTTTGAGTACCAATATTTACTTGGAGTGCCTATCTGATCTCTTCAACGCAGTGAACTAGACACCACGTTATCCATGGTAGGTAAAACTGTTTGACAGACTTTCTGGCTCCTGATTTGTTGCAGCTGCTGCAGAAAATGTACATCATCATCATCCACTATCCGCGATACGCACTACTGCGATGCCTATCGCAGTCCACTGCTGAACAGAGGCCTCTCCAAGAAAATGTACAAATGACAGCTTAGTCAGACCTTTGTTTCCTGTGAGAATTACGTAATAATTTTCCAAATCGGTTGACTAGATCCAGAGATTTCCACAACGTCACAAACTTTACTTCTTTTGTTTAGATAAATAGTTACACATCGTCGACACCACCTTGATTGATAAACCCGTACTGCTGCTAAGTAGTAATCCTAATTATACTGTTATGTAAAAGAATACACCTATACGGCATAAATAGTATTTTGTCAATTCTAAATTGCCCACGCAGACGAAGTCGCGGGCAACAGCTAGTAATCATATAAAGATAATATAATATGTAAAGCAAAGTCTATTGATAGATTTCTGTAAGATTTTCGAAGCGGTCGCGTCGCCAATCTAATGGCGCTTCGCAATAAAAAGAGGCGCGTGCGCCGGTGACCCGTACAATTAAAAAGCGGTCGTTTGCTTTAAGAATTGGTGCGTTAGTGATCGCGACTGTACACACCACTAAATACACATTACTTCGCGGCCTAGTTATTTGCTGAAAATAGGGACGAGCAACATTTTATCTATGCTTATTTTCTGATTATTATATTCATCTGCCTAGCCTTTTCCCAACTAGGCTGTGGTCGGTTTCTAGTCAGCTGAGACCCAGTATTTTACATGGAGTGATTGCTTATCTAACCTCCTCAACCCAGTTACCTAGGCAACCAGCAGCAGACCAAACTTAGGCCAAAGCTCTTCCCAATATTCAATTAAAAGGAGATTTTATACTAACTTAAAGGTAATGATTGTGAGATAGGGTCGGTTCACGTGTAACGCTAAATGGTGAAAGAAAACTTTTACTTGTGGGCGGGGCAACATATTTTCTTTTTTATCTATACTTCTCTGTTGAACGTTTAAACCCCATCAAAAAATCCTTTCTTCGAAGTGTTACAAAGGAAAATGAATACATCTTCGAATAAAAATGATCTATCAAATGATTTCCATCATCAGGTTTGATACGCAAGAAGCTTTCTCTAATACAACCAAAAGTTTCGTTCCTCTGAACTCATAGATCGCGGTGGTACGGGTCATGCGTAGGCGCATATTTATTGGTATCCCGCCCAGAGGCTGCGCATTCGTCGCGGCGCGGGCGGGCCGCGCTACCCCTTCCCGGCAAAATACATAGGTAAGTAAGTTTGTATATTTTTGCTATTTTTCACAAATGTTTGTCAATATTTGTTTAATATCTTACCAAGCGGTTTCAAAGGTGGTAAAACAATTAAGTGACAATCTTTGATCTGAACATAAAACGGTAGAGTGAGTTTTTGAAGTGAATCGTCGATATACAGTCTGTACATTGTACAAATATTATAGGTAAAGAGGATTTTTTATATTTTTAATTGTTTGTAATGGATAAAGTCAAAAACTAGTGCATGGATTTAGTAGAAATTTTTTCACTGTTGGAAAGCTGTACTGTCCCGACTATTCCCGAGTAACATCTATAGGCTCCCGGTATATGTATCCCGACACGGGCATTAGTTCTTGCGGACGCGGAAAAACGGCTAGTTTAATATATTTTGAATGCCCAGTGAAATAAACTTTGGCAATTTTCAATGTTTCAAAAAGTTTAAATCTTATTTTTAAACAAGGCTATATTTACGTCTACAATCTTGATCCACTTAAAAGTCTTTCAGTTCAAAATTTACTTTACATAATTTGCTAAACTCTAAGTCCATCTTAAGCTTGTTTGAGTCTTTTGATCTTAGTTTCTTTCACAGGTAAATAAGGTGACAATTAGATACTTTTTGAATGTTAGATAAAGTTCATAAATGTAATTATCGTTTGCCTTAAATATTTTGGTAGAATTGCGCGATCATAACTCAAAGTCATTTACTTGCATAAATTAAAATTAAATTAAAACGTATCATGGTGAAACTGCGAAAACATAAGAATCACGGATTAAAACAAAGCTAAAAATATAAAATACGCTGAAAGAAACACCGTTGCAGTAGTTTTACCACAATGCAACAACCATTACGGGCTTAACGCCAGCTCTCGGAGCGAGCTTGTGTTGCACCCATTTGCATCTGCTTGGATAAATAATCGGTGTTATGGGCTGCAACGCTTTGCTTCTATGTAATACAAATGCTATACTTTACTGATAAAAAAGCAGACTTATAGGTATTAAAGGATTAAAAATCTGTGCTAGATTAAGTCGATGTTGATGTTTAGGAAAAATATTGGTGTAATTGTACGTGACACGGATTGTTTAATTTCTGTTTAATGTAACTTTCTTGGCTATCAATAAGAATTTTCGGTTACCCTAAGGCTGTTTGAAGAATTTTCTGACTTATGGTTTAAGTATACGATTCCCTCTGTTGACGTAATCACTGTTAGCACAGCATGACACGAAGCTTTTTAAGCCGTTGCTAAAATTATTCCCGAAAAATAAACCTGTAGCTATCTCTCCAGCTAGCCAGTAGACAGTAGCTATCTCCCATTGATTTCCCATTGTTTTACTGCAAAAACTACTTAACAATTAGGACCTCACATTCAAGCATAAAAATGTAGGTATGTATAATCTTTTCGCATGTCTATCGCTACTTATCTGTGTCCCGTAGTTTTGGCGTGAAACCGCGACTGACAGACAAAGTTACTTTTTCATTTGCAAGGATTGAGATGACACTATGGACCCATAAATCCATTAAATAAATTAATTATTCTGCCGAAATCTCAATAACCGAGAGTGGAATCATTGACTATTTAAATAAACAAATTACAACAAACTCAGAGCGTTGGACGCTAAAATTAATTATTACAGTCGCCAATTGGTAGTTGTCATCTCCATATAGACAGATGCGTCGGAAAGGTTAGTGGGACGTCCGCTACTTGGTCCTGACATCTTTACATGATATGATTGGGGAATAGGCGAATAGGCCGAGTCGACGACCTGTTCCGATAGCCTTGGACCATCTATGACGCTATTGTATTGATTTATATTGCCGTTCATGAAGATGTATGTCTGAAATATTTTAATGTGTTGTCACTTAGATTTGGTGCTGTTGATTGTCAGGAATTCGAGTTAATAGCACCAATGGAGACGTAATTGATACCGTTTTGAATTTCCATTTGCGTATTGAGCTCATGGCTTAGATGTGTCTTTTCTTTTTTTGCGATTTTGTAATTGTTCATATTTTCAGACGTGAAACATGTTATGAATGATTTAATTTTGAAGAGTTTCAGTGACTAGAGGACTTACGTCGCTTTCATCTAAATGATTAGTGAAATTAATTCATAAAGTTATGCGTTCTTTTGCATAAGGGTTCATAATTGGATAATGGCCTACCCTTCATCATCATCATCATCATCAGCCTATCGCAGTCCACTGCTGGACATAGGCCTTTCCAAGTGCACGCCACTAAGATCGATTTTCGGCTTCTCTACCTCGGCCTACCCTTAATTGAACCTTTTCTTCTTTATCCAGTCACCATGAGGTGGTTGAAGGCGGCCTGGCTGGCTGTGCTGGTGCTGCCAGCTGCCTCCAAGGAGCTGTCGGAGTCTCATCGCGAGGAGATAGTGCAGGAGCTCCCTCAGGCTCAAGAACCCGATCTCATCAACTACGATGACTATACGCCGGTCGGAGAAGATGATGATCGTAAGATATTTTTATCCTTTTTTAAAGTTGAAATGTTGCATCCATAAGTATGTTTTACAGAACTAAAGAGTTTGCTAGCCTGGCTCATCAGGCTAATTTGAGGAACCATTGATATTATTTTCAGTTTTTATTCGAGAGCTGCTTCTATATATTTTTTTCGTATTTCGTATTCTATAGGTTTAAAACAAAACAAATTTTGGGAGATCATTATCATTATTTTCTCATACCTAATTAGTGCGTGGACGGACACAGCTGTATCTTGACATCATCATTTTCAATTATTTCTCATCTCATGTTATTTACTTATATTCTTTGTCTAGTGACGCGTCAAGCTGAAACTGATTTCCGCGGATTCCAAAGCAGTAAGTTTCCTTCACCTTCAACCAATTCTTTAGCTTTAGCCAATAATTTGCTGTTTACTAACACGAAGCTTCTTTACAGGCACACCGGCTTACCAGAGACCACAGCAGACCATTCGAAGTAATTATACTTTTTTCTTTAATATATTGAGTATAAACAATTATTAGAAGATTGGTACAATGTCAAGATTTTAAGGACGAAACGCAAAAAAAATAATAATCAGTAATTAATTTATCGGTAAATAAACATTAGAACAGTAGCTTTGTACTTTACATAAATTGTAGATCAAGTTGAGAATTACAATTCAGAATTAAGTTTCAAAATCAATTTTCCTTGATATCGAGGCTGCAGTATTCAGTGATAGTAAAGGTAGAATTCCGTGGGTCGCGGCTACGACAGCCGCGCGCGGCTTACGACAGTCGTCGGCCGCGCGCGACAATAGTCAACCTATGAAAATGTATGGCACCGTTGCCGAGGTCCGCGACAGTCGCGCGCGGCCGACGAATTTCGTGAGCCGCTCGCGGCCGTACGCATCTCAACATGGTCTAGCGCTATAGAATCTTAGTAAAACCAGAATTGAATTGTTTTTTATTTAGTCGGTAAAACTTCCTTTCGGTTTTCATTACAATACAAATGCTTTTGAATCAGTATTTGGTAGTATCCTTCTTCATTTCTACTTTTTAAAGATAGGGTCGATTGGTAATCTATTTTCATAATACAGCCACAGCAGCATGTCATCCTCCTCTTCTTCAAGGATATCGATTAGCACTTCGACTAGAGGGAACGGACGAACAAAATCTACTAATTTCATGACAATGCCGCGAGCGGCTCACGAAATTCGTCGGCCGCGCGCGACTGTCGCTGGCCTCGGCAGCGGCGCCATACATTTTCATAGGTTGACTATTGTCGCGCGCGGCCGACGACTGTCGTAAGCCGCGCGCGGCTGTCGTAGCCGCTATCCTCGGAATTCCACCTTAAGTACTTAACGTCATGTTTGATGCTTAATATGAAGTATTTATCCATCAATATTAAATGAAACCTCATGCTCAGTTCCAGCCAGCCCCAAGTGCGTGGACATCGGCCGCACATGGACGGAAGGGGAGAACTGGAAACGAGACAACTGCACTCTCTGTCAGTGCCACGCTGGAAGGGTCAACTGCACCACCGTGCCTGCCTGCCGTCGATCCACTCGTATGTTTCTTTGATTTTATGTAAAAAATTATTTACTAGGATGAACAAAAACGAGCCACGTAATTCGTGGTCCTAAGACGGCCCACTGACAAAAACGTGAGTGTGATTGAAAATTAACTTAAGCTTTTAATATGGTACCAACATGTGAAGAAAGCCAACCAGAGAAGACTTATACGATATGTTCTTCGATCATTTGTGCGCTAGTGCATAAGGCTTATGATTTTGATAGTTCACAGCAACCACAAGAAATAAAGCATTCATAAGAATATCAGTTTTAAAATGCAATAAAGAATGGTTTCATGGCAGATTTACTTGTTATTGTAACATTTTAAATATTTATTTTGCCAGCACCACCACCCGTGTTTGTCGGCGTTGGCAGTCAGGGGACGACACCAGTGCGTGGAGTGGTAGGTGTGCCTGGTGACGGGGGCCCGCCCGGCCCGCCAGGATCCCCCGGCGTCAATGGTGTGCCTGGGGCCCCTGGAATACCTGGCCCTGCTGGACAAATGCCTGATGTAAGTCGTTTTACCTTTGAGTCCGTTTATTCCACTTTAATAATATTTTTAGTTACATACCTCTTTATTTGTTACTTATTTCCCTGCCTCTAATATCATTTGAAAGCTAAGTTGCATGATAGCTAAAGATGATTAAAGTAATCCTACTTAGGTAATCCTCTTTATGTCATGTATAGGTGAATGCCTACCTAGCGCAGTTGGCAGCCTCAGCTGGTGGTGACAAGGGGCCTCCTTTCGATCCCTATCAGTACATGCAAGCTTCAGTTGGCACTCCAGGCATTAGAGGAATTCCCGGTAAGTTAAAAATAATTACGGAAACCGACGTAATTCTTATGTACTTATAAGTATGTACTTGGGCCATGGGCTAAAACAAAATATAACAAATCTTCAATTTCCTGATTAGGACCCCAAGGACCTCCTGGTCCGCAAGGGTTTCAAGGACCACGGGGAGAACCAGGCGAACCGGGGCAACCTGGACAACAAGGACCACCAGGCGAAAGGGGGCCACAAGGCCTACCAGGAAAAGATGTAAGGAACAAGCATGAAGGCATGGCAAACATGCCAATTCTTCAAATCTTATTTTGTGAGCACAATAATTGCAATTTCATTAATAATTTTAGGGCTCTCCGGGAGAAGATGGTGAAACGGGTCCTTCAGGTGCAGTGGGACAGCCTGGACCTCGTGGAACCCCGGGTATACCTGGAATCCAAGGACTGAAAGGACATCGGGGATTCGATGGGAAAGACGGCGCTAAGGGGGAACAAGGATTGCCAGGAGAAAAAGGACCAACTGGAATGCCTGGTCCTATGGGACCAACTGGACCAGCGGTATGATATCAAATCATTTAGTAAAATGTGGTGGTAGATGTTACCTCTGAGTGAGTTTTAATAACTGTATGGATTTTCCTGTGCCAGGGCCCTGTTGGCGCTAGGGGTGAGCGAGGTCGTGAAGGTCCCCCTGGACCTCCCGGCGTGCGAGGTGTTGATGGAGCACCAGGACCACAAGGTTTAATGGTAAGGTTTATTTCATCATTACTGTATTTAAATATGTATGTATGTATATAGCTTAGAATTTAATCACGAATAAAACTTTACTTTTTAAGGGCAATGTTGGCAAACCGGGTTCGCCAGGATTTCCTGGAGCTCCAGGCTTGAAAGGTGAACAGGGTATATCCGGACCAAAAGGCAGTCAGGGAATGCAAGGACCACGTGGAGAAGCCGGTCGTCCGGGACAGCCTGGTGAAGTAGGAACCCCCGGCATTCCTGGACGTGATGGAACTCCTGGCGAGAAAGGCGTACAAGGGCAACCGGGGGCTTCAGGGCCACAAGGATTCCCAGGACCTAGAGGACTGCCAGGTGTAGCGGGAGAATCAGGCTTGCCTGGATCTAAAGGAATGCCAGTATGTTATATATATTTTTTTACGCATTAGGTACTTATTACAATTTTGCACGGAAAGACTAACTTCTGTTAATTTCTAGGGTCAACCAGGAGAAAGAGGCCAAAAAGGTGACGGCGGAATCAGAGGAGAATCTGGTGCTCCCGGTCCACGTGGTTTGCCTGGTAATATGGGACCAGAAGGAAAACGTGGAAAGAGAGGTCTTAGAGGACCAGCTGGCAATGTTGGACCTCAGGGCGAAAGAGGCTTACAAGGAATGAGAGGTTTACCTGGTGCTGATGGGTTCATGGGTCCTAAAGGTCAGCCTGGCGAGCGAGGTGGTGTTGGATTACCTGGATCTAAGGGAAGCACTGGAGACCCTGGCAGGCCCGGACCACAAGGACTTCAAGGACCACGAGGATCTGTTGGCAGGCCCGGAATGCCTGGAAAAACTGGACCCCAAGGTGAAAGAGGTATACCAGGTGCTGATGGCAGACCTGGTGAACAGGGTTCTCAAGGAATACAAGGTCCTCCTGGTCTAATGGGCGGACCTGGAGAAAGAGGATTGCAAGTGAGTATACTTAGAACTTAACATTTTAGGTTGTTTAATAAGATTTATGTATTGTATTTTATATGGGCCTTAGACGTCCATTAAATACATAAATAAAATAAATGAATATATAAATAATATATATTTTCAAAAAAATAATTGTATAAATTTTGTGCAATTTTATTTTATAGGGTGAACCAGGAAAAGATGGTGATCCAGGTCAGGCTGGTCCTCAAGGACCTAAAGGTGATGCAGGTCGTGACGGTGGCCCCGGTATTCAGGGACCTCAGGGTGTTGCTGGTCCTCCCGGCGAAAGAGGCCCGTCCGGTCCAGCTGGGCCTACTGGCTTTCCTGTAAGTAATCCTAGTGTGATATTCAAAGTAATTTTGGATCGAGCTAAGCGTTATATGCTTTGCTCGAATTTAAAAAACCATGTTTAAATTCAGAGATCTTAATTTTATATTCTTTTAGGGAATGCCTGGAGCAGCTGGTCTCCCAGGTTCCCCGGGCAAGGAAGGCGAGCCAGGTATGGCAGGACCGGCCGGCCCACCCGGCCCAGCGGGTCCTCGAGGAGAGAGAGGTTTTACTGGAGACCGAGGACAACCTGGCCAGCCTGGTAGCCCTGGAGAGAAGGGAGAATCCGGCGCTCAAGGGCCTGATGGACCACCGGTGAGATTGAATGATGCATGGAGATTATTAATTTCCATTATTAATGGACAATTGTAATTTGGTATTGAAAAAATCTTGACGTTTTCAGCAAACATTTGAAATAAGGCTCTTTTGTGTAATTGTCACAGGGTCCCGAAGGTCTCAGAGGTAGTAAAGGTCACCCTGGCTCTCCCGGTGCGATGGGTATGCCTGGACAGCGAGGACTTACTGGTGCGCCGGGAGAGAAAGGCGATAGAGGTGCCGCAGGTCCACCGGGCAATGATGGAGCTCCAGGTAAAAATTTTCATAATTTTTGCTGTTACAATCGCCTTGATAGTATCTACCATATTCTCCAGAATATAAAACTATTGAAAACACAATTTCAGGTCGTCAAGGGGAGCAAGGTCCCCAGGGTCCAATAGGTCCAGTCGGACCTGCTGGAGAGCCGGCTGAAAGAGGTGAACCCGGAGCTCCCGGTATTCCCGGAGAATTAGGTGCCCCGGGCTCTCCCGGAGAACGAGGCCAGCCCGGGCCACAGGGCTCACCTGGCCTGTCTGGGCCACCAGGTCTTACTGGCATGCCTGGTGCTAAAGGTGAAAGAGGATACTCAGGAGCTAAAGGACAGCAAGGAGCATCTGGAAGCCCAGGTAATTAGTATATTACAAGTAAATATTCTTAAGACTTGAATCACACAAATTACACGCCGTCAATATGATACATCAATACTAAATCTTTTAAATTAAGGTGTGCCCGGTGAGACTGGACCACGTGGTCTGCCTGGCATAGCTGGTGCCAAAGGAGCTCGCGGTGATCATGGACCAAAAGGCGAAACCGGACACGTTGGCTTGCCTGGAAGACCGGGAGACTTGGGACCGCCGGTAAGTTATACATTTACATATTTCTAGTATTATCAGTCAGTGTACTTAAAACTAATGGAAACAAACATTTTAGTTGGGAGTTTAAGTAGTGTTCCTTCATTCTTTCATTTAATAATTACTATCTTTATCTTTAAGGGTCCACAAGGAAACACAGGGCCAGCTGGAGCTCCCGGTATCCCAGGCGCTAAAGGAGCGACAGGAGACTCTGGCCGTCCTGGTGCCCCTGGTCCTATGGGCCTGACTGGTGCTCAGGGAGCTGAAGGACCCAAAGGTGAAAGAGGCAGTGAAGGTGAACCCGGTTTACAAGGACCCACTGGTCCGGCCGGAGCAGCTGGCGAGAGGGGACCAATAGGATTACCTGGAGTGGCAGGCCCACCTGGACCCCAAGGACTTCGAGGAGCACAGGTAAAATATATAAATAAGAAATAATGGACGTATTTTCTTTCCACTTTATTTTACATGACACATGTGGTTAAAATTAAACGGTTTACTTTTTTTGAAGTCAGTTAAACATCCTTTGCATAATTATGTACCCAATAAAAAGTAATGTTCAGCATATGTCAGTTTTTATATTATGTTCTATTCCTAGGGTGAAAGTGGTGCTCCAGGAAAACCAGGCGCTGACGGTGCTCCCGGTCAAGCAGGATCTCCGGGCCCACAAGGGCCACCTGGACAAATGGGAGAGTCAGGACCAGAGGGTCGCCCGGGCAAACAAGGTCAGCCGGGTATTTCGGGACGACCAGGCGATAAGGGACCCATGGGACCACAGGGCGCTTCTGGACCTGCTGGACCACCGGGATTGCAGGTAATCATCAATATTATGTGTAAAATAGATCTTTTATAATTATCTATTGGTCAGGTATCTGTAAACTGAAATCTAAGTAGGATTTATCCTTCATCATCATCATCTCAGCCATAGGACGTCCACTGCTGAACATAGGCCTCCCCCTTAGATCTCCACAGATACCTGTTGGAGGCGACCTACATCCAGCGTCTTCCGGCGATTAATTAATTATAATTAATTATCATTAGCTATCTTTAATACATTAAAAGATAATGACATCGATATCTTTAGGGACCACCTGGCCCGTCGGGTCCTTCTGGACCTACTGGCGAGCGAGGACCTAGAGGAGAAAGCGGACCCCCTGGAGTTGACGGCCCTCAAGGCCCACCTGGCAAAGCTGGACCTCCCGGTCTTGACGGAATTAAGGGAGAGAGGGGAGAGGCTGGTGCCGACGGAGCTAAAGGCCATGCTGGGTTACCAGGTCTTCCTGGTATGCTTGGAGCTCCGGGAAGGGCTGGAGAAAGAGGCTTACCTGGACCGATGGGACCACCAGGAAAAGATGGTGATGTGGGACCACGAGGTAAATCATTAATTTCAAATCTTTCGGTAAATTAGCTTAATTCTGGACCAAAGCCAAGAAAAGGACTGTTTTCTTTTTAAAGGCTTATTCATTTTTGTCTTAACTTATTGATGATATATACCCTTTTGTAGGTACACCTGGTCGTGACGGCAACCCTGGCCTACAAGGTCCACCGGGAGTGCCCGGAGGCCGCGGTCCTCCTGGTGAGGCTGGTAGACATGGAGCCACTGGACCTGCGGGTCCTCCCGGTCCTCCCGGGCCACCTGGCGAGGGTCTGGCTTATGATGCTGCTGCTCTCGCTGCTATGTTACAACAAGGTTCGTAGATCAGCTTGGCTAGTTGTTTTTGAAAAAAAAAATATATTTTTAAAAATCTAAGTACTTCATTGCCTGAACCGAAACTAAATAAATCTGTAAAACAAAACTAAATGATATTCTCCTTTACTAAGGATTTATCATATAAAATGTCTCAAATAACTTTAGTTACAAATATCTTACTTCAACGTCAAATACTACTCCAAGCATACTTTAGTTTCTTAATACAACATACAAAAAGGTTGATTTAGTGACTTCCGTTTGATGTTTTGTGTAACAGGTTCCGTGAAAGGCCCCGACCCAATGGGTGATGACCCCAACTCCCTTCCACCCCGCTTCTTCAAGGAAGACATGACAGCAGCTGAACGCAAGGAGGTCGTGATGAAGGCTTACGAACGTCTGAAGGTTTCTCTCGACAAGTTCCTGAAACCAGATGGCTCTAAGGAGGCACCTGCTAAGACCTGTGGGGACATCAAGTACCACCATCCTGAATTTGAAAGCGGTAAGAAAAAACTTACAAAAATAACTTTAAATTAATCATATCCAAGCAAGCGTAATACCTGATAAAAAAATTACATACATTCCTTTCTTATGGTATTTCGAATACCTTGTGGAGGCAATATTTAATTTTGATATTAAAATTCCAAACCGCCTGGTTGAAAACATTTTGCAATGTGACGATAGCAATATCACTATCAGCAGTATCTCATCCTACAAACCCGAATACTTTTTGCCAGACAGATGATTATACGTACATATGTAGATGATTTGATAATAAAAGCACAATTATTTTTCCCATATATTCTTGTAGAAAAAGTACAACCACAGATTACTATATAGTTACTTCATAAGTATTACTTTGTGGATCCAGTTGTTAATCACGCCTTATTCTCTTCAGGACAATACTGGATCGACCCTAACGGCGGTGACATAAATGATGCGATCATTGTACATTGTGAAATGGAGACTGGAGCCAGCTGCGTGTTCCCCAAGCCCATGCAGTCGAAGGACATCGCCTATGATGGAGAGGAACATGAACCCTGGCTTAGTGAAATGGATGATGGATTTACGGTAAGATACAATGTACAATACATAGATTGCTGCAGCAAAATGCGGTGAAATACATGATTAAATTGAATACCAGTAGGTACCGGCATAAAATAACTAGGAAATTTTTAAAATCGAACAAACAAAAATACAATTTATTCCTCTTTTTATTAATATTATTGTAGATGTAGATGATGACATAAAAGTAAAACAACTTAGCAAAGTCAAAAAATCAGACACATTCGACGAGATTATTTTACAAAACTTGACTCTCAAGTCTTCAAAGTCTAATTTCCTCCATAACTTGATTTCCTCAGATCACCTACAAGGCAGACCACACACAGCTCACATACCTGCAGCTGATGTCTTCGACCGCAGTGCAGAACGTGACCTTCCATTGTCGCAACACTGTTGGATATTACGATCCTACGACAAATAACTACAGACGAGGCATCAAACTGTTGGCTTATAACGACGCTGAGATTCTGCCTAAAGCCAATAATAGGCTGCGGTATAAGACTCTGTTGGATGAATGTCAAGTAAGTTTTGTTTAAGTTTTTAGTTAGAATCATAGATATGCTCAAACCTTGAGAGGAGACCTGTGCCCAGCAGTGGGACGATAAAAAAGCTGTAGCGTAACATAACGCACAGGTATGTTAAGGTAAAGGTTTGGACGTATTTTCTAGATCACATAGACGTGCAATATCATACTTCAGGAATATTTATGAAACCTTAAAGTTTATTAACTCTATTGGAGGAAAGATTTTTAGCTGTTTGGACGCCAGCCACAAATTAGTTGCGATACAAAATCATACCTCCCTGAAGCAAACAGTATTTACAGCAAAACCTAGGCGACCTAATCCCGATATTTTTTCAAATCAATATTATCTCACTCTTCTGAGAAGCTTTGTTTCACTAAAACAGGAAAATTTATAACCTTACATCATTTTCCAGTACAAGAGATCTTCCTGGGCGCAGACCATCGTTGAATACCGCACCGACAAACCCGGCCGTCTCCCACTCCTGGACGTAGCTGTTCGCGACGTCGGCAGACCACATCAGATGTTCAGAGTCGAACTGGGATTGGCTTGCTTCAGCTAATCATTTCACAACAGTATGAAAACTTCATCGACATTTAAAATCAACGGCTAAAACGACCAAAGAGTATACGATATTTGAATTTGAATTACGAAGCTAGTTGTCAACTGTCAATTTAGCGTCTGTGATTGGATGATTTACAGTCGTTCCCAATATTCCGCCTATGTGTTCATTTCTTAACTACAGATAGGAATTTAACATAAAAGCACCATACAAGTAATGTCATATTCCTACTAGTAAGAAAAGCAACAGAAAGAATTTTGGGAACTGCCGTTAAATTATAACATATCACAGAATGTGTTAATCAATAGCTTTGTTTAATAAAAACTGCATTTAGATTTGCTATACAAAAAAAGACAGAAGCGAAAAACAATGACGTACCTATGTTTAGTTACCCTTGCATTTATAATAATGGAACTTACTACTTTTAAGATTACTTACATTTAAGATCTCAAAGAAATGTCTCCAGCGAGAATACGTAATATTCACTTTGTACTGAATTATTGTCAAAATGATAATTTGTGCAATCTAGTGAATGACACTGCCATATCTAGCAATACTAGCATTTATTATAAAATATGCGTAAAGCCAACGAAGTACCTATTTACTTATATACAATGTAGAATAGAAAATAAAACACCTAATAATAAAATTATGAATAAGTATTTTTTAAATAAACTTCGCTATTATGTGATTCACTATAAATATAATACAAGATTTTATTATACAATTAAGTACTTAATTTTAAGTATCATTAAGTCGTCACAACATAGTTTTAAAACATAATTAATTTTTGTTATATTAATTTTAATTTACAAAGGTCCTCTTAGGCTGTGTACTTGTACATAATGTAAATATCCTTATTTAAGTAAAAGCAAAATGTCATGTGATTCCTACATTCGATTTTAAGTTAAGTCTAAGTTTAATTAAGTATAAAGTACCACTTATTTACAATTTTAATAAATATTCTTCGTATTAAGCCATATATTAAACAATAAAAGAACATAATATATTTGTTAAAATTCGTTTCCTTTCTACATGTAAACATTGGTTACCATTTTATTTAGCGATCTGTTTCATTTGTGCCATGTCTTTTACCGACGTGACATGTTGCCATGTCCGCGACGCGACGTGACATGTCTTTCCAAAAAACAACAGCTACAATAAAACAATATTTCTTTTATACTCCAACATTAAATCAGTCAACCAGATCTCACATTTCAACACACCTACGATACAACTTCACCTTCACAAGACATTCTAACCTCCTCACTCAGAGACATTAGAATAATGATTGCTTAAGTCACTCCTTAGTGACGGAATGTCATACAAATCCTCCAATGGATGAATGACTTAAGTAACCATTAAATGTCTCTGAGTGGGGAGGTTAAGACCCTTACTCAAAGCTACTGAACAGTAGAGTCACAGGAGTTCTTCCTCATGCAGGTGACGAATGGAGGCACGTTGCAGGTGCACTTGGTGCAGGTATCCTCGACTGTCACCTCGTCTCCCACGATCAGGGTGCTGTTACCGAACACGCATTGTGCTGTTAAGTTGCGGATGTTGAGACCACGGACTACTTTGGTCTTTTCGGATGCTGTAAAAGAAAAAAAATCATTAAGTAGACTCGCAAAGAACAAGAGATAAACATTTTTGAATACACAATGTCTAGTCATCAACCTTGTATTAAGAGACGTCTTCTACAACATATGAGGCATATCATATGTAGGTAATGTGTCTTTCATGTTGCGAGTGTCCAAGGTGTCCCTACACCATATTCCATATTCCATCATCTTTACAAGATTGAGTTTTCTAAGAAAGCAGTAGTAGAGCCACGGGCTGCCTTTACTATTCTCAAAACAAATGTCAAACTAAAAAACTTACGGCACTCAAATCCAATAGGACAGCCTCTCATATTGCCGGGGAACACAGGTGCACAGTTCTGCACCAAATCTGACTGGTAGTGGATCTCTATGCCGCAGTCTATGGTCCTGCAGTAGGCCGCATCGTCAGTCGCATTGTAGTTGGCGGTGCAGACGCACGTCTTGCGCGTGTTCTTAGGCTGGTAGGTCTGACCCTCGCGGTACGTCTGGCCATCCACCTCGCAGGTCTTCAGCTGAGCTATCGCGTCTTTACCTGGAAAAAAGATTTCATCGCATGAAATCTCTACATTTTAGGGTAGGTTCTCCACAGTTTGTAATCAACCGTAGGTACACTTGCGGATCCACTTGTCGGCTTTGCCGGAAATACGTATATTTCTGAGGTCACAATATCGCTTTAGGGTATTTACCCAGAATCTTCAAAAAAAAAAAAACACATTTACACGGAAATCAGCATACTTTTGCGAATCTCTCAATGTCTTTTAATAAACATTTATCATGATCCAAAAAGGACGAGTCACGGCCTAAAGTCAAGGTGATCTACTTGGTGAAATCATTGTCAACACTATAGTACTACTAACGTTTTATTCGCGTTACATTTTTTTAAGTTACATTTTAGGAAAGTATATAACTGATATGTCCATAGGTGTGACAATTATGTGTGTAAGAATTTATGCTTTCAGTATGTGGGCACCACGGTAGAAGAACTAGTTTATTAATATAATCTATCGCAATACGTGGAAGTAGATTGTATCATCATTATCGAGCCACAATGGATCGTTGACGAGTAATCCTGCCATTGCGCTGGTGTTTACGACCGCTTACATGGAACCTTCCATTGTGTTCCATAGCTCAAACACATTAAATAGTATGTCATCTAAAAATAAGCTTGATTAACAAGCAATTGATTCGTATCGACAGAACCGGTGCATTGTTAATGTTCATTGAAAATTAATTACGTTTGATGAACTCATAAGTTACCTACTGTGTTTTGTTTTTTTGTAACCATAGAAGGAGTACCCAATGAGTTAATGTGTCGGTAACTCCTTCTCAGGAATGTGACCGTTCTTTAGGTACAGATGAAAAATAAAAGTGATGTAATGAATTGTAGCGGTTTCGACTTTTCCTTGTAACTTTTGCACAATTGAGAACATGTAAAGGTAATGATGCATAGGTATGTTAAAGCGTGTTGCAATTATTTTATGAAAAATGTTTCAATATTTTTATGTAACTGATGGTTGATAAGTTGTCACGCTCACGAGATATCACAATATTTTAAGGCTGTTCTCTACACTTTACGTATTGCCGACTTATGTAGATTTAAGAGGACGAATTGGAATTTTTGGCGCCAAGGATGTCAATTTTTCTCAGTAAATACAAAACGGATCAAAATACAACTTGGCTACCTGAAAGTTCATAATATAACCCTTATTTTGTTAGTTGTAGAAACATGATTAGGTAACTTTTATAACAGAGAAAAATATATCAAACATACCTCTTTTTAAAAAGAGATTCACATATTATGGGCAAACGGGACCGATTTAAGCCTCTTAACTTTTTTAGTAGTTGAGTATATACATACTCTTTAGAATGATAGAAGGAATTTTTATCAAATTATCATTTCTAAATAATAAAATTACAAAACCATTTTGTCGCTTACGACTTTTAGTTATAAGCTAGCGCGCGTATTGTTATCCTCGCCCCGCTCAGACGCTCCGACCCCTTTTGGCGCCTTAGATGCGCGTGCCGGTTATGGAATTATTGTTGACCAATTCCTCGCCTTAAATAGGTACCACAGAATACCCTGTTAGCTATAGAGCTAAGTTACTCCCAACAGTTACCTACAGGGACTTAAAACACCTTATCAAACCACTTACAAATTGAGTCACATCACCCATTACTTTAAACTATCAGATATCTGCCGCTCAACTTACCACAGACAGTGCCGACGCTGCAACACGAGTCTACCTCAAAAGTGTTGATACATTGCTGCTGCATATCGTTGTCAAACGTCTCCACACAGTCGACGGCCGCGCAATTGAACTGTGGCTCCCCGGAAAACACGCTGCAGCTGCAAGCTTGGGAACAAGGGTTCTTGATCAGCGATTGTGGTATGGGGGACCTGTCGCCGTAGGATACGCCTCTGGAATAGACAATTATGTTGGCTGTTAAGAACCTACGTGAAGGATTGTCAAGAAGTTTGACGCCCTTTGCTTTATTTACGATTGTTTGGTGAAGCAGGGTCGTTTGTTTAAATATTTTCAATTCCTTTTGGCAAAGTACCGAAGTTCGGCAAAGCAAATGATTAAGTATAAGGAACCTAATACATGTTGCCAAGTCTCTTAAACAATTCCCAAACTCGTAACTAATTACGAGTTTAAATGTAATTTTTGGTATCCCGTTAATTTCATCGCGGTCGTAACTTTCTATAAATAAGTAGAATAAGTTATACAATTCCTAACTACGTATTATAGGAGTATAGACTTATAGGACCGTACGAAAAAATATTTAAAATTAATTAACAAGACCTTTTATCGTTTATAGCCAAATGGATCTAAGACGAAGAAACTACTATATCAATTAGTCCAACTAGTCGTCACCTTACAAGGCATATAAAATAATCTATTTATTAAAAATGCAGAATAAATTGTCACCGGCGCAAACGCAAGGTCGCCGTACTTCCCTGCGCAGACGACGGCCACGCGAGAGGTCATCGTCTTTTTGTCATATTTCACTGCTGGGTGCTTCGGGGTATTCCACGAGGTCGTCACTTGAGTGGGTGCTGATTTACTCTTTACAAACAACACACAATGTCGCATTGTTGGACTTTTTTGACGTCTTAAGGCTGTCTGTGATGATGAGTCAATAGTTCCGTTTTGGGAAATGGAGCAAGGCTTTTGTTATGCCCAATTTGGGTCTAATGTCTTGACTTTTAATATAATATAATTCAACTTTTATGAAGGCCACTATTTATCTTTAATAGAAAGGGCTCCGAAACGCGAGCAGGATGGATGCTTATCCATTGAGAGATCTAAAAATGTTTCCCGTTGTGTCGTTCGTTTCATTGATCTTCTATCAACATCCACCCGGAAAAAAGACATTCACTCACATTTACTATACATATACTTGTTATATGTCTGCACCGATTCAATAGTCTTCAAGTTTCGCACTTGATAATATACCTATGCTATTTATTTGTATCTTTACTTACTTGTAGTAACACATCGTAGGGTCTGGATGTAGATCAGGACAGGTGAACGCTTCAGGGCACAGACCACCATCCTCCCTGGCTACCGGCGTGCAGCCCAGCTCCGTATAGAAGCTAGCCATGTCACACTCGCCAGCCATGTCGGTCCACACCGCACCAAGCACTGGAAACAGAAATTAACATCTTTACCACCAACTTTACATAGAGAAAAGTATATTTCAGTAAAAACAAAAACTTATTGAAACCCGTTAAAGTAAAAAATAACAACATTCTTTAAATTGATAGGCCCGAAAATGAGTACAATTCTCATTTGAATGGCAATCAAGGAACTATAACTTTTTCTGCCTTGAACTTGGTAACTGATTCTGATAGGAATCAAGCAATCAAATGCTTAATCCAGAACTAACGTAACAGAAAATCGACCATATTTTTTTTCAGTATGTCTACGAGTTTCATTCTTTGCAGATAGCTACAGCAGTTTCCTTCTTCTACATGGATCATTATCATCATCAGTTTATGTAACAAGTAGAATGTTTATGTAAATAGTCTCTTTATTGACATTTCACTTGTTTCTTTTTATCATCATCATGATCCTATCGCAGTCCACTGCTGGACATAGGCTGGACATAGGATCGTATCAGCCTTAGCTTCAAATAATGGTTCAGGGGTAAAGCGTGCCTGCGTTAACATAGGTATATTAATTCTTCTTAATGTTTCCCTTCCCTATTAAGTGTCAGAGTAGTATTTTACTTTCTGCCCTGTCACCTGCGAAGTTTTTATTACAATTGTTTTCCTTTATATCTGTCCCTTTATGTATATCCCTGTCTATCAACTTTATCATTTCCTCATTAATTTTTATTCTAAGTCTAATCTCTATTCTCGTTAAACTATTAAATGTCTTATTGCTAATGTATTATTAACTTGGATTCTGCGTAGGAAAATATATCATACACCTGACATTGGCTAGTTCAATAAAATTTCCCACTCTATTTGCGCAATGTAAATTAAAATCTATTTGCTATGTGCGAATTTTAATCAGTGAAAGTGCAGATTATACATGGTTCATTAAATTATGGATGCTCAATGGTATATTTTCTGATTTATTAATTGGTGGAAGGTTCCATAGGACGATTCCATACTGGCAATTCGTTTTGGTCAGTTCCATTAAAACTGCAGAAAAAATTGTAAACACTTTTCCAGGTTTGAGACGACTGTAATGATGTACCTAATCAGTCAATTAATGTCATCTGCATAGCTTACGCCATATGCAAATATCATATGGACCGTGTTTGTACCTACGATAGTTGCATCAACGTTGGAGTTTCCAAACCACATATACTTGACGACATGTGGTTACAATATCATATTGCGGTCAAATGTAAGAGAAACTGGTTGCTTGCCTTAAATTATTTGAAGATCGTACTTATTGTAGTTATGAGAAGAAATAATCATCATAATATCAGAGTTGAAGAATGTTAATTAAACAATTAAAGAGACCTCGTATGCCTCATAATAATACTAAAAGCCTTACATAAAGTACCGGCATTAGATTTACTACTAAGGAAGTAAACAATTAAATAAAAACAATACTTACTGAGCATCACAAAACCAATAACAGCCTTCATGGTTGATCAGATGTTCAGGATAAAAACTTATTAATTTTGAACTAAGCACTTTTTGTTTACAACTGATTTATAGCGGATCGAATTTGTTGGTAAACAAAATAGACGCGCGGATTCCTCGATGACTTATGACGGAATGAGCCGTAGCATGCAAATAGTGTGCGCACGCGCCTACAGGTTGTCCCACTACAATGATTCATCGTGTACCATTCATGTTATTAAAGATATCTAGTCTCATACTGGGTTGCCTTGCAAATCATATGATTGAATTATAAGTGGACATTACGTTGATTTTATACATATATTTGAATTTATTTATAGGTATTTGAATTGATTTCTATTGTACAAATAGAGGCATCGAAGGTTATACAAAAACTGCTACCTTTTTTGTGTCCTACGTGATAAATAGATATGTTAGAAAACCATAACTTTTCCTCAAGTTTAATTATCATATGGTGGTTGGGCTACTTTAACGTTACAAATGAGTCTTTAAGAGGGTTATGATTATTATCAAGTAAGAATGATAATCTGACTGAGAGAGAGTAAACATCATGCTTTTACAAATCTGTTATTATTGAAATTTCAAAGAAACAGTTTTCAAAAAATATTTTTATCTTAGTAGATATTGATTCACAAGCACTAAATTGATAAGATACCTACGTACCTACGTTTTCGATACTTAAAACACTTGAAAACTGCACTGTAGAGCAGGTATAAGATTGTAGGGAAGATATGTGAGACTTTGACCCAGATGAGTTAAATAATCTAGGTACTTAATTTATAAAATATCAAGCTATATCTATATCATGATTTATATATGAGGTAAGATATCATCGAACGAAGATACAATGTGAGGGTTATGAAATTAAAGAAAAATATAAATATATACGATAAACTCTTTATTTACTTAGGTATAGCAGTCTACGACAAAACGTATTGTAGTCACATATCTACGTATAACGACTTATTCTAAAACTTCATTATAAAAAAACAAATTGGATCTCTGTCTATGTGAACTGCCCACGTAGTTATCAAATAATAATAATAATGTACTTTTAAACATATAAGAAAATGTAACGCCTGATTTTGAGCAAGTAGAAAGATGGCCTTTATTTCATAGTATCTAGTATAGAATTAACGATTATTATTTTTATAATATTAGGTACAGTATGAATAGTTTTAATGTTAGTTTACATGAGGACGAGAACTTCGTATTCGGCTGAGCTCCTCTCCTCACCACCGAAGGGGTAGTAGCAGACGCCGTGACTAGACTGGATCTGGAAATTCAAATAAAGTATGATGATTTAGTGTCCTAGAAAGTTACGGAAGGAATTTTGTTTTTGGAAGTCGATAATGGGTCATTGTCATAAGGGGGTTCAGTTTGCAAAAAATAAAAAAATCTAATATTTTTAAAGAAATGTACATTTATTTAATAAATGAGATCAATTGTAACAATACTAAATAATTGTCTGAGATCAGAATTAAGAAATAACATAGTTATTTGAAAAAAACAGTTTTATAGGTCCACCAAAAAGACACGAGTGTCCACCAAATGTACGCAATGTATAATTAAGTAAGAAAAAAAAACAAAATAATTTAATTCTTTTTCGATGGAAATAATCGAATCTCCTCATAAACACAAATAAAAAAAAAACAACCTGGTGTCATCAAAAACAAAATAAAGATAAAATAAAACAACTTGTCCACCGAAAAGATTATGTCTTTTTGGTGGACTAAAAGAATATATCATCCTCCTCTGATGATGACCAAAAACGTTGAGAACGCGTCTGGTGTACTTCTGCTGGTGTTTCAGGTCTTGAAACAGGTGGTGAGCACGAACTGTCAGAGTAAACATCGGCAAACCGAATGCGTTTTCGACTTTTTAGTCCACGCAGGATCTTTGAAGAAGTTGATTTTTCAGGATCATTGCTTTCAGTCTCATCAACTATTGAGCTACAGTTTTTTTTCCCGTCGATTGAAAGGCACAACTGTTGAACTATAGGAGTCCAGTTTGGACTCATCAGTGGGCTATGTAGATTTGATAAGGGGCTAGGACAACTCTGAACTGGCGTAGAGCGCGAACTGGCAAGAGCAGGTATTTCAATGTGTAAGTTTTGTGGTGGTAAGTCAAGACTTATACAACCTAGATCATAATGAGAACACGACGCACCAGGATTGCAAGTAATACAGCTCAGCCTTCGAAACTGGAGCATTTTGGGATCAATTTTGTCCCATGTCACTTGATGCACTTTCATAGTGCCACGAAAAGGCCGGATAGTGCAGTTTTTAATTTTGACCTCAATTTCTTTTGCCGTAGTATCATCTATCTTTATAACTTCAATTCCTTTACAGCTCTCATGTACACATTCAATAAATTCATCGATATTGCTTACATCGTTGCCTTTAGCTACGTGCTTATCAGCCGTTCGCTTGAGGCACCCTCCTACACCATCAGGGGCCCCTTTACCATGCCCACTCTCGCTAAAGTGCCACATTATATTATTTGCCTGTGTTTCTTCACCCAAGTAAGCAGCAATCAAATGAAACATGGTCTTATTTTTGTATTGCGTCGAGGGACCATCACTTAAAACGTGGAGACGTTTTAAATTAGGCACTAATGTTTTTATCATTGCAATAATTGGTTTTAAGTGAGCACAAATATATGTAGGGCTATGATTCAAATATTCGCTAACCGTACAAAAAGACTTTGTAACGATGCGTTTCTCCTCAGTATTTTCGTCAGCATAATAGAATACTCCAGTGTGTAATGAAATCTGGTCTTTAGATCCACCAAAATGGGCCGATTGTATTTCTGAAGAATACTTGCAATTGTAATTTTCCGAGAAGTCAATATGCAACAAGCCTTCGCATGCTGACATATTTATTTTAATATTTTTGATGACACGAAACTGATGTAACATATTGCAAGTATGCTTCATGAAACGTTCTATATTGTCCAACAAGTGGTTCATCAGTTGTCTTTTGGACGTATTCACTGTTTCTTTGATAGTCTTCTGGCAAAGTTTTTCGTGACCTTTAATCGTTTGCATAACTTTTTTTGTGACCCATCTCTCATATTTTATTGTATCTGTTGGTGTAAATTGATTGAATGTTATCTTTTTGTGTCTACATATCAAACATTTTCGTTCCAGACAGTTTTCTTTCATGTCTTCACAACAAATGGATTTACACACTGCCATTGCAGAGTTTTCATTGATCATACGGGCATTTTTTAATGATTTTATTATCAACTCCATGTTGGTATGTGTTGCACACAAACAAGTCTCACGTGCTGTAACTTTTGGATTCAAGACCCAAAACGGCCTATATCGGCAAAAAGTTTTATACGACGTATGTAAATTCATCTGAGTCACAAATTTTTTGTGCAGATTGAGAAGAGAATCATTGAGGAACCGGATCTGTTTCTTCTGTTTAAATCTGGTAATAGTTTCTTTTTTTCCAGCTGTGGTACGACTTGATTCGTCACTCAGTAAAAATCTTTGAACTGCGTCACTCAAATCTTCTTTCACTACCTTCGTTTTATTTTTTTTCTTTCTTTGTTTTTCTTCTTGTTCTGTAATCTACTTAAGCGCATTTTGTACTTAGACAGCTTGTTTTCTACAATCTTCAGTTTAGATTTTAGCATGAGATTTTCTAATTTAAGTCGACGTTTATTTTTCGCAGCTACAGCCCGGCCTGCTGCAGCCCGGGAAGTTGATTTTGATGTCAATGAATTAGCTGAACTTGTTGGAGGGGTTTCATCTGTGAATCGTGCCGTTTCTCTTAGTAACTTCAGTCTGTCTCTACGTAATTTTGCATCCTTTCTCCATTTGTTTCTTAATTGTCTCTGCTGTCTCTCTGATAAATCATTTATGGTCTTAATTTCCCCTTGCGATTTTTTCCTATAGTAGTACTCTCTATCTTTCTTCCGCTTTTCTTCTAACGCTACTGGGTCTTTCTTCATTTTTTCTCTTGCTCTCCTCATACTTAACTTCTTTTGCTCGCGTCGTTTCTTTTTCTTTTCTTCTTCACTCAATTTATTTCTAGTTCTAACCATTGCCTGTGTATAAAAGAGAACGAGCTTGAGCGAAGCAAAAATAAAGATTTATTGATAAAGCAAAACACGAATATCTCACATTGAAGTCAACCACCAGATGTTAAAAATCATCAGATTTCATCCTGATAATGATATCCAAATGCGATTAAAATGTTTGCTTATTGACCTGCTTAATCACCCAATTTAGAAACCCAAATTGCAAAAAAACAAACTAGTATCTAGTAAATATTTGTATGTATCAAACCGCTTTCCGAAGACAATATTTTAATTATGCAGTGAAATGTCTAGTTTTACTGTTAAAGCCCGCATGCAGAACCCGGTCGAACAAAGCAAAAAAAAATCCATTCGGTAGACATTCGTCTTTTTGGTGGACACACAACCCACCAAAAAGATGTCCACCGAGTGGATTTTTCTGGCAATTTGTTTCATACCAAGCAGTATTTTGAGGTTATGTTGAAGTTGCAATTGAAAATAGATTAATTACTTACAATTCTAACATATAAAGTAAAGTAATAAGTTACTTAGGTTTTACTTACCAAAATCCACAAGGAACCGAAAAGACACACTCAACTTTGAAACAATTTGCGATTTTTAACGAGGAGCAATAACTTCGATCTTGTTCGGCCGGCGACAAAATGGCGCTGCGCTCGATCAGCTGACCATTGGACGCGTTCGAGAATAACGTTCCGTTCACAACATTTTATTGTTTTCACAAATATTTTGTAAAAATAAATGTCGTCCACCAAATAGATGTTGCTTTTAATAACATTATACTATACGCTAAAAGTGACTTATTTTTAAGCCATAATGTTTATTATTGAGTTATTGAAGTGATTAAAATGTCTAATTTAGGAAAACATACTCGAACGTGAAGTTTACTTGGAAGGTTTTTATAAATGGTCGAATTTGTATGAAGAGGGTGAGCGGTAACAGTCCACCGAGGCTGACTTTTCTATAACAATTGTGTTGTAGAAAGTTTATTTTTATTTAATCTGTAATTATGAGTATACGTTAATAAATAATTAATTATTATCTTTACTATAAAATAAGAATAAACTCTCAACTTTATATTAAAATTTTAGATTTTTGTCTGTAACAAAATTTTACGCGGTTATGACAATGACCCTAATATGCCGAGATAGAACGTAAGAAGTTGTAGGAAAAGTAAAACCATTAAAACTGTCATCCCCAAATTATAAGGCAAAGCAATGTGAGAACTCATCAAATGCAAATATTTAGGGATATATTAGTTAGGAGGTAATTATTATGGAAAAAATCGCTATCACCGAGAAAAAGTCAATATAAATTACACTTCCGATGTGAATAGCAATTTGTTTGCCAAAAAAAGGTGCAAAGGTTTGCATACCTTGCCGGGAGTGGTGCATCCGTCGTGTGTGACTCTTCCGTAGTACAACTTCTCGCCGTCAGCGGTGACACCCGCGGCGACTGCGCCGGGGGGAACCTCTCCACCAGTGGAGAACTGCCACGAGAACATCGCGGGGACTAGCACCTGGAAACAGAGATGTGGATGGTCAATATTTGCTGTTGAGTATTGATTCATTTCCTAACTAAGAGCTAAGACTTCATGCAGCATGCAGCATGCATAAGCTAAGACTGATTTCAGGTGTCTGAATAGATAGACTGTCAGAAGCAAACACCATGCTTACACTACCGATTCACTTATGTTCCACCTATTTGGGACCAATTTATTTTAACCAGAGCAAAAACTTATCCTATACCGGATGTAAAAAATAGTAACCTCAAATTGGTCCTTGACGATCTCCTCGCCACCCCAGCAGACGTAGCAGGCGTTCTTGGTGGGGATGACCTTGGCGGGCAGAATGTCACCCTCATGGGGAGCCCTGCCGGCGTAGATCTCGTCTCCGTCCACATCAGTGCCCACGCGCAGCGCGCCGGGGGGGAT
Source organism: Helicoverpa armigera (assembly GCF_030705265.1). Taxonomy (NCBI): domain Eukaryota; kingdom Metazoa; phylum Arthropoda; class Insecta; order Lepidoptera; family Noctuidae; genus Helicoverpa; species Helicoverpa armigera. The sequence goes on along the minus strand of NC_087133.1, from coordinate 9,963,698 downwards.
GGAGCGCTGGCTCAAGCATGCGGGGACCCAACGGTATGTACCTGCAAGATGAAGATAAGGTTAATTTAATGACTGCAAGCATGATTGAGAGGAACCCAGTCAGTGAAAGTGAGTTTAGCACCGTTTTTTTTTTGTGAAGTTTCAACAAAACAGTAGGTAGTTTATCGATTTGTGAAAATAAACATAAAAGATGTATTTTGACTGACTGATAAAGAAAGTGCATAAATATAACCCAAAAATATGGAACTAATGATGAAGAATAACGGAGATATAACGCAACAATGTAATTTAGTCGTAGAAGATGGCAAGATAGAGAGCGAATAACAAATTCATTGAATAGAATACACCCAGAAAAAAGAACACATAGTATGATAGCGAATGACCAATCATGAAATCTTGACAACACAGAAGCTACGGCCAAAACTCAATATTGGTGAGAAGTTCAAATTCCAAAGACTAATGAGACACTCGTACACTGACATGGTGAGACGTAAGTCTGGATTGGAAGGTCACCATAAAGAGGATTGGCCCACACATGGCGCACGACACAATCAAGCGGCAGTCGGAGTTAACACCTTCAATGAATCTACAGTTGATGAGAACGCGAGCAATTTCTACAAGGAAAATAAACAAGCTTTCAAGTACGCTTATCAATACAATCTTTCATAGTATCCGTTTCCAATGAGACATTGCGAAATTATTATATCAGTTGCCTTTATCAATAAAACTAAAGTGTCCCGGATTAGATTAATGTGATTAATGGTACGATGGAATTTCTGTTCTAAATGTGATATACCGGATTTATTGATTGAAATAGTACTCCTAACGACATGGCAGAAGGTGCTAACTCCGGGAACCCAATCCAGACTTACTCCACGGCAACTCGACAGTTTCTCCGGGCAATTCAGGCTCTGAGTTATCGACCACAGTGACTTCGCCGCCATCGGGGGGCGGAGGCATTTGCCCACCAGGGTAGGGGTAGAAGTACGCGGGGTGCACGGGGTAGAACACTACCCCGGGTTGACCCGGGTACATGGGGTGAGGGTGACCGTGCGGTGGAGGATAGCCATGGGGTGGTGGGGCGCCCCAACCATAATACGGCGTACGATCTGCACAATGATGCATTGGTTCATTCTCAAATTAGGGAAAGCAAAGTACAGTTATTATAAGCTAATCACACAATTATAACGGCTTAAACTACTGTTTGCCAATTTGCCACGTATTTTGTTGATGGTTTTCTGATTCATATTGATGCATTAGCTCATGCTAATGTAAATATTATCAAAACTGATGATATTTGACCGCATTGCTATCATAATTAATCGGAAAATTAATTTGTTAATGTGTGGTCGATAATAGGTTTGTAATGATGAATCAAAATAATTATGTATTATTTTTTGACACTATGATAAGCTGTGCAAATATGATGAGAGTATCTAATTTTAGAGGGGCTCTGTGTTCAATGTTTGCTATGGATAATACTATGGAGCCATGGAGATACTATTTTATGCCTGTTCTTCTCCATAGGACCCACTCTTTGGAACGGCCGACCTAGCTTCTTACGTTTTGTAAACACCTGTATCAGTTCTATAGATATGTTTGATACGACGATTTTACGTAATGTACTGTCAGCTATGAAGCTACCTCTCATTAATAAATAATTATGTATTACGTATATGACATAAAAAAAATCTTTGACGGGTTTTCCTCCTAGCCAAGACTGTTTTATGTTTGTAGATTTTATTTAAAAGTTGCCTAAAATATTTGCCGTTTATTTACTATAACTATAAATAATATAAAGTGTGAAAACGACAATATTCGATCTCGAAGTACCTACAAACATTACACTTTATTGTTTATCGTTGAAAAATACCGTGTTCTTAAGATTAGATACAGGTATTGTATTAGTGTTCGATATATCCTTTTATAAACGTATTTATCTACCGTGAGTAATCGCAGTGTTAATCAGTTTTAGCTATAAATTGCTTTAAGGCGTAACATTTATTATCGAAGATAAACATTTTTCCTTATTTGTTTAAAAAATATTATAAGGCCTACTATCGTTCCTTGTGGCATTCCAAACTGGCCTTTCAATTCTAATAACATAAGAATTAAAACCCTTCAAAAAATACGTCTTTAATTAGTTTAAATTTGTAAAAAGGCACATGTTATGTTGTTTTTTTCACGTGACCCAATATGAAAAACGCAGTAACTGTACCTAACGCGGTAGAAGCACATTTTCAGATACGGGTATCTTCATTGTTTTGTAATGTTTTACCGGTTTTTGATTGGCTACAGGCCCATAATTTTAGCTAGATATATTTAAATTCTTATCTCCAATGACAAGACAATCAATAAATATCATTTTTAATACACAATGTTCTGATAAGATGAGTACTAAGAACACCTTTATTGCCACGTATTTAAAATTAATAGATTTATAAATGTGATTTATGAGTAAATAGATTTATGTTTCATAAAGCACTGCAGACTCATCTTAAGTGTACAATTCAGTTTGTAGCTGCATTGTTTACTTTGAAATATTACCTACTGTAACACTGCGCGTGAGTTATTTACATGACAATCGAAACAGCGTTGGCGCACTTGAAATATTATCTTCCAGAATCTTCTCTTTATACACATTGGTATTAATATTGAGCATTAACACCATGTAATTATCAAATCTTAGGAAAACATGAACACAATTTCTCTCTTTTTCAATTTACAAGCAAGGTTTCAAGTGCTATCGAGTTCACTAAAGCCATCTGTTCAAATTCAGAAACCTAATTAGGTAATGCAAATTGTGAAACGCCTCCAAAATTATCAATATAACATTTCAAATGGCAGGACTTGTTTAACATATTTTGATTATTTTTAAAATCGTCAAAGACAAGATTAATTGCAAGAAAAACAATTATCACAAATTTTGGAGACGTTCAATAAAATTTTTTTCGCTCGCTTTCAGTCACATGACGAAAAACACCTTGCTTAAAATTATAAGATAGAAATTGCGTAAAATAAGCGTAAAATTACTAAAGAACAGTACATTCTAGCAAGTATTGTTATCATTGTTAGATATCTTATCACGTGTTATCTCGTAAACTCACCTGCCATGTTTTCAGTGCTCTCGTTCACAAGTGACTGCCTCGTCTTCGCAGTTTGCTGGTATTTTAATACAAATGTGACTCATTAGGGCTACGCGCTGATAACGAGGTGGTCCTGCACTTTGATAACAAATCGACACGTTGATTTAAAAAGAAATTGTGATTCAGTTACTGAGTAACAAATTTCTCTGGCAATATTAGTATCTAATTAGGAATGACTTTCAGGAAAGGATAGAATTAATTGATGTCGAGGTTTCCTTGTGATTTTCCTATTAAACATAGGTTTCTTATGACTTGTCCGATATTTAATTTATTATAGAAAAACTCTTAAAAGAACCAGTCTAATGATAAGGTTGATATAAGTTTGGGTTATCGTCCTGTAAATGCTGGATCAGGAAAATGCACATTTAAATCATAAACAAAGTTTAATATACACAAGTTTTCAACGTCTGCATCACTATATTTGCTATAGCTATGAATTCTTTGAGTGCGACCTCGGAATGAGCTTTTCTGGAGTCTTCCATTGATGCGAATGCCATCACCAGGTCGTGGAGGACACGCCTCATAATTTCAACCATTGAAGTACGATTCGGCCTCTGAGTAGCTTCAGCGACGAACAGTGCCGCTGACACCTAGAAATTGAAGCTACTGATTAACCTACCTAATTTAAAGCTGGTACAAATATTTTAAGACGAGTTTGATTTTTTGTTTGAATGCGCTAATCTGAGGACCGATTTGAATTAATTGGTAGGTATGTGTAGAGGAAGTTTATAGGATTTTTATCCAGGTGCGCAAAGTAGTTCCCACGGAACATCTGTAGTAAAATTATGGTTTGAACATAATGGCCAAATTAATAAGCTCGTATTGCTCAGTTTACCTTTTCTTTCCATGAGTCCAGAACTTCGCCCAAAACTGACGACCTGTGTTTCACTCCTACATGTTGTATGTTATGACGCAGTACGACCAGGTGATGTCCTCGACAAACGTCTGCAAAACAATTTCGTAATGTACTTAATGCATAACAATTTGTTCTAGTTTTCCATTGCTCATCATAGCTCACCTTTTTTACAATCCTTTTCATCTCGTCCATTCGGACAGTTCTCTTTTCCATTGCAAATAGCATCAATTGGGACAGATATGTTTTTATAGCCACATGAATACTGGGTTAGTGAAGGTTCCGCTAAACAAGCTTGAACACAATTCTTGCTACACCTGCGTAGAGCACAAAGTCCGTCTCTACAGTAACACCCATCCGCGGGTATCAGAATTTCATTTCCAATATTAGAACGTTTTAGGGCATCCACCAATAATTCGCTGATAGACATTAAAATTATATAGTAATCTTCTAATCCTCCTAAATTACCAGCTTCTAACACATCATCGTATATCGAGACAAGCATCGTAAAAGCTTCATCTCTAAGAGTCTTTACAACTTCTCTGTTAACATTTGTCTTAATAGTATGTTTCTGTAGCTGACGAACTAAAGCATGCATTGCAACCAGTTTATTTCGGCTTTTGACGAATTCGTATGATTTAGATTTTAGTGTCAGTAGATCTAGTAAAGTGCTGTATTTTTTCAAAGCTTCAAATTTCAAGCCGTTGGCATCTGAAACAAATAATATTCCGGCAGCTAATGTAAACAAGCCTTATTTAAGCCAAAGAACTAAGATAAATGAACATGTTCGTACCTGTTGCACAATAACTTTCATCAGATTGATCGAAACAGTCCAGTTTGCCATCACAGATGACATCTAAGGAGACGCTAGTGGCGCTATTGGTAGCTTGACATGACCAGTGGTTCAAGCTGTACCTCTGCCAGCAAATACGTTTACAGGGATCTTCACAAGAAGGGTCTTTGCAAAACTGTCCTTTACAAGTGCACGACTTCGGTGACCAATTGGGTGCCGTGGGTTCTTCTTCTAGTTCGTCTAGTTCTATAACATTATACTTACGAGCGGCAGTGTCATCTGGATTATCGGGGTCGACGCGATGTGCACAAATGGATCCATCAAGAGCGTATGATAGCGTACTCAATATCGTACCTACATCTGTCACAGCCTTTTTAATAAAAATATCATCTGTTGGATTTTTTCGTGTTTCCTGTAAGGTCACATTAAGATGTTTCTCTAAGAACTCCATCTGATTCTGTAATACGTCCCGTAAAATTTGATTTTGTGCTGCAAATAAGCCACCGTCCGTTGATGGGAAACATTGACGATGAGGAGATGAAGCTATTTCTGACATTACTGTGGTAGCTTTCTTTACTTTTTCCATTGCTGTAATTTTTGTGACATGTTAAACTTCTAAAATCGTAAAATCTAAACGACTAAACTAGGAAAATTCGAAGGAAAGTGTGTGATGTGAACATAGATAGAGTCAGACAAGCCGTTATATACTTTTGTTTATTGGTTGTATAAGAAATTGTGATAATTAAGATAGCATTTACCTTGACGAGTACAGTTAACTTCATCGACATTGTCCTTGCAATCAACAACACCGTTACAAAGATTCTCGATAGGTATACTTTTTCCTTGACCACAAGGTATTCTATGAAATGCTTGTATGCTAAGACATGTATCTTCCAAAATTTCATCACAGCGCGGATCGATGGAAGTTTCATTGAAGGATTCAGATATGAGGTTCTTAAATTTATTGATTTCTTCGATATTTATGGCGACCATGGTTTTTTTTAATATTTCATTTTCCAGATCCGTATTGTTTTTCTGCTTACTGTCTTCAGTGCCTAATTCTTCTGAAGGTTGTTTTAAATCTTCTTGGCTGTCCATGCGTCTACCACTTCTACCACTGTCTTGCGCTAACAGTTTTTGCATGGATAGTTCGACTCCTTGTGCTATGAGACTACTGTAAGCTTTAAGTTCATCATGTTTCTGGTGAAGCTGTGCGTGTTTACTCTGAGCTGCATTCATGATTCTATTTTTAATTTTTTCTATAACTTTTTTCTTACTTATAGCTGTTTTAGCGTCTTTCATATGTATTTTAGCGAGAGTTTGAATTTTTTTTGCTATATCAGCAATGATTTCTTTTTTTAATGAACTGTCAATAACAACGGATGCCTTAGGTTTCTCATCCATTCTAACGTTAATGCTTTTCCGTATGACATCTGGAATACGTTTCGGTGCTTTCGGAGCTTCGGAAGCCTTAGATTCAAATTCATTCATGATAAATTTCACATATTTATTTGCACCAGATCCCATATTTCTCGCAGATTTCCTTAATTTTTGTTCTATTTGGTGTAAAACTGTTTCTTTCTTTTCAGGATCTGCTTTAGCCAAAGCAGTCAATGTTATGTTAGACACTTTTTTCATAATTTCCTGAACAATCATACTTTTAATAGAGCTATTGGTGGGCGTATCTTTAGCTGAAGTAAGAACACAACATTAATTATAATAATACATCTTGACACGCTGCAGCGTTAAGCAAAGGAGCTGGCTAGCCAGCGCTGAGTTTAATATTAGGTACACGAACCACTTGGTGCCTCTTTTGACCCTCCTATAACCCAAAACCTCTTACTCTGTTTACATATACCTAAATATAGAACCATTTATGAAGCCCGCTCTATTTCTTTGCTTTATTGGATATCAATAACAATTGCTGTTACTTAAAAATATGAAATCTTAAATTACCTGTAGGTATCAGTAATTTCATAAAGTTATTCAACATTTGAATTCTGATAAAAACTGGCAAAAATAGTCAAATCTAACCTACCTACTTCAAGATGTCGCATTTTTTAATAAGTAGCAGTAATTAGCAGAGGTATTCAATACAGGGATGCTGGATATGAGTGCAATGGCACTCATATCACTCAATGGAGTAGGAAATGAGCGATGCTAATTTCGTTCAGATTCTTACTTCGAATACTTCGTAGGTATATCAGCATAATCATAGGACAAAGCAAAAGGTTGTTTACGATTGTGCCAAAATAGAGAATTCTAGTTTCTTACGTAACTATCATAACTTTTCCCTTCCATATCTTAATTTCAGCCATCATCTCATTATTAAGTATCCCTTATTGTACTAAAAAATAAAAAAAAGTTTTACCATTACTGTAGCGGGCCAATAAAAGTGAAATCACAAAAACTGAATAGAACCGCACTAAAATGTTGATATCTCTGTGCAAAAGCATTTTAATTTTGATTGCTGATGAATTCAAATAACCATTATTCAAGTACAACATGGTCGATAAACATCATGTAATTATAATTGATGAGGTATGAAAATTAATTATATTTTTATTGGGTGATGAAAATAATTCAAATAATGCACTTGTTATAAACATAAAACTATGGTAATTTTGATCTTATGTTTGAAAGTAAGCAGTCAAATAAAACACTCTTTGTTTTCGAAACATCAACGAGCATTGATTAAAACAATTTTATCACATAGCCAGGCCTTGTTCATTATTAAATAATTTCATAAATTCATGTTTAAATAGTCGCTCTTATAATTTGCTTTGTCGTAAGAACTAAAACGCTAATAACAAAACGCACAAATGTCAAAGTGACAGTGTCAGTATCACGATTTTCCCATAATCTAACCTCAAACACAATTTCTTATTTATCCAATGGAATAACACTGTTTCACTACAAAAAGTAATCATAAAAATAAATATGAATACGTCTATGATTCGAATTGCTCAAGTAAATAGATTTTACTTTTTATTGAACATTTATAACTTCATATAGATTGATTTGTTTTATTGTATTTTTTTTATGTTTACAGTCGAGCTTCGGTAGTAGTGGAATAATAGCAAAATGTTCACCATCACAAATTCACACTTCTGCCCCGCTATGTCGCGTGGTGTCAGGAAAGTACAGGATCACGAAGAAACGGGACCGGCCACTCACGTACGAAATGGCGAACCCTCCTCATTACATCGCTCATCGCAAATCATGGAACTCTTGGAATACCTGTAAGTTGCGTTTAGCATATACTTCTCGGTCAGTAGGTCGTCTTAGGGCTAGTTACTAAACAGGGGCCAGATTCTCCTAAGTTAATAATGTCAAAATCGAATAGAAATCGAATCGCAATATGATCGTAATAGCAGTTTTAACCATATCGGGCATTCTGCTACTAATATAAGACCAATCGTATTCCAACGACATTCGATTGGTTTGCGATTGGTCTGCTATTTTGGTGATTTTGGTCTATAGTTTAATCATTTGCAGACAAAATGATTCATTATTGAATGACAGAAAAGGATAAAAACGTTTATTTCAAAGAAAAAATAGCAGAATGCCACATATGTTTCAATAACTATGCTAACGACTGAAAAAAAATGTTCCATCAATTGTAAGAACAAAATGAGAAATTATGAATTTTTGTACATATTTAAACATTGACTGGTATTAACACATGAATTCCGTTTTTCAGCAAGTTTAAAGGATGGTCTCAGACGATCTGAAACAGCATTGGAAGATGAATTCATCCGAAGGTTTATGACTGGCACATGGCATGGACTTGTTTGTAGTGAGGTAAGAATACCATGCATGGCACACAAGCTGTGAATTTTAGAATCTTCAAAACTTAAGTGTGTAATAATTAATAGAACTTTTTAGTAAAATGTTTCTTAAGACCCATACTCAAGATTAGAATTACTGCCCATATTGTCTTCATTTCTATCAAAAACTTATTCAGCAATTATGCAAGTTATTAGGAAGGCAGGTTCCTCATTCTACTTCTTTTCATAATAATCCATATAAATTTTCTATACAATATTACAGGTAGGCATTCCATTGTATTTTTTTTCTGGTTTCCAGGTCATAATCAAGCGTCAGTTCAACCACATCAGGGTCGCAGCAATCATCAGACGTGCCGTGTCCCCCACCAAAATGTACTTCCTCCTTGGTTACACTGAAGAGCTACTGTCTAACTGGATCCAGTGCCCTGTGACCCTTGAGTTGCAGACTGTAGACAGTTTCAAAGATGTTGTGTTCAAGTATATTTAATTTAGTTGTTTTATTTGTAGTGTAATATAATGTTAGGAATAATAAAAATGTGTATATAAAAATTGATTGAATTTATTTTCATGGCCAGGTGACTTGCTAAATGGGTTTATTGCAATATTTTTGAAAATTCTTTCTCCGTCAGCCACTTCTATTTAAATTGGGGGGTAAAATAAACGTGAAATAAAACTCGGGTGGATAAAATTCATCTTATAATTTTTGATTCCTTCAAATATACATAATGTATCAACAAACAGAACAGCGAGACGCGGGCCGCGCGGCCGCACACACTAACAACTGCCGCAGCCGGCACATACAAGCACACACACATACGTACGCACTTTACCGCTCGAACACAGTATCGAGCCGCGACCGAACTTCTGCACATACGCTTTGTACTTTTATAGATCTTTTATTACACTTATAGTCGAAACAAACACCGATTGTTCCTGTGAGTCAAGTGTATGTGATGTTTGAAGAGTATCAAGAGTCAAAGTATTCGTGTTTCACTTATCCAACGTTATTCAGTTCAATGTCAGTGTGGTCCTAAAGATGTTCACAAAGGCAAGCGGTGTCCGTTTCTAAATCTGAGAGTACATGTTACATTCCATTTCCATATGACGATTCGTCTAAATTTCTCATAAATGCCTATGGTGTCTCTCAGGTAAATTTGTATTGTCTATCACAGAGTCGTAAAGCATTTGTCCTTACATACTAGTGAGTTAAACATTGCGATCTTATCATTAAATCACCATAAAACACATTTTGTAAACTCGTTAAGGTGCTTCAGAAAATATTTTTAATTATCATGATATTCTTTTTTTTATAAGTCTCGAACAGTCTTTCATATTGAGCTAATTCGGTGCCTGTGGAATGTCTGTCATGAATGTGCGTTCACATAACTAAGTGAAGCTAAGTGTTCCGTAGCTGTGTCTGTCGGGTTCAGTGTGCGCAGAAGTCCAAACGGCTGACAATATGCGACGGCTCGCTCGTTGTTTAGCATTAATTGTTATCGAAATTACATATTTACAAATTAAATATACACACAACATGAAGGCTTCTCGTGGTTAATTCGAATCACTATCCAAAACTTAGTAGCATCGTTGAAGCCTCCCGTTGAAGAACTAACAGGATTGTACAAACATAACGTTTGAATATTTACACTAAGAGACAGTCAGGATATGATACAAATATGTACAAATAAAAAAAATGATTCCAAAAGGAATTATCAATAGCACGATATTGTAATATGTAATTAAAAAGATTCTATAATGATTAAGCGCGGAGAGGTTTCAACGACACGAACAAAAAGTGCTTGTCACAATTTTGGATGGCATCAGTTTTTGTAAATTAATAAATATACTTACAGTGGAATATAACAAATGTAATGTGCGATATAAATTCCTATTTCAACGCTACACACTGCTACAACTATTAAGTAAAAATGTCCATCAAAATTCTATTAAAAATAAAGAGATCATATATGTTCTACAAATAAGATAAACTTGTTGCAATAAAGCTCTAGATTATTCATAAGCGATACTTACGCATCGTGGTTGTGTTCTCTTGGTTTCATTCAATACTGTGAAACTTATGTAACAGACTAAAACTTACATACGTGTCTGTGAGCGTGTTCAGGCGCACAATGTTGCATATTTCTAAATTGGTATGGAGTAGAACAATTCTGTAACCGTTCAACAAACTTAGAAATATGCATTCTATGTATAGCTGGACACCCTTACAAACATGTTGTTCAATCAATACTAATTAATAAATAATGTGCAACCGCGTAGCTCTGCACGACTGTACGAATGGAGTAATGGTTGTCGCGTAAGTATAACTCAGAATACAGAATCATGTAAAGCCAAATCTTAGCAGATAATTGTTGTCCTATTGTATTGCTATTGTTCCGAGGTCGACTGTACGTAGTCCTAGTTATTATGCTTCATAAGATATCAACACTGTAAATGCAAAAATACTCACTACTATTTTAAAAATCTATTTGTGGATATTTTTAAAGAGAAAACATTAGATCGTTTCGAATACTCATGTTAACTTAAATTTAACATTTGAAATTGTTACGTGCGATGAAGGCAAATTGGATAATGTGCGTTGAGACCGTTCCGCGGCAATGTAAATAGATATTAATATACGCTAGACTTAGGTAACGACTGGTGATAGTTTGTGCTCTGACGCCGCGAACCAGTTCCAACGCGTCACTCAACAGTCTTAAACCTACATTAATTTACACGAGTACTAGAACAAGATCATCATGATATGATTTTAAATCTACTGTACTTAGAAAAATTATACAGCGTCAGTAGTAAAATTTGATTCGTATAAAACTTCATTTTAACTCCATTTATCCTAAAAGTAATAATTCAATATACCCTTTTTATGATTTGGCTTAATTTTTCTTCACAATACATCAGATAGATTACAAGAGAGACGTATCCCTATCACAATCACATTAGTAACATTAAAAATTAAATACAACAGCACCTGTCGTTGATATACATAATAGTCATAATAATATAATATACTGAATAAAAATATTCAAAATCAATTAATTATTCGATACAAATAATTCCAATGGAGATGACAAAAAATAAGCGTAGATACAACTATGCAGTGGTCCAAATAGTTTTGTTTATAATATAGGTGATTTATTTTTTTGTAAATATCACTACTTATTCCGATGAAACAACTAACGCTTCACAACGAGAACATTGCGCAAGAGCTGGACCGCAAGCGGCTGACGAGCCGACACCGAGCCGGGCCGCCGCCGCCGCGCCGCCGCCTGACGAGCGAGCCGAGCGGCGCGACGCGGCCGCGCTAACATCGACACTCACACTAACATTTGTACTACGCCAGTATGCTATACCCGCTATTACTAGAGTGGAGCGGGCCACCGTCGGACGCCTCCGGAACATCAATTAAAAAAACTTACTAAAACTAAAAATAAAATGCATCTAACATCGTTTCGCAATTTTTGATCGGCCCTCTCGTGAGACGACGTGAATACTGAATTGTTTCGACAGAACCAAATGAAACGCCTTACTGACTAACGATAGTTATTTTGTGAATAGTAACAATGATACGTAATCCGAACATGTAGGGGAGGGTCTCGATCACATAACATAACCTACTTACAGCTAGGAGGGGGGCGTCCGGCGACGGATCCGCGAAGGAGACCATTCGTATAAAACTCAAGACTTACACTAAGCTACACAACTCTCCACTTACATACGCAGACAGACGTTAATAAACTTACGGGGAAGGAAGATAGAGGGAGGGTATACAAGTCTCGCTGAGTAGTTTGTTGCTACAATTGTCACAATTAAAACCTAACTCCGACCTAGCGGCCGCCGCTCTACTTTTGTTCGACGCCACGCGACTGCACCGCGCCAACCGAACCGAACGTCATCGAGTCTACAATACCGATAGAAATGCCATCTAATGCCTAAACCACTTAATAACACTCACGAATCAGTGAGACAGCCTTCGCGCAAGAAGTTTACGTAGTACTGGAGTCAAACAATGCGGCCTACAAACGGACAAGTGGACTCTTGCTAAGAGAGGGGAACACGATCCTAGCTAAGTAAACGAATGCAACTGTTGCTGTGGACACAACGCTCAGCACCTCACTACTAAAGGCACTCAGCAGACATCACCGACTCAACAATGTCTTTATATTCAATGCTACTATTATTAATTACTATTGCTTCGATTGCTTCAGTTTTACACCAAACTTCTTGTAAAGGACTGCATTGGACACGCAGAGACCTATTCAAATAAAATAGAATGAACCTAAACATCACTATGTGTACATACTCCAGCAGGTACTCGGATGGAAGCCTGAAACAACAAGTTGTTTGTCCGACACAGAGACTCACGTGTCAGGTAATATATTTATGAAACAACACTATATCACATCACTTAAGATATTCTAAAATTTATTGCACACCAGTGATGTTCTTCGTAGGCAGTGTTAGATTAACAATGGTCTATATAAAACTTTATAATAGATAATTAAGTATCAAAAATAATTCAAATATTCTATTAGATTATTAAAGATTTATGATAGCTATGTTACAACCCGGCCCTGGAAGTACTAACGATGTCGCGTTGTGTGACGTCACACGTACGGTGCTGCGACTTCGCTCGTCACACGCCGAGACGAGCGAACACGGAATAACTACATCATGGAATGCTCTATTGTTAAAGTGAAAGCTGCTCAGCTTCAAATAACTTTACTGAAGTCAGCCATTTAGTGCCTTGCGTACGCGTAGACACCAGTAACGAACTTCGAAAGTTTAAATTAAGAAGCGGTGCATAGAACTTTCTAGAGCATTCCATAGTCATTATCGCTCGCGGAAACGCACAGTAACGTCTAAACAACACGATATAGTTAAATACAAAGCGTGCCTACACAGAACTCTAGTCTCACTGATCCTCACAGTACAAGTGAGGGCGAGAGGGAATGTTCCCTCCCACCCACACCACAACACAGACACGAACATTGCATTATCATCCCAAAAATATTATCTAAATAATATACAGTGGAGGAATTTTTACTAATTGGTAAATGGACGTTTAAAACATTCACACAAAAAATGTTTTATTTTTTTTTTTAACTTCGAACATGATATTATAATCCTGTGGTACATAATACGTGAAAAATAAAAAACCTTGTCGACGCCAGATACATTGAATATGCAGATATAAATTGAGACACATCTAAAGTGGCGCCCTCTACTACTTAGGTCTTTTATTTTTCTTGAGACAACATTAATGAGTTATATTGTATTCCTCAACTGTATAGTATAATACATCGAAAAACTAAGCGTAAAATTGCTGTCGTAATCGACTGAAAAAATATTTATCTTTACTATTCTTCCATACAATTTTATTGACACAATAAGCGTAGGTCTCATTTTAGTTCATTCATATTTTACTGAATTAATATTCATAATTACAATTATATAATTTTATTATTCAGATTTCGTTATAAACAATTGCACTGTCATTCGTCACGCACTAAACTATGTCACGATCATTCCGAAAAACGTGAAAGGCGTTCGTGTTTAAATTTCCATGCATCTAACTAATATAATACTAATCTAGGGTCCGTTATCTGTTCACTGAAACGTAAAGGCTTTAACTAGTTGCAACAACGCGCCGCTGTGGCTGCACGAGTGTGTACAGTACGACGAACACTGTACATAGTGCTGTACACAAGCGTACATCACGAGGTACACTGTCCACAATACTGTACACTCGCGCACATCCCTCCGCTTTGTACTCTCCGAGGTATATCATACGTTGGCAGTGTCCATATTGCCTACAAGATAATATATAAAAATATATCATGTCCCGACACCTCTAAAGCACGATATTCAGCGGTATTGAACAGAGACGATCGATTATAATATATATTTTCTCTAAAATATTTCGTTCATTTAACTATAGTAAAATCTAATTTGCTTTAACTAATCAACTTCTGAAGCTGTCTACAGAGGGTTATTTTAACGTCTAGATATTGAGCAAAAAACAAAATTTCGAGACAGTTTCAAGTGCTAGGTGAACTAACGAGTAACTACACGTAGTAAATAGTCCAGTGAAGAGAAAACGACGTTCGGTATCATCTGCAACGGTATACAAAATACACTTCGAAGGCTTCCATTCTGTTTGTGTTAAGCGACATTTTTGGGACTTATTAGTAGCAAAAATGTCGTTTATAATAAATAGAGTGGCAGTCTTCGATTTGAAAAGACTAACTATTAAAGTAACGTCGGATCGGGAGACGTACCGTGTCAACCGTGCGACATAACAAAAACAACGCTGAGTACACTATGAGATGATTTTAAGTAAGTACTTAAGACTAAGTTATTTGTACATAAACGATTCATAAGCTAGTTACTGATATTTGTAAAGATTATTTTTAGACTGAACATTGATATTTTGGTGTTGTAGGTTTGAAATTAAACCGCGTTATAACGGCTTGAAACAGGAATTAACAATAGATAATATAGTTGAAAGCTAATTTTGCGAAATTTCGACCAATTACTCAAAGTCATGCACTTTGTTCTAAATAACATAGATATGAAGATGACACATTCGCAAACTTTTGGTGTTAACAGTTCCCGAAATCGGGTGTTACTATTTGGTCGGTAAATATTTCCATACGCTAGAATTGAAGCGATTTTGATAAAGTAGCAGTTATTAAGATGTTCTAATTTTCATTAGGCATAGATATTATTTAAATTACCATTTACTACTTATCAAAAACCACGTTTAAATTCCTAGCGCTTTGAAAAATATTTTTTAATTTATTTCAATGCAGAGTAGACAAACTTCTGCAGCTATATGACTGACTATTCTTAGCAGATGGCGTCATACTATTATGGAGACACTTTTGTTGATAAATCGCCAATAACTGCCAATACAATATCTGTAGAAGAATGGCGAAAAACCTGAAGCTCATACGTCAATTTTTTTTCAAAAACGTGTTGACCCAAGAATCAGGTGCTAAAATACAAAGTCATAAACTCATTACTTTTGCAGATGAAAAAGGTCACACTTCAAATGTACCATAAACAACTTAAGATCATTAACCCTTCTCCTACAAACATTTATTCAGGCACATAACTGAGAAATGTCAAATCATTAAAGTTCCTATTTCAAAACTAGCAACACTGTTCTCTTTATGAAAGGTTGTGTCGCGCGGTCGCTGCCTGGATGGCTGGTGGCTGGTGGCTGGTGGCTACGTGGTCGTGGCTACGTGGCCGTGGCTACGTGGCTGCGTGGCTGGTGGCTGGCGGGCTAGTGGTGTCGCCGAGCGCGGCGCGGCGCGTGCTACCTGCGCCCGATGAGTCCGTTGGAGTTCGAGTTGGCAGTCGGCGACATTTCCAACTCAACCAACAGAGGGAAGTGATCTGTAATGGATGTTAATTATTATTTTATTGAATGCTAAGTATAACTTATGGGATAAATGGTAACAACGGCTCAATTGAAATTAGAGAAAAAGATCGACATGGTATAAAAAAAAATATAATACTTTCATTGCAAACAAAATCACAAAAAAAAATATAATCGTGGAGTGATAAAATAATAGTGTTTCATAAATAAGACGCACATAAAGCTGCAACTCAAATATCACAAAAGGTTTCCAAATATTTTTCTGTCTCCTAAGAAATTGTGAAGTAAAATGTGAACCTTATCACTACGACCTTTATGGTTGAAAATAAAACTAAAAAAAATCTAACTGACCTGAAGGTATGTGCGGATGTGGACAGCCGACGACCTTGTGCTCTCTGAACCAGTCCTGCGACAGCGGGCCCAACAGGCCCAGGGGAGTCATTGATTGCTTACTATAGAATATGTAGTCGATTATACCCTTGAAGTCAAACCTGGAAAGAAAGATCGATTAATAATGATTGGACTAGTGACTCGAAAGTATGGTTGTGGGCTACCGTAATGTTTTCTTGGAAGATATTGCCTAAAGATAATGATGATGATGAATGATTAATAAACAGTCTTCAGGTATTTGATAGCCCGTTTATCGAGGAAGGTAACGAAAATTCTAGTTTCGTTTACACAGACCACTATTTTAAAATTCAAATTTACCAAAGAGAAGAAAAACTAAACCAACTTCGTTGTCAATTTTGTGACAATATCGAACGGACGATCATCCCGTGTGTTTTTAAAACCAACATCAGCTGCTGTATTCAAGTAAAAAAAACAAATCCAGAATTGAGAACTTCCTCTTTTTTGGGAAGTCAGTTGATAATTACACAGAAAGTAAGGTGAATTGATATAAAACTCACGTATAATTAGTATAGGGCATAATATCCTCGCTGTAGGCGGAGGCCAGCTTGAAGTTGTGCGTAAACTCGTGTTCAGTGCCCGCCATGCGGCGCAGCGAGCCCGCGTACCCGAGCTCTTTGAAGTCGCGGTGCTCCGACGACACGCGGCCGGAGGAAAGGAACTCAACCACACCTGTAAAACAAAGTTGGAAATAAATAATAATACAGAAGAAAAGAAAACCACGTCGAAAATGCGTAGGGTATAAGGACCAGATTGGCTTGTACAGTCAACTTCAGGTCAGTGGTAACAGTTTTATAGGAAAATCGTACTTATTACTATTGAGTTATGGTGCATGACAGTTACCACTGATGTGCGGTCTACCGTACTTAGAAATTGAGGACTAAATGCTGGACTTTAATCAGCTCCAATAGCAAAATAAAAGGTTGCAAGACACGAAAGAAAAAAAGAAAAACAAACATCATTAGCTCGCACTGTTCCAGCAAAAGAATTCTGACATCAGAATCAATCATCAAAGCAAAAATAAAGGCAAATCTTAAAGCGCTCACAAAAAATCGAAACAATATTGAGCTTTTATAATACACAAAGGTTCTTGACCCAAAATATGCTTAAGCAAAATCTGAACACTATCCAAAAATCCCAAAATCGAACATTTAATCAAATGATTTACAGACCCACCTATCCGATAAAACAAACATTAGGTATATCGAGTTCAATCTAGTAATCGAAACTAAACGTAGGCTTAGCTAAAGTCGTAAAGTCCATATCGGGCCAATCATTGTTTCGGGTACACTCGTAAAAGACGAACAGACGAATAAAGTGGCTAAGTTACTGGTGTACCTACTGAGGGAAAACAGATCGATAAATCTGTCTTCCTTAGGTGCGAGAGTTCGTTAGTTTGTGTCAATTCTATGATACTAATTATCTTATGTTAAATTGACTAGTATGTGCATACTTTGTTCTGATTTTCTACAACGTCTACAACGTCTTTTCACGTGTCCACTTGGCTACCCTTAATTTTTATCACTGCGAAGAAGTCTACAAGGAAGACCTTGTCTCACGTAAGGATAGACAGGTAATTTAGAGTCCAAGCTAACAAACTTTTTCGTCAGCAACTCAGGCACGTCCTCTAGGAGAGAGTGGACCCTTCCTCGGTGTATGTCTCTCCGCCCTCTCAAACTAACAAATTATCATTCACTGCTGTTGTTCAGTATAATGAACACAACTCCTGCACTCATGACGTCATGCCGTCATCACTCACCACTGTCAGGCAGCGAGTTGAAGTCCCCGCACAGCAACAGTTGCACGTTATCCCGCTGCCCCGCTAGCCGCAGCGTGCGCGCCGAGTCGTCCAGTATCGTGCGCAGCTCGTTGCTCAACATCATCGTTTGGATCAGCTTCACGTCGCAGAACTCAGGGTCCCAGTGGATGTGCGCTGTGCAGACTAGGATAGGCTGACCCAGCATTGATGAGTCTGTTGGTAATCCTGGAATTGCGACAAAAAATTGTTGAGGCTGTGGGAAAATTTTGCACAACATTTTTGAGGAACGAAATTGAAATTTTATTGAGTAGAACCAAAAACAAATACAAGCATTTTGAGAAATTTATTGTTAGATAAATTCCGTACAAAATTCCGAAAGCCTATATAAGCTTACAAGAACAATATTTTAAGTAAATTACACCTCGAATTCGCGCAACGACATGTTCAAATGAAAAGCTAACTCATCTCGAGACTAAAATTGCGTGGAAGACAAATTAAATACATACTTAAAACATTCCTGGTAATTTGTCCACACGTGTTCACTATCGTACAACCTCGTAAGACATCTCGTTACATGTAAATTATTACATAATTCTCGAGATTATTTGCTTAGATAATATAATTAACTGTGGAATTTTTCTATAGACCTGAATTTTGAAGACGCAATTTGTGTTTGCCTTGAATAGCCAAGAGGTAAGCTGAAGATGATAGTTAATCTTGTCTGGGAACAGGACATTGGAATTCATTCCTGTCGACTGTTATGAAGCGATAAGTAAGAAACGCCGATGGCATCTCAGACGCTGCGACGATAATCATGCACTTTAGAACGCACTTTACTTAATAGCAAATATCTTACTTCCACGTTTAACTGGGAGTAAAAGTAAAATGAAATGACTAATGGTGGGTCCAGGCTTGTAATGCAGAGTGCAAGGTTGCGTCTACACGGGTGCAACTTATCATTGACAATATTTTGGTCAAGTGTAATTAAATCTCTTGAATTATCCGATCTGTGTAATGGTTATGATGACAATGTATGTATGTAATATCTACATGTAAAAAATGCATTCAAAAATAAATTTACAGTTTGGGCCACTAACTGAAAAAACTAAGAATGACAAAATATCGGTGAATCAAACAAATATGGACATGCCATGAAATGTGATTTGATTCAGTTACTTATATAATATCCCACTGGCCACTAGTCTAAACCACCCTTAACGTTAGCTAGTTATCAAGGCGCGCAAGTAAAAGCCGATCGAAGGAAAGTATTCACGTTGGCAGAGTAGATAGGCGACCCGTGCCTACATAGTGCTGTTTTATCTGCTTGAACTTTCTGTTTATGCAATAAACTATACTTTATGAAAATAGGTGCATGTTTTGACGCTGGTTCGTGCATTAATGTATGGAAGACTTTTAACGTGCGGTATGTAATGAAAATAAATAGTAGGTATATTATAATAAAGTAGATACCAACAATTATTTTGAATTACTTAGCAAGTAACCTCATAGCCCGAAATAAACTATGACTCACGATCGATATAATAATTTAGTGTCGATCTAATTTCTGACAGCAAAAGCTAAACAAATATAAAGTCATTTTATTCTCATCGGCTACCGTACGTACGTGTTTCGCGTACAGAGAAAGTACTAACTTACTAAGAAATTGACTGTGGTTTTCAGGTTAATAGACATCCGATAATTACACGACAGAATGACATAAAAACGGACACGCTTTTTATCGCACACTTTTAGAAATTCGCGACGGTCGATGCTTCTACAAATATTTTTTGCTAAATCTAAATGAAGCTATAAAATTTTATTTTTTATTAGTGTGATGCGAATTGTATGCAAAGTTGTTGGGCCACGGAGCGAGCGATGCCGGGGTCGGACGGAAATGGGAGTACCTGCGTACATAATCCGATGACGGTGAAATTTCGCCTGTTACTTAAGTTTTTTGTTGGTTCGCTTCCGACGCAGGGCGATGCCGCAGTGGAGTTATATATTTATGAGAATGAGTGGCGAAAGAGCCCTCGTAAATTCATATTTAAATTACAACGTTTGCGTCAGCGGCTCAATTAAGAGCTAAGAGCGTAAGCGTCCGCTCATACTTTATTTAATGTTAAGAATTTCGGTATTAGTTAAAGCATCCACGCTTTCATCCAGTGAATTTTTAATGGGAACAGTTCACTATAATAACTTTAACGTTAACGAGACTTTATATTCTAATTTAAAGCTAATGCATATTATACTGCGTTTTTAATTAAATCTTAAACCATTAACGAGTCAAAATTAGTTTTGGGCTCATATGAATTAAAAATTATGCCTTTGAAAAATGCATCTTGGTAATAAGATCAAAATTAATTATTGATTTCACAAAAATGTGGATAGATGGAGAGGCAGAGGTAGACCAACAAAAATACAGATCGATTGCTCGAAAGAAGAGAAAAATAAGAAGGGAGTGGATGCTGATATGACGGCTGACAGAGAGGAATGGAAAACGCACGGAGTACGAGGATATCTCCCAAAACTCACACTTACTTTTATAATATCTCAACGCCGATTTAAGGGCCACCTACACTAAAGCGCATACAACAATTATGTACTCACCGTTTTCCCAAGCCGCCTCTTTAGTCTTGATAAGGGCGGCCAGCCCTATATTGTCCTTCGGCATGACACGATTTAACATATTATCTGATCCCTCACTGTTAGCCATTGCCAGTTGGTTGAACTCTATAAGATGTTCCTTCACTAACGCGAACCTGAAATACAAAGTTGACATCGAGATCTTAACATCTTTTATAGAACAAATAAAGATTTTATTGGCACATTTCATAAACGGCGCGACGGAATGAAGTCATAAGCTTGAGTTTTTTTTTTCTTTTCTTTAGTCAGTAAAGAGTGTATTGACTTATAACCTATGCGTAAGGTAAGCGATATGTTGTGGGGGCGTATCAACATCGTCGCTATTATGAAGATAAATCCGAGAACTTATAGGCATAATTGTAAATTATTAAATGTTTTTATTCACTCTGTGTTCTTCTAACAGGAAACCACAAATTGGTTTGTTTACACGTTCGGGTGTTTATTGTGTGATTGTAACATGTAGGTGATAATTGTTAATAATGGGGATCCCTCATCCTGTGTAGACAAGATTAGCCTTTTCATTTGTCTGTAGGGTTTTGCATATTTTATAATTACTACTTACCGTATTAATCCTTACTGTGTTCTTTATCAACAGTCGTCCTAATATTCAATTTCCTTCGAATCGAAAATTAGAAATATATCCCTAATACTAAGATAAAAATGGTGTACGTACTTAGCAGATCTGAAGAAGATGGCGCACCCGTCGACATACTTCCTCTCAGATTCGCCCATCGTCTTCGCTCGGGACTTGGGTGAGAATATACCGTCGTAACCGTCCTGTTTCAGCTCTGGCAGGAAGAAGTTGTAGAACTGGTCCGTTTCCACTTCCTGGGTAAGAAAGTTCATGATCAGTTAAGCTCTTTGTAATAATACAAAGGAATTTCTATATCTCTGGTTCTTGATAAAGTAGATATATTAAAACTTCATCTATGGGCGATCATACTGTTCGTAATGGGTACATTATAAATTGAAAAATGTTCTTAATGAGCACGTGTATTAAAATCAGTTACTTTTTTTTTGAAAAAATTGCACATACTAACTGCGTTCACAAACTACGAATTCGAATTGATAACTATTACGTATGATACGTTAGTACCTACAGAAGATTTTTTTCAAAGTAACACCAATTAAAATAATTGCAGTGACCTGTAAGCTGATGATGTCGGCGGAGTAATGTCTGATCTCGTCGAGGATGCCCTTCTTCCTGTAGTCCCACTCGAGCGCCCAGCTGGGGCAGTAGCCGTACATCTGTCGCGTCGCGTACTTGTCACATAGCACGTTGTAACACATCACTGTGAATATACCTGCCAAACAAATACACACAACATTTGTACAGACGCTAAAACAAGATATAATTTTCTTTCTCTAAAAACGAGACGAACAATAGGATGAGTCGACAAAACAGTGCTGATTGAATACTGGACGGGCTATTTAGTCTGAGGTCAGAAACTATTTTCCGCTTCAATAAATCTTTATATCCGGATAAATAAGTACTAGACAGACCTAATTTTGGACAGCACCGTATATCAGTGTTCTAGGTAACGTTAGGTTACGGCAGTACATAAACACGAAACGTGAAGACGCTTGTGAATAAGTTGTAATTCTTTCAACGTCGGTGTCGCCGCGTCGTTTATCTCACGACACCATGTTGGGTGAGCATCACCCGCCAATTAGCTGGCTCCGACACTTTGTTACCAGTGTCCGCGGTACTCGCGTGACAGATAAAAAATGTTCCAATTAAAATGAGACTCGTATTACGCTCCACATGCGGCTGGCACGCGACACAATGGCTTTGCTTTTTCTAATCATATCTCACAGACGGCCGCGGCGGCGGACGATGCTCCGACCACACACCACACTCGATTATTCTTCACGGTTGTTGTTTTAGGTCGCAAATTGAAAATAGTCGATAGGTTCCAGTTTCGGTGCGATTTTTGCACTGATTTGTGACGTTCCACAAATTGAACATGGATGTCTCATACATATGTGATGAAGCTATTCTACACAATGGAGACATTCATTTAAAACGGAAATGTTCCCATTCAAACTGGTTGGAACAAGGAAATTGGGCATCATAAGCGTTCCGCGAGCTAACAGCGACGGATTCATTTCAACGTATCCACTTATTACGTAAACTAAGGTGGCACGACCGTGCTCTCTCACGCTCCACACCATTATCTCAGATTTATGCGGACGCGGCGCGCTCGCACCCGTCTCATTACGCGAATCAAAAGGCGCGCTGCGCAGGACGATGAGGGCCGCTCGTCTAAATGTCAACTTCGTGGAAGACCTTGGCGATGCAATTATCTAGATTTAATCGAGCCGGTCCCAGTCAATCAACGGACAAAGAACCGGGAGTGGAGGTTGTAAGACAAAGCAGCGCTGACGGCCACAAGACAGCTGGAAGGACAAGACAATGCGTGGAGATCGGCCGCGGAGCCGTACTCCGGACAAATTGATAACGATCGCGCGGTGCGCTCGCGCTCATGCTAATCGACACAAAGTCAAAGTCACCTGGCGACACTCGGCGACGATCAATACGGCCGCAGCACGTGCTTCAAATACGTCCATTGTATGCCCGATGCGAGCGCGCGAGACGCGGCGCACATGCCAAATGTCGCGAAACAATACACGCATCGATAATCGTTCGTTGTTTAAGGAACTACGGGCGAAACGAAAGCTCCACACCAACACAATAATAAATGGTAATGTTGTCGAACATGTGGACGCGTGTCTTCATTTCAAATAAATCGACGACGATGATGAAATAGTACGTGTACGAAGCACAAACAATGGGAGAAGGTGACACTAACTGCGTGTGGTTACAATATTCCTGATAGCTATGACCATTGTGCGCTGTACGTTATGGTTTTAGCGCCGAAGCGTGGGCATATCAAAGATGTCATGTATGCGTATTGTAAAGTAAACTTACTAGTGCGTGGAGTAAAAATATAAAAGTAAAAAGGAAAAGGCGTGGCGACGGAAGTCGGCCGACTAGTAAGGCATGTCACGACGACCCGCCGGGTATCTGCACCGCTCGCGCGGCACCGCAACACGCCGCTTTACACCTTCACCCCGAACATCGTAATGTATCCCCGTGTTGCACGTAATGCCTACATGAACACTGAACACACAACTCGCATTCAGTGTGTTCGGTCTCCAGCAGTCAAATTATGGGAAGCGATAGTTACTGTTAGAGTGGAAGGTTATAGTCACGTTCCCGAAATAACTGCTAATATCAATACGATTCGTGAGAGATCAACACGTACCTTTTTTGCGCCCTGAATCCAGCTCATTAAAATCGATTTGAGTAGATAGGTACTTATGCAAAGATTTCTATTTGGATTGGCGTTATAAAGAACTCATTAGATCACGCTCGGTCAGAGCCCGATGTGATCGACAATATGACGTAAGAAGTCTCAATAGGTGCTAACAAGATGTTGTTAGTGGGAGTTGAGATGTAACATCGGTACTTGTTGCCGACCGCACTGCTTCATGGATTTCACCTTCAGCTAATAGGAGCGAATCATGCGATTTCACTCGAATTCCAATTTGATCTTCAGCCGATAGGAGCTATTGATGTTTAAGCTTTCATTATGACTAATTATACTTACTATACTTATCATAGATTGATTTTACGAAGGAACAAAAAGGTAAGGCTTGCAAAGTTCAGAATATGAGTCACAAGCAAATGAGTCCGCAATTTGCATATCAAAGTGTACAACTATTATTGTGTGTAGTTTGTATGGGAAAGTCCTTCTGTCTGTTATTGTATTTTTCTAAAAAGGTAATTACACTTTCACAATAATAAAGGTGATAGGTACACGTACTTATCTTTATTCCGAATTAACTTAAAAGTATTTTCCTTTCTTCCATTGAAGTTATAATAATGAAGCACCAATCAAAGCTGATCATAACTGCACAATGAATGACAGCAGTTATTGGCTCTATTTACCACAATTACGGATATCATCGATTAGAACACTCTGGATAGAACATAATACTAGTGAAAATGACAAATAGCCTGGAGGTCTCCGAGTTGAGATGGACGCCATGTATCAAATCGAATGTGTAGAGAGTCAGAGATTTCTCGCAGAATTGCTGACAGGTGTAGAGAACAAAGATGCATTCGCTAAATCATGAACACACATTAATCAAACAAGTAGGTGTAACGGCTTGGCTAGCCTCGGAGTCTGCGAAACGTGCATGATTTAAGAACAGGCGAGATGGTGTGAACAGTTATTACGTTGCGAGATTGTGTCGATCAGAACATCTCACTCTAGTGTTTATGTTGCCAATAAAAAAAGAAATAAACCAGTTAGCTATCGCGTCTCATCTGAATATAATGGGGGGAGGCGCACAGCCGTCTGTTTATTGGCGATGCCATTACGTGGGCATTTTGTATCACGACAGACATAGGAATTATTTATTCAAGTGTTGTAAACGTCTATTGTTTCGTGAATTTTTACATAAACTGACTTAGAAAGGTCACCTATCAAACGTTTAAGAAAACAACTGTACGAAGTATGAGGTTGAAGGCACTCGTATAATAGTTTGAGTCATGAACAATAGAGACCTTACTTAGTCCGGAATGTAAACACAAGCCATGTTGGAATATATTTTGTCACAATCTCGGAGCAATATACCTCGCAGCCATCAATTGATTTTTATACAACGCATTTACGAGAGCGAAGGAGTCTCAAGGTTTGTCGGCTGTCGTCTGGGAGGCTTGTTTACGTCTCCATGTGATTTATGCACTGTCTGAAGAGAGTAAGATATCCAGTTTTAATATAACATTTTTGCGGGATCTGCGAGTTCACGGATGCGAGGAGGTCGCAGCCAATGTCTCTCATTGTGCATTGTTTATCCGCGAATGGCGAGACGAAGGGCATTTCCTCTCTTCCCGTGTAATCTGACCATGAGAGCGACTAAGCGCGATCGGCTGAATCGGTTTCTAGGTGTATGTATTGTAGATCGCTTCCTATTCACGGTCGATCGATTCTTAAGCAAATACTAAGTAGTCACCATGTAACAAAAGGTCGAACGCGTAATGTCGTTCGTTGTATAAGTGTCCAGCTTCACGGCTGGCTGGTCTGATTTACGCAATGCACCGTCTACACAGTTGTTGTAAGTATTTTAACAAATCAGGAATGTTATATGTGCAACGATATTAATTATTTGCCAATAGGTGTAAGGTCTTCGAGCGCCTGCTAGGCTCGAACGTCCGCTTTGATTTATGTAAATTGGGTACGCGCATCGTGCGTCGGGAAGCGGCATGAGTGCCGGCCAGGAACGCGTGACGGGATCTAAACTCCGCAGGCATACTCCTCACGATAAGTTCTTACAAATCCATAAAATAAACAGCGAGCGTAATAAAGTGCTTTACGAAAAAAACGTATGAGAATATATGCTTTTGCAGTGGTATTGAATAAAGATTTTCTATTCAGTGTGTTTATCTCGTTCCGCGACAGATAATCTTGATATAAACACATTGCATCTCGGTTAGATGGGTAATGCGGCTGAACAAGTAGGAATATATAGATGTTAATGATATAGCAGAAAATGTTATTAAAACACTCAATTGACTATCTGAAGACGTAAGCACAGATAGATGGTAGAGAAGGACATATTCACAGTAATAGGTATACAGATATAGATTGGCCTAAGGGTCTAACTTGATTAGTGAAATAGTAAGATAAATCTATCGCAGACGAGGAAGCTCCACCTCTTGAAATTATTCAAATGTTAACTGTGTAACGGTCTCGGATGAAAGACAACAAGTTAGGAGCGAACCAGGACCAGACAAGTATCCCTGGGGTCTCCCACGGGTGGAAACATTACCGTTGCAATGGTAGGGCGGTCTCTGGTTGATTATTTATGAGACGGGCCGCGTGCGCCGCGCCCATACGTGCCACTATGACACTTTATTAATGACGAACTTGTTGCTAAGCTTTTTGTTATCGCTATTAAATAATCTCGCGTCGTTCTGGCTATGAATCGTATTACTACGACGAATAAAAAGGCGTAAGTGCGATGGTATCGTTTAAATTAATGTTTGGAGCTGTAACTGCATACTCATGTTGTTATGGTAAATATTTGTTTTGGACAACTAATTGGGAGGTAAATATGTTGCTTAAGTACTTACAAGTAGGACGCGTCCTGTTCGGTCGGGTCAATGGTATCCAAGGCCTCTGTGGCGGTAGAGTGGCAGAAACTGAAACAAAATAAAAAGAACATTTACTATCTCAGAAAACAAGCAGATATCTCGCAGAGCACAAGATATTCGATTTTGATTTAGGTACAAAATAAAAGCAAAATATCTGAAACGGATTGTGGATGAAATAAAGTATTTGTATGCATTCGCAAAAAGTTTGCGATATCATCTCAAATTGTAAATCGTGCATGTATATTCATTACTGAAAGCTATTATCAGAAGTGGCGGAATCCCCACACCTAGTATTTCAACGGCGAGAACAAAAAGTTCCCACTTCATTTGTGTCGGTTAACATCTTCTATCTACATTGCTGTACGAACAAAGACACCTAAAAAACTAGTTCTATTGTTCTGTGTAGTATACGCAACGAAACATCAATTCGAGCGAAAAATCAACAAGCGTGCGGCGGTCTCTACCACAACGGTATCGGAACCGCATTTGCAAATACTGCTCCGAGCAAAAACTTAATGACTCGCCTCGGAAAATCTATGAAAATACAATTAACATGTCTGAAACTTTTCATATAGGACAGAAAATGGGACTTCTTAATGCAATCAATATGTTGAGGATGCTAAAGAAGCAGAAAAGTACTACCCACTCAACAAATTAATTTTCCTTCTAAATTAAAAACTTAAGCCTGTCACTGGAACCAGTTCAGTAATTTAATTAGCATATTGATACTGTTGAAAGAAATTAATATCTGCCGTCGGGACGTGTCATGTATGTTGATGGCAAGATGATCGAAGTATTTCATGCCGTTCAATGAAGATTAATAGAACAGAATTTTGTATGTCCATCACTTACCATGTGACGACATTTGGTCATGAAAAAAAGATGGCTATTTACATAACTTGATGTATGGACTAAGCTCGCTTAAATTGCTTTCAGACAGGCGATGGTTATCTTACGTTGTTTTTGATTGATTGTTCAATGGAATATAGATGACAATTTATTTGCTCGCAGGCTGTATGTTTAAAGACTTGATTACTCACAAAAAACGGTTGAAACTAAATCGTTTGAGATAAGTTGAACATTCGAATGCAAAATTAAGTGTAATGGTATTGCAGAGTGTTTTTGCCAAAGTTGAGTGGTAGCAACGGACCGCGGCTACTCGTGCGTAAATCATAAATGAAAACGCCCGTCGCTGTGTAATTATGTAATGGGTTATACCACTAACAGTGTGCTCGCTTTTTGATGCTCAGATAACCATCTATTGAATGTTGTAATGAAAATATTAACTCGAACATGGGCTTCGTGATCTTGTATTGATGTTTGCGATTTGATCCTAGATAAGATATGGATATTAGGAAAGTTCTTAGTCATAATTGAACGCTATGTTTAATGATAGACTTGCTGATCAGAGTATTATACTTAATCCTTTTTTATTATAAGTGTGTGCGCACACGTTTTTTGTGCAATGGTCGAAGTATGCTAATATCAGTATCTTTTAATATGTTTTTTTTTTGATAATCACGACCTTTTATGCACACTTTGCCTTTTTAGACAATGAACAGACTAAACGTACGTTCAACAGATTACCTGCCTGTAGACGTTTTATTTCTTGTGAGAGTTGTCTGTAAATCAGCTAATCAAGCTTGTAAATAGAATAAAAGTTCTTAACTAGGGGAGGCGCCGCTCCAAGTTAGTTATTGTATGTCAGGCGGCGGGTGTCTAAGCGAAGTCGCGGGCGGACGCGAGCGCGGGCGTTGTCGTCGCCTCATTACACTTTTTAATTAGGCCCGTGGGCTGCGTACGAGCGGCCCTGCACTAAATCACGACAGGCTCGCTTTAACATGCGCGACCGGCGCAACCGGCGGCGTCCCCAACACCAACACCCATAATCCATGCCGACACAATGGACGTTTATGGATGTGTTATTGAATATTAAACGCTAAAAAAGCTGTTCCGTCTGCCTCTGGAGTGACGCACTTTACATATTTTGAGGTAAACAATGTTGTGCCTATCTCGGGTTGCGTGCGACTCACAAACGAAGCAAAAAATACAAAGTGTCGTGCTGAAACAACTTTCACGATAAGTCATCGATTCTCCTCACCTCGTCACAATTTCCGACAACACTAACAAGACAAGACGGGCACAAACAAAGTGGTGTTAGGAGCGACACGGCAGCGTGGCGGCGGCGGTGAGTGAAAGTCGAATGCACTACAGCCACTAGATAGGCTGGCAGTGATAAGCATCGACACGCTCTTCACATTGTTCGCGCTCCGATACATGAGATAAGGCTTTCTCTGTTCTTCTCTCGAGAGCTACCGTGAGAATGCCCCTCGTAACATACGACTTGACATTTGCAAAACAGGAGCATTCTTTATCAGATTGAATATTAGCATAACGACTATCTGTCATATCAGAAGTTTAGAACATGGAATGTGCTCGTATGGGTCATGGACAACGTATGTAGATGAAGTACATGTACATACATGGTCAAAGTTATTTTTGACGACAATAAACAAGGCCGAAACGTTCAAAGGCTCACCTAGATGATTTAAGTATACAGCAGAACTTTGTTCTATCATGCTATCGAAACTCTCGGCGAATAAAATATATTACATAAAAGGCATAATAATAAGATAGGAAGTGATTTCAAAAGCGCCGACGCCACGGGGTTAATCAATTCCATGCAAAACATTTTCAGTCCATTGACTATCGTATCTTTGCTAGACACCGGGGAGCCGATCGTGCAAAAACCGGTATCCCTTGTTGCATCGCATTCTAGACCACATACTAAATTGAATCTTATTTCTTGGTTAGAAAAACGCCGACTAATAAATCTATTTTGATTATAAACGCATTGATATGAGAAGATAAAATAATTTTCAGTATGTCGCGCACGCTTCGCATAAAGGATTTCTTAGCGCATACGTGACCAAATCGTTTGCTCATCGGCATTGTCTCTCGGCATTATTTTATAAGCGAAAATACAGAAATACAGTCCCCGAGCATATCATGTCGTCTGCGTGATCTGACTCCACAACTCCGGTAAATGCTGTCACTCTGGACATTTATATGATGCTGTTGCATTTATCCATTTTCGTAATGTGACATTAATGAATGATATGTTTTGTGCATTCAATAGGCACGTACCACATATAATGCGAGACAAATTGTCCATTAATCCATCGAATTGTTCGACGTACGCTATGCATAGGTTAATAATTCATTTACAAGTTAACACGTGAATTATTTTTATGCGAGGTTAAAAAACAAATAAAGTAATATAAAATAGAGCTGTTTTCGTTGGACGAGAATTACATTGGAACAGGATAGTCTATTGATTTCGTTCCAAGCTTGGGTATGTTGGGGCGAGCGGGGCACGGCTTTCATCAAGTTATTTTACGATTATGTACATGGATTGTGGCCAGGTAGAAGTTGCTTAGCTTCATATGTTTGTACAGGAAAATTATTTCTTATCATTGTAGTTTATGCATTGTGAGTATCACAGTTTTGAAAATCAGTAGAAAATCGGTACGATGACCTGTGTCGATGATTTTATCACAATACGAAGAAGAAGACATCGTAAAAAGTATATTTTTGCGAAAAACGTTAACTCATACAAAATTCGCCGAAGATACGTGAAATAAGCCAGCAATAAGAACATTAAGAAAGACACTGGCTGTAAGAAAAGCGAGTTTCCTTACAAAGATGAACCGAGTATGCATTAGTACACGTCAAAGTGCGTACAATTGTACGGTGCGTGTAGCAAATAGCTGTTTATTGCGAACATTTTGTAAATAATTGCATGTGGGGTGAACAGGCGAGTTACGCAACTGAAGTAGTAAGCAAATGTGTGTTTATGAGCACGCCAGCGGATGTGCTAGCGTCGAATAGGTTGGCTGGCGCACGCCGCCGGTGGGCGGACCTAACGACCTACCTACCAATTGTTGCAATGACCCAAATGGACCCCGTTCAACTGTTAAAGCTAACCTAACCTTTTAATGGCGTCTATTGAAAGGTGACGGTGATAGAAGGATCAAGGACGTGTTCTAAACACCATGGTGCAATCGACATGCATTGTAACCGTTGTATCAGATTCAACAATAATTACCACATTTCTTAAATCTTGTAATAATATATTACTCATGAATCATACCGATATGACGTTGCTGTTTATTATTATAGGCATACCAATCGCTCAGACATAACAGGCATAGCGGGGGGTGACTGCAAATACTTATTTTTGTTATTTCACATACAACATGTATTCTAATGCCAAATTAATTTCTTCGAAATACATTGTAAAAACTAAAGAAACACGCGTACATATTTATATTCTAAATGGGATTATTATTCTAACTACATCTAAAGATGTGGTATTTTAATTTAATATGGGTAGTTTTTTGTGCGATGTCAAGTAAAACATTCGTGGTATGGACACAATGAGTTTTTTGTTGGGTTGATTCAAAATTCTGCGGTACGCTGTGTAGCCACCGTATTTGCCCACGCGCAAGTGTGTCCTCCTGCGCGACCGTTCACGGCCAAGGCCAAACAGATAATAAACGCGTAATGACGAACGATGTGCTACCGAACAAAAAAGCAGCGCGCGCGCATGCCCACGTGGGGAGTCTTTATGAATCTCTCACAAGATTTAATGACTCGGAAAATTACACCGACTAATAAACCTATTACAAATGAAAAACTATTGCGTGACACTGCTTCATATGGAGCCTCACAAAAAGTAAGTATAATTCTCAAAATAATTTTTGCGGCCGTGTCATCCACCTGAGTATAGGAGGATTGTAAATCACCATTAGATAAATGTTAGCTGTAAGTGGCTGACGGCTACCGTATGAGTGTTTCATTTAGAGATACAAGGAGCCATCAAGCAGGGCGATGCTCGTCGTAAATCACTGGCGCGCTACACCTCTGTCACTAATGGACTCCTGTCAACTAGAAAATCGTACAGCACAATGATTGTTAACTAAATTGAACACTACCCAAGAATGTCTAACACTTGCGTTAGTTTATAGAGCGGGCTATCAAAATATATTGCGAATTAAGTTCTCTATCTGATCATAGGATTAGTGTCTGTATAAGAGGAACTGGGTTTCATGTCAAGAACAATCAACTACGCGGGCTTAAAATTTGCTCCCTTTATAATGGTTTTACGGTCCTCTATGAATAACTACTTTGTTATAAAAGTGATTACACAGCCTTGTTACAGGAAAATTCAATTTGTCCGCGCCGTTTCACGAGGGTGCGGTAGAGTACTCAGAGGTTTTTACGTACTGATAGAATCTACGCTGGAAAGATAATCGCTAGTGTATTCGTATCACGCGCTCTCATTCCTCCAACCTAGCGCATCGTACTTGGAAATGTGCATAGTAGTGCGTGTGTGGGTCGCCTCCGACGCTAAAATAATGCACGTTTAGACCTTGAAAGGTGAGGTGAACGAACCGACTGACTAATAGGTGAACATTATGTTGATTGATTACCAAATACAACTAATGGTGTTGGTGAAGTGAAAAGTTACTTTATTCTACGCTCATGATCATATTTCATTTGTTGTGCGTTGAAGTCAAGTGTCTGTTATGAACGCTTCATTTGCTATTCCTTTCGTAGAAACAATACAGAATGGAGTCATGACCGAAACGGTGCGTACTTAAGATGTACGCATAGGATAAGTCGTACCTACACACGGGTTTCTAGAAGGTGGCTATAGACGTCTGTATGTAAACAGAACAATCTACCATCAGAATGTCACAAATGGCGACGTCAATGTATCCGTGTCCGTAGGGCCAGCTCGAAAACGGCTCAGTCATGTCATTCGAGCAGCGATGGCACGGCCGACTGTGTATTACCCACTTTACCGGACCTCCCCAGAGTTAGGAATCTAGCCATCTACTATATGCTCGGTGACTAATATTCTGAACATTTACAAACGAGGGACATTTTGAACTGCATACATTCACGTGCAGCACGCATGAGCGAATTCTTATCTTCGTATTCGTAACAGCATTTGAATAACGGTTATGGACAAGTTATTTGAGCATTAGCATAAAATAAAACTTTGGGTCTTTACATTAAAATACTTGAGTAGCGTTTATTTGAAAACGATTAAGATTATAAAAGTGTCTGCCCTTAATTATCGTAACGAGGCTAACGATGGACAGAACGACGGGAAAGCGTTGAACGAAATATAAATCGTGGATTATATTATTGCTCCTGGCAGGACTGGCGGGGTTTAAAGCGATCATCATATATTCAGTGACAGATGGTGAAGTAGTTATCATGATATCGGTTATAATTGCCAGGAGCGCTCAGGTGGCGCAGGTGTGCATAAAATAAATCGTCACCAACAAATTGCCGCCTCCAATCGGGCTGGTATCAGCATACCGTCGTATCGGGCGCGTCGCCGGCACGACAAACAAGGCAATTGCTCGCTCGTTCACTCAGATCGCTATCGCACACGCCACGGCGAACAGCCGTCGACCAAATATCGCCTGCGTACCTCGCGTTATCTGGGGGCCAATATGTCCACGTTGAAGCCATCCATTCAATTTGTATACTCTTATTTGCATATCGGTACACATTTAAAATGATACATCTTTTTGTCCTTATGCTTATTTTGTAAGATTTTATGCTGTATCTAACTAAACCGCTTCTTATGACGTTTCATTGTCATAAAATGTTGGTTTAGAACCATTCTCGAAATGGCGTAGTATGAGCATTTCGGTAGCAACATTTAAAATGCAATAGAACAGTAATGACACATAAAAATGCAATAAAACCGTGACCAACTTGTGGAATTAAGTTCAGCGGTTGAAACTGAAAACTGGCGCAGTAGTAGCAAAACGTGCATTACAAAGAACATTAACGTCCATACACAAATCGTGTCTAATGTGCAATTACACTAATGTCTTCGTGAAGTACTTTAGAAAAAGTACGATACTCCTTAAAAAGTAAATATTGAAACTATGTACTGTTTAACTTTTCAAGTTTTTTGTAATAAATGGAAGTTCAACCAAAAAATATTATTTGTCCATTTAGATCAGATTTTTAGAATAAACTCGTGAGATGGCGATCAGTGCAAATTGGTAAAAGCAGATTTTAAAATATATTTATCGTATTAGTTCCCGTTACATACAATAAATATCAAAATAATCATGTCAGTGCTTTCCCTACACAGTCGGGACCTATTACTGCTTCGACCTCCAATCACATCATATGCGTATGATACGTTATAACGACTCTGTAGAAACTTAGAAAGTAACAATGGGGCATTAGTATGCATTTGAAACTTTTACTTCATCAAGTCTCGTTAGCTATTGTTGACGTATTGTATGAATGGTAATAAAATGAGTTGTAAATGACAGTTTGAGTAATGAAGAATGATGACGGTTGGAAAGTATGAACACTTGTATTCCGTTTCGCGATGTTGTATGAAATATTTGTTTTGCGCAGATCTTCACAATGCTTTGGGAAATTGAGATTGAAGTACGATATGCGATTTTTAGGCAGTTTTTGAGTTTGCCTCGTCAGCAGTCGTATTTTGAGAATACAACTCTTCATTGTAATAATCCAGTTTTGCTCCAGATTACATTTAACCTATTGATAGAATTTAGAAAGATTCATATGTGAACTGTGTGTTAAAAAGTTGCCCAATTGCATGGTTTGTAATTGCTTAACTTAAGCACAAATGCCAATCAATTACACAGTACCTACAAATGTCAGATCCGCTTTAGCAACTCGCACTTGAAATAATTCAAAAGGCATATAAATCGAAATATACATAAAGCAAGTTCTCAAGAGTTACAGGTGAAACCACATGACTCATGTTATTGCTAACCAATTTTGCAACAGATCAAAAGATCACTGAAGATAACTCGATATGAAAGTTGTTGCACGTCCGACATGCAACTAATCACGCCAGCAAACGGCCATATACTATGAAGTACTTGATAGTAAATGTACTAGGCGTTTAGAAGGGACCCAAGTAACGAGACTTGGAAAGCTCTTGTATGAAAAAGCGGAGAAAACTTGAACGGTTTACTCACAACAGTACGAAGGCTGTTAAACTAGCTAGTAACTTTTACTGTCGTTACAGGTTGCCAGGTAATTAGTATCTAAATGAGCAATAATGGTCGAGTGAGTGGCGTGTTTGCACCGCATAGAGTCATTGTCCCACTTCTCCTAACATTACCCTGAATATAATTACACTATAGTTAGTGTACAATTAGCAAGTGTGACATGGCAAAGGCCGGCAATATCGAGTGAGAGTACTAGCAGTAATGATATTTATGTAAAGGTCAATTGAAAACTTTCCCGTCGTTTGAATACCAGTGGCTTGGGAGTCTGTGACGATCGTGAACTATGGCCGGTCGTGACCAAGAAAGGCGAAAGTGAACCGGTGAGGTATAAGGTGTATTGTATCAGTGAGCTAATATGTTGTACCACGTGAAAGTGCCTACTGATCGATTTCCTATTCACCTGCACATAGTAAAAACTCTATAAACATGTGCAAGTCATCAGTGGTGTGTTTGCAAATAGCAAGATGATAAATGGTAACAGATGCGGTTACATTTACATTTCAAAATGACAAACAAATATCAGTTCACGGAAAAGTCAGTACATTCGTCAAAAAAATTACACGAGTCAATCGGACGTGTTGAAATGTTTAAAATACTGAATATCGTAGTAGGCACTAGCCGCGGGGTATCGCACGTGTCTACTTCGGGAAATCATTCGTTTCCATGAATTGATTGAGTCATAACAAAATGGCCACTGCTTAGTCGTCAGATCGCAATCACAGTAAAAGAAGAATTTAAGGTTTAATCAAAACTTCAATCAGAGATTTAAACTAAAAATAACTATTTGCAAGCGTATAACGGAAGCTTAGACAAAGCCGGTGAAGTGGTTACACCATAAAGCATATCAACGCTTATCTGAACTTGTTAGAAGCGTTGTTGTAAATGTGGTGTACGACTCTTTTTCTGCCTAGTTGAAGAGATAATGCGAACAGAAGCCCGCTTAACACATTACTGTGACGTTTATAGGCTGTTACTGGTATTCATGTTTTTATAAGCTCTTAACTTAATTACGGTTCGAATGACAGATACGTGCTACATCCAAGCCGCCGTCTGAGGAACGTCTTCCTTATCTAAATTCAATGGAGTGTTGTTGCATTCCTTGCTAAAGTTATAAACACTACAATTACAGGCGGAGTTGGAATATGAGAACACGTCTTGCCGATTAAAATTGAAATAAGCAAACAGTTAGCTGCATGTCTTAAATTACACGTTTCACTATCTAGCATTTACACTACCCAAACAAGAATTCAGTCTGTTGAATTTAGGTGCAATAAATTCGGCTTAAAATACCCGCCGCATTAACTTTGATGTGTGCCCAAAATAGTACCCCATCATGTGTCTAATCATTGGCTATTTGTCTGTCGCTAATGAGCATGCAGAGTTCAGGACAGACGATGTTAGTTAACAATTTCACAGGCAACGGAGCACAGAGGTGTTAATAACTAGTGAACTTTAACAGTGTAACCTCTCACCGGGTAGCGGCGAGCTTCACTTAATCAAGCGAACATTCGCTCGGCTTCCGTAACTAATTCATGTGTTTACGTTTGTTTATTTTCTGTGTAGTGCTTGTTTTGAATGTAGTTTGAAGCGTAATTAAGGACTCCTTTGTTATTTATGTATAATTTGGCAATGTAGTGATGTTCAGTTTTCCTGTCATGTTAGAAAGATATGTGCTGAGAATGGTTAAATAAGTGAGCACATGAGCAGGGGAGATTTATGTCAGCTATTTTGCTCTGACTCTTGTTCAAAGATAATGAGGCTACAAAATAATCTAGACGCTAATTTATACAGAAGTAAACAAGTAGATCATAATAAGCGACTACCGATTGTTGCACGCGGGTTTTTTCTGACAGTCAATCAACACAGTTGATAATGTGTGTCAAATGTAGTCTAAAAGGTAAGACCACTGTTTAGTGTTTTATTTTGTACAGACTGCTATTGGAAACGAGTTAGACTAGTAGCAAATACTATTAATTGACCTAGATGATGATAATATCGGGAATTCAGAGTGGAAAAGAAGAATTTAAATAGCTTCTCATATAATTAAAATTGAATAACACACTTGAATAAAAAAGAAAATAGATCTTAAAGTCTTATTATGTGCCAATTATAAAAAGCGTCGGGATCGTGTTGGCCCGTGAGATTGCACAAACGGTTCCGCATGTGACAAGTAAACGTTAAGGTATTTTTAATCCTTTTCTTTTACGTTTCAGATTTTAAATTTCTTCATTCTTAATTTAAAAGGCTACAGTCTAAAAAAGGCCAGAAACTTCAAACTTATATATCCATGCTATCATATATCGCCGCCCCAATAACAGTTCAACTAAACGGAACCCTAAAAACAAATGACAGTTGATTCTTAGCACCGCATGATTTCACACAGCGCTGACACATTTACGCTAAACGTTCTTCCAGCTAATAGAGTAGGAAAAGCATAACTCCACGGAGTGACGGCTATCATAAAAAACGTTGGCATTAGTTCGCTTAGAAGATAACGTTAGTGCGTTGAACCTAAGTAAAGGTTCAGCAGAATATTCCGCGGTCCAATAGTTCACAACCCCGCGTGCAGAGGTCGTGCGTGAGCCGGGAAAGTGTCGGATGCGTCAACTGCAACTATGCAATTTGATTTGTGGGCAGTTAAAAGGCTAATTGGTTACTTGTTTCCATGTATGATTTGTTTTGAAATGTTACATTGCGTTGCCGCGATGTAAGCAATAGATGTTTGTTAATGTATTTAACTATCTGGTAGTTGAATAGTTCTGATTATTCGAGCCAATATTGCTATGATTCAAAGCTAAAAGGCCATTATTTAAATCTCGGTACTCGTTCAATTTGTTCAGACGTAATTGTATTGAAGCATTAACGGTGAAAATCAATGGGGTACGTGACTTCTGATTATATATTGGTTTAATTACGTTCGGCCTTACAGAACCATTTAAATGGAAGATAAGGCTCTAATACTTGCCTTTAATTCCCTCAATACGGATACGAAATAACGAGCAATTATCTTTTAGTTCGATTAGCTTTTGTTCTCATAAAATTGCGAAGAAACACGTCATTGTATAAGTCTAAACACATGGTTAAGGTATATTATTCTTTATCCTATAATCACATCAGATAAAAGAGCTTAGCAAGAAAATTCTCCATCTTAAAGTCGTAACCTTGTTGCTACGCGGTTACGAATTTCGTAGTACGTAATTTGGTTGACAAAAACATCCAATAAAAAGAGATAAATGTATTTTTTTTAGTATTTAAGTTAATTAAAATCTATACAACAATTGAAAATAGTAGCTAGACAACGCTAATCAGCCATAAATAACGTCAAAGTTCAAACCACGTGGGATAAGCACAAACTTTGTCCAAAATTCTGCTTCCCTTTGACATGTTAATATTAAAATATGATAGCTATTTGCGTAACTAATGAGTAGACAAAAGCGAACATGGAGCTCCACCATAAACGCGGGGTTAACCTCTCGTCTATTACCAGTAATTGTTTTGTCTAAGTAATGGTGCATTGTAATTAAAACGCCGAATATAGGAGCAATAGCGTCTATTGTGTACCCACGCTCGATTCAATTATTATTTTAACGAGATACCGCAGATAAATGGTTGTAAACAATGGCAGGCCAATAACCTTTTAATAATACCTAGTATAAGTATAGAATATATCGTTAAGATGTAATACTAAGATTATAGAGGAGGAACGCTAAGTTGATTAGTTTTGCAAGAAATTAGTAGAAGTCGTGGAATGGCCTGGAATCTGTTTGTGGCAGTAAGTAAGCCGCAGCCGTTTGACATAGAAAAATAAGACAATAGGTGACTAGACTGATGAAATATTGTTTTGTGAGTGACCTGCTATGATTTTACTCTGTCACGAAGGCACTTAATGTGATCGATAGATACAGTTTATGCTTCACATAAATAAATTCAAGTAAGACATGATGAAATCTATAATAGGTACTTACATCTTATCTACAAACCTATTAAGGTGAGTAATCTTCAAAAGTATAATGAAACTATAACCATTTCAAAGCCTATTTCTATTCAACCGATGTAGCGGAAAGAAAGGCTTACTTAAACACGTATCAAGCAAATCCTTCAGATAGCGAATATCACAAAAGAGTAAAACGGAGTCCCTTGACACAAGTACAAAGTACGCAATGTATTTTTTAAGCGTGACAGTCGAGATTGATAGTTCGCTAGTGAAAGTGAAGTCGTGAGCCGACTGCAAATACGCGATAGGCTTTTGAACAAATCCGGAGTCGGAACTGCGAGTTAAGCCCAACGCTTTTGTTACAACACTATATTTTCGACGGGACTACGTTAGTTCAAAAGTCGAATTTGTTATTCAAAAGACTGAATATCTGTAGCCTTATTCTTTTCGTATTCAAAAAGATGTTTATTTGCTCGCCTTTTTCGTTCAGAAAGATCGTTGACCGTCTTTTAATGAATTATGAATTTTGTTCAGTACATATTTTACCATGAAGATTGAATGCTTCAAAAAAGGTGATTTTCGTAAGAGAGGACAAAATAAATAATCTGTTTCAGACACCAACGTATTTTAAGCACATTGTGTTAAACTGAAAAAGATGTCGAGGAGGATGCAACGAGCTTCACGGCTGCCAATAGTATCCATTTCTTACTTAAACGATATAAAGTTACAACTGTCTCTTCAGTCATATCAGATTGAAAGGTGTTCTGTTGAAAATGGAGCTATATCGTAGTTCGTGATTCTACGAATACATATAGTATTCTAGTAGTCTGCGTGCGGTGTTCGATAATAAATAACTAAATCATTAATTATTCCTACGCCACAGCGGCGACGTGAAATATTTAGAAAACGTCCTCCTACGCTCAATTTGCGTGAGAAAGCTGCTAAAGAGCGACGCTAAATTAACTTTTGCAATTAATGTGTATATCCGAGATTACTCACGACTCTACACACAACATTTGAGCTGTAGGCGTTATCACGTTAACTCGCTTTTAATTAAATCCTTAAGAAGTTATGAAATCCAGGCTGTAGCAACCTGCCTGCGACTATAATGCTGCGTACAGGAGTAACCTTTCACACATTTGTAAAGCTGAATATCTTGTTTATGCTACATCATTCTCTTGACGGGCAAGTACCAATCATCATTTATTACGACTGTCGTGTAGTTTTCTTGTTTTATAAGTCTGAAATTACCAACACAGTCGTCTGTTAGTATCAGTGGGATCTGAACCACATCATGTCGTAGCAATAAATCTCCTACTTTGAATATTTATACGTCGGAGGGAGCTTGCCAACGAATGTTGCCCTCTTTGCCGTAACTGTTGAACGTGTATCAACGTTTCCACTCGTAAATACTAAAATACATCGGAACGCTCACAAAGCAATAGTCCGTGAACTATTCACGAACTGTACCTGTACTTTGTACTTTTGGCTTTCAAATTAGGCGTAGCGCTGAACTCACACATTGTATTTTGTCATGCGATGCTCCAACTACAGCGAGCCTCGTGAAAGGTGAATAACCTAAAGTTCTCGTTATCTCAACAAGTAGACACACTACATTAGACATGTGACATCATTATTGTGACAGCGCGGTAAACATTTGTCCTGTTTGTTGTGTACTTTGTTTATCAGTTTGGACATAACAAAATCTTGTCATTGCCCTTTGTGTAAACACGTGTGCTGTGTAAATCGGCAGATGGTCAGTTAAATAGGTATGAGCGATCCAAATGTAGGCGGAATTAAAACAATGATATGTATGGATAATGTGTCACCAATAAAAGTAGCACTTTCATAAATTGGGGATACCAAGCTGTTTGTATTCAATTAATCTGCATTGTTAATGTTGATAATATACGATGTAAACACGCACATCAAGAAGTCAATAGACCTATCAGCATAAAATATGGATCTCACGAAGTAATTTCTCCACAATGAAACCGCCAGTGGGTGTAATGTAACCAAGTGTCACGTTTGGCGCCCATTAAGAATCAATAAAACGAGCAAGTCGCAAGTGAAACTCGCTGATCGTAATGAAGCTGTGGAGGGTTTTGGCAAATGTTGTTGGCGGCAGTAAAGACGTCGGTATTACCACTATCGCGTACAAGCGTTCAACATTTGACGAGGGTTCATTGTCACACGATAGCCAGCCCTCCCAAGAAATGCCACAGTGCGTTGACTTTGAGCAGTCGAGCTTGCGTATTTACAGAGTATACATAGCCAAAACGCATCCATAGGAAACTGCTCGCTAATATTTTGTAATGCTGGTTTTTAATTTGTGATTTCAAAGTATACACGAATTTTGCGTACTGCTCGAGTATAATTCGTAGCTTAGACGTGTACATGCATCATTCCAATTTATACACGGTCAAATTTAACTATACAAAATTAATATTAGGTAAAGCATTAAATAAAAAAGAATTGAGTGAAAACTTTTGAATCTGAGTTTGTTTATTAAAAATGGGTGCTAACAAGCTTCTTTTTAATATCATTATTCGCCCCCAAAAATGTATGTTGCCTTCTAAATTACTAAGTCAGCCTCAATTAACGAGCATCTAAATAATACTATCTTAGCCACTAGTATCTTCTAAGTAAAAAACTCTAAATACAACTCAGCATGATGGTTATTTTTTAGCATCTTTTATAGCATGCATTCTAACAGTAAACTTCTAAAATAAATGACACCATAAAATATATTTAATTAGCTTCTAATTTTTTAACTCAGTACGTTTAAAATGTAAGCAAGCAACATGCAGCAAGCATCGCTTCTGTCACGGCTCCGGTGCTGCGGGGCTCCGGCGGTCCCATGCGAGCTTATCGTCGCAGATGGTTTTCACGCTCACCACCGCAGCTTCGGCTTGCTGCCGGCTCGGCCGGCCAGCAAGCCGAAGCTGCGGTGGTGAGCGTTAAAACTACCTGCTACCTTGTTAAAACTACCTGCGGCTCAGCTCGCAGGCCGCCTCGCCCCTCCGCGCCTACGCGGTTTTGAATTGCACTCTAGGGGTAGGGACAGACAAGACTACGTGGAGTCGGTTTTGCAGCGATTCGTTTTCGTCACTAACTTCAATTTTTAATACAATGTTTTTTAATTGAAGGTTATAAATGGCAATATACTAAAAACAAGGCCATGTTAGTAAATTAGATGACAATGTATAAATAATGTTGTAAAATTAGAAGCTTAATCATGTGTTCAATAAATAATTTTGAGCTGCACTTATATTTCCCATAAAAAATCAACTTGTTTAAAAAATATACAAAAATAAACGAGCATTATTAATATTTAAATTAACATTAAATACTAGGTCGTGTTTTAATCAAAATGGCAGCACGCAACTGCTCGCGAATAGATTGGAATCGTAAAGTTTTTCGCTTTGCTGGCCGGCCGAGCCGGCAGCAAGCCGAAGCTGCGGTGGTGAGCGTTAAAACTACCTGCTACCTTGTTAAAACTACCTGCGGCTCAGCTCGCAGGCCGCCTCGCCCCTCCGCGCCTACGCGGTTTTGAATTGCACTCTAGGGGTAGGGACAGACAA
Organism: Helicoverpa armigera; assembly: GCF_030705265.1. Taxonomy (NCBI): domain Eukaryota; kingdom Metazoa; phylum Arthropoda; class Insecta; order Lepidoptera; family Noctuidae; genus Helicoverpa; species Helicoverpa armigera. The sequence continues at coordinate 9,921,126 of NC_087133.1, read as the reverse complement.
GACTACGTGGAGTCGGTTTTGCAGCGATTCGTTTTCGTCACTAACTTCAATTTTTAATACAATGTTTTTTAATTGAAGGTTATAAATGGCAATATACTAAAAACAAGGCCATGTTAGTAAATTAGATGACAATGTATAAATAATGTTGTAAAATTAGAAGCTTAATCATGTGTTCAATAAATAATTTTGAGCTGCACTTATATTTCCCATAAAAAATCAACTTGTTTAAAAAATATACAAAAATAAACGAGCATTATTAATATTTAAATTAACATTAAATACTAGGTCGTGTTTTAATCAAAATGGCAGCACGCAACTGCTCGCGAATAGATTGGAATCGTAAAGTTTTTCGCGCCTATTCCAGTGTATACACGATTAGTTTGCATGCGGACTAGCACTGTATATTATGGAACAAAGCAAGTTACTTTGGCCACTACAAAATATATGCGAGTATTTGCGTACTGCTGCTGTATACATCGGAAGACTTTGTATAAAAAGTGAATTCCAATCTATTCGCGACTAGTTTCACACGCTTGCGTACTAGCCATGTATATACTGTAAATACGCGTCGAGCTTCGGTTCAAACTGATGTCTAGTGTCGACTTGTCTTTACAACGAGAACAGTTGGTTGGTAAAGCGATTTGAACTTTTGATCTCAACAAAACGTATTTCAAATGAATGGGTGGCAAAGTTCTATCGGTTCGTTCACATTTATTTTCTATCACGTTTCGTGTTGTTTCATGAAACTGACATTCGAACTTAAATAAGAAACAGTTCTTGTTTACATATATATAGTTTCCCAAAACCCTAAAGAGATAAGGCATAACATTTATTACATACGCAAGAAAAACATGTAAGGTTTTACACAGGCTACGATCAAGTACATTACGTTCTCGAAGATGCGATTAAAATCGCAAATGGCTTTTAGCTACGTTTCATCGGAACAATAAACCTGCACCACATTTCTTGGTTTTGTATCTTCTCTGGTAACAGGTACCAAATGTGGTTCGGAAATCGACCGAAAGCACATTCGTCCACAAAAAAAATAATCTATCGAGGAAGCTAAGCCGACGTTTTTGCGGCTTGCTATTAATCGTGAGACATTGATTGCGGGCGACGACGCGTCGGCTCCTAAGGAATGACCATTGGCGCAGGTGTAGGCAGGAAATAACGCCATTTATGGGCAAGTCAGCCGCTCTAGAAAAAAACTTGGCGGTACACACTGACTAAACTCGTGATGAGGGAAAAACTGATGGTAATAGTTCAGAGAAAAAAAACCCATTGAACATGCAAAATCGCTGGCAATTCAAATTGAAAGGCGAGTTGAAAGCTTATGATTAAATAAATTTTGGCGAGCACCGTGAACGGTGTATGTTTTTATGATGTAACAAAAAACGTGACGACTTCAATCTATAAAGGTAAGCATAGGACAAAAAACTTGCAAGTCGATTGTACGGGAATTTGTTTATGGGTTCTGATGAATTTAATTATTGCTTGAAGCGTTTTTTGGCAGTAAAATTTAATTCAGTAAGCTTGTAAGACAACGCAATCAGATAGCAGTTATGTGTGCTTAGCAACTCTACTTGTTACCGAGTTACGTTTTTTATGACTATCAAGATTTTGTACACTGTTCATAGTATAATTTGCGAATTCCTTGATGTTTGTACAAATGGCTGTCCATACATTTACATGTAATGGTTTTATAGGCATATAATAAAGCAAAGATAAAAGCAGCGGTGTGTTGTATGGTTTAAACAGTCGTAAGATGCGGCTTAAGATTATAGCAGGAAAATGCCAAACGTGTACCTACTATCTTAACGTACAGAAATCACCAATTCCCAGGATGTCTTTATGAGAATGTGTCATGAAATTATATTTGCGATGTGACTTGTGACAATATTGACTTCTACAGCTTTTTACTTCACAACCGCAGACCCCTAAAAGAGTTCATGTTAAACGAATATTCAAATATGTACATTTAAATGGTGTATGTACCCACTTATCATTGCGCGTTGTAACCTCTTAATTTTGGCAGCCGCACACTTTAGAATGACTATAATCACCGCGAGAGTCGCCTCGTAAATCTTAGTCTAAATTACAGGTTAGCATTTCACGTCACGAACAAGTCGTCGTTACCGATGAGTCAGTCCGCATCTAAAGCTGCGTTTAGATAACACGACCGTAGAGAAATGGAGCTAGAACATAAGATTCTATCTTTTACTATCTGCTTTATTAAACAACATATTATATTATAAAGACTACGTTTGTTTCAGAGTTTTGAGGTAACGTTCTGGAATTATATGATATTTTGCTTTTGTGTGTTAGCTAACAAAATTCGGCTAGTGTATCCTAAACTCGCCTTAAAGCAAGTTCCCCATGTGAATTAATTAAGAACTAAAGAGTTCATAACTCCATACATATAAAATAAAACGCTTTAATGAATTCAGCAAGTGTAACTGATGCGGTTTGAATTAGTTAGACTAAGTTTATTACCTACTTATTTGTATGTGAATTTTATTTGTAATAAATACATTTAGTAGATCTAAGCAGACTTCAGGGGATTTATTAATTGTTGTTTAGTATCTTTTATGTTTTTATTACCATTTAAGGTAAATGAGCTTTCTTTAAAAGCTGATTAAACTTTAATAGTACTTTAACAATAATAACCGACTGCCAATGCCGTGTGCGTGACTATGACTAGGCATCCAAAACTTAAAGTTTTCTGATATCGACTCGCCAAGAAGAAAAGACTATTATTTTTCTCTAAAAAATATTGATATTATAGGTATAGATAAACCTATACTGAATAGCCTTTCAAATATTCCAGAACAATGGCATGTCTATCTATCACGACATTGGAAAATTGCGGTAGAGACATGTAATGCAGGGATGCAAGTAGCGAAGTACAATTTCATGTCTTCGTAATAGACTCATCAAGAGAGAATGTTATTCTGCTGCGAAACAGCGGTATTGTGCCAAATACCAGATAATGAACGTAGGTACCTTTCCAGCCGCTTTGCCATCTAGGCCTCAAGTAACGGGTGAGGAGAATTCGCTAAAATTGTAATGAATATACCGCTTGTGCTTAGCAGATTGGTATGAACACGGTAAGAATTTTTAATGAGTAATTTATGCCAAGTTGCTTGTCTATTTCGTTTTAATCGGAGACGTTAAACTAGCAAAATATGTTGCGACCAAGATCTAGACCAACATTATCAGCCATGCAACTTTATATTGATATTTTTTTGTAACGAGGACTTTGCAATTCATGTCTGCTAATACTTTTTGATGGAGCTAAAGTGCAAATTCAATTTCCCTTAGCTTTCACGCCACAGAAAATTGTCACAAAATTCAAAAGACTTTACTTTTAATATTTCATAAATATTCATTGAATTAACGAGCTTCTCTTATCTAAAGCTGGCTTGACCTGTTTTAACGAGGAAAAGAAATAAACTTAAGTTCATGAGTTAAGTTAATTAGTGAGTGTGTCAAATACTGATTCGCTGCGGACGTGAACATTGAGTGAGGAAACGAGGCTGCACTGACTATATTCACGGCGAATTCGGATTGAATTCTCTGTGGGTCACGATTGTAATGCAACGACAAATTCGAATTAGGATTCTGCGTGTAATTTATAACTGTACCCTACTTTTGCCGAGTAATCAACTGTTATGTTTCAAGGAAAGAACGGAAGAGACACGCTTTCAACTTGATTTCATAAATGAAACTCTTCTGAACGTGCCCTTCTGTCATATTCTAAGACGAACGCCGCGACGCTTCTACGTTGATAAATTATTTCATGGAACGTCTGTTCTAGAAATAGAAATATAAATACGACACGATGGGCAATCCGCAGATCGGTTGTTGACCCACAACAGCTGTGCATCGAAATAATATCCAAGAATAGTTGAGGTGCATCATCCACCACACATTGGTTGCCTACTTTCGGAGCAGCAGTTACAGGCCAGACGTGCCACCGAGCAGCCAGCCAGCCGATGGAAGATAATTAACAACGAAATTGTCCGGAGACAGCTAGGCGCCTTACTTCTGTGGCCCGCGTTGCATTACGCTCCGTAATAATAACATACCACACAGCCACACAAGGCAATTAAAAAAAGTTGGAACGCCCATTTCCCACACATTACTGGGTGAATGCTGCGACTGTATTGCAATATGAGCACTTAATGCTACAGGCTACGGCAGGACCCGGCGGATTCTGAGCCGGAGGAAATTGTTTGAATTGAGGTGAAAGCGGCCGCGGTGGATCCGACAATTACCGGATAGTAATGACTGTAATGACAACAATATTGCAGAAACCGAGTGCAATCGCCTGCAAAACGACGAGTCGATTAGGCAGTTTCCAAACAATTTTATAGTGTAGGCGCCGACTGACTACTAGGCTCACGCTCTGATTTGCATATCGCCAACGAAAGTGTAGCGTTGAGTTGGAGCGACCTACATACTCGCCTGAGGCACACGCCTTGCCGGTAGCAATTGTTTTTATACATGCATACTTCAAAATATTTAAATTAAATGACGTCGGTGTCTTACATTTGATGAGAAATAATAAGAATGCCTTTTATTTTTCAAGTTGAGATTATTAAATGAACTAGAAAACTAGTAGTACATGCAGAACGGCGGCGTCTCTGCGTCGGTTCGAGCAACAGGTATTAGTTGATCTAAAACCGGTCCATTTGAATATTAGTCGCTCTAGTTGTCGCGTCTCGCTCCCGATTGTCGTGCGAAAAGATCGCTTGAATTCCCGGCGCGAATCGGCGGCTCTCTAATGGACCCTCGAGACAGCGTGGAAATCAACTTTTATGGATTAATGCGTTGCTAATCGGCAGCAAACAAATTATAGATTGGTAAATCCAACAGCGCGCAGCGGGGTAAAGTGGGACGGTGAAAAAGTGAAGTTTCGTCAAATGCACCACTTACCTAATTTACGAGAGCGGAACCGAAGCCGACAGAAGCATTGTGTTGGAGTGCTCAGCTCGCTGATCCATTGTGGGAAATGTATTAGATAACGTGCTCGCGAGAGCGCGCACGAGACAATCACAACGATTTCGTTCGAATTTAAAGAGTGAGAGCGATTTCTCGGCACAAAAACAGAGCAAAAACAGAATAAACTAGAACGGGATTCATAAACTTTGTTATTATTTTCATAATATTTTCCATTACACACGTAAAGATCAATGATTAGGAGAGGTCGGAACTCTGAACGCGAAGTCCGATATAATCAGGAGCGCGTGAGACCGATACATCGGCGGTAGTCTTCCCAGAGCATATCGTTGTTCACACGCTCTTGAGATTTCGTGTTGTGTCACACACCTACGCAAATCTCATGTTTTGAGACCGGTGAATCATAGTCTGGAATGCCTTGAAAAAGACTGATTTTGCTTTTACATAACTGGATCGTGATCAAAACAGTTTGTCAATAAATCATCAGTGCAGTTGAGGTAAACGTTTGATCGTATAGCTCATAGGTAATCCTGTCAGTGGTCCATTAGGTCCGCGCGCAGGGCCCGGCGTGGGTGCCACAATGCCACTAACGAGAGGTCCGATATCATCTGACAGACAGGGGACATTAGTTAATGCTCGAGAACCAACACAAAGCGGGATAGATAAGAAAAACCGTACAAAAAGTTCAACTGTGGTCTACAATGAAAGAATGATGAGTTCTGGCGTGGCATATACAAAAGATTGTGAAATGTCATGCGCTGCACAATAGAGAGAGCGACACGAAGAGCGAGCATCATGCATTACTAATCATGGCAGCATGCGACTCATAACAATCTGAGCCAGCTTCAATGCACTGCGCCTGTTCGATAAGCACGACACGCCAGGGAGACGACCGGGCTATTTATTATTTGCATCATTTGTATAATCTATATTTTTCAAACCCAAAGCAGAGCCATGAAATGATCATTTACAAAGTAAAACCAAAAACATTATAACTGTTACAACATGCTTCGAGGCAACCCAATAGATTGCATCAAATGAGTTTAGTTCATTAGCATAGTTATGTGGAGAAGGAATTTGGTTTATTCAGAACAGAATTAAAAGGCTGGTTTATACGGGCCTCCGTTAATGTAACTTAAAAGGATCCAGTCACTATTCTGAAATATATGGCACTTAACCAGTTATTTATGTTGTTTTCCAATTCTTTGTTTGAATGAACTCTTAATTATTTACTAAAACGATTTAAATCAAAGCAACGGTAATAATTGTAAAATTATAGTCTTAATGTAAACCAGTTTTGAATCTATCGCTACCGCAGTCTACGTAGCCTTAGGCGTATTTAAGCTTTAATTGGAATTGTCAGTGCAGATAAATAACAACGGTGGAATTCACATGGTCATCTTTCACAGTAAATTCAGCAGTCATGTCCAAGGCTCAATACAAGTTATTACATTGAGACCTTGCCTCATTCTTACGTACTGGAGCACTAACTAAATTACTAACCGCGCAGCGACGATAATCACATACAAATGGGACATTGTCGCGAGTACAGTTGACAAAATGCAATTTGTTGCAACATAATCTACATTTAATTCATATTCATGGGGTATTATACAAACAAGTTGAGCGTTTAGAGCACGCGCCTGAAAATGATAGCATTCGCAGAAGCGTTTGTAGCGGCTATTACGACATTTCATAGTCGCTTTCGACAATACAATGTCTAATGTAAAACAGAGTGATTCTGAATTGTCTTGGAACGTTCCATCTGCGAGATTGCTGTAAGGAAACAAAAATTATACTGTTCTAAGAACTGCTTTGAATAAAATACAACTCGAATAGCCTTACTAGCCATAATTGTTAAAATTAAATACTTCTTTCACGTTTTTGCTTTAAACTTAAGTGATGATCAAACCAAAGTGACCATAAACATAAATTCACGTCAAATCGGTTAGTAAAATGCTGGGGAGGACCGAATCGTGAAGCCGTCATGATTAAAGAGATACCACTAGCAGTGACTATTAGAGATGCTAAAATATTATCTGTTTCGCCACACTTCATCGGCGAGAAGGATGGTTTACTGTTATGGAGGTCGCATCGCAACGCATCGATTGCGGTACAATTACATGACTCGACACCGCGATAATTTACTGTCATTATTCCGCACCGTACATATTTATGTGTCGCATACATTTCTACAGCCTTGCCTCGTGATGATTTAAGACAAATCTGGGCGTATTTCGATCGGAAACAACGCAATAACAATTAATCGCCGTCAGCGGTCGGATACGAAATGTTCTTGGAAAACTAAGATTAATTTTGTGGGTGAACACGAAATAATCTCGATACGATTAAGCTAATGACTGTCTTCGATATAAATAACTTGTATATAAAATAGTTTTACAAGTCATTAAAGAATATACCTCTACTTACTATAAAACGATTCAGCTGTACACTCGTTAAGGTTGTCGGGAGATAATAAACACGGTTTTAATGTGGAATCAATTAATGGTAAGAGCAATTCGCCGCCAACAAACAGCATGAGCATGAGTATAGAAAACTAATTACTATATTTTATTAATGTAATGGGCGTGAGATTCTCGTATAATATTCTGCATGTTCGCAGCCAGCTTTTCTTGATTCAAAGGTGACGAAAGCTTAGTTTTAAGTACGTTAACATTAAAGCCTCTTTTATTGATATATTAATTAAGTATATACTTGAAAGTGGAACATGCCGCTCTTGACTAACATTTACTGGTTCGCGTATAGCATATGGTATGACGTATAAATATGTGCAGTCGTGTTGTCGGTTGTACGTCGGTGCACAAACAACGGTCGCTGCGGCCCACCACAGCGTTCTAGATACATTATTCGCGAGACTCGTTATACTTTTTCATGTACCCTCGTTATATAGTTTAAATCGTGACTGTTTTATAATTTAAGTGAGATATTTATGCGGTTCTTATCCTATGGATTTGATTTTAAGACTTTTATAGGGGGACGGTCAATAAATACAGAGTGAACCTGAGGCGGTTTATAAAACATAGAAATTGCAAAATGAACCATAATAATGATCACGAACCCAAAATAATACAAACGTGAACAAAATTGTTAACATAACATAATCCTAAAACTATAATTATTTAATTTTAGACCTCGTTACTACAGCACATGCAATTGTCTGATTAGATCCAGATTTCAGTTAACAGTAGGTAATTAATTAAGTAAAAAAATATTTTAGAAAGTGGCGTAAATTGAGAATAGTAAAAGTCTTTACTAGCAAAGTCAATTTAATAACTGAGTAATAAATCTGAAAAGCGCAGTATATGGTTGATTTTATAGACAGTACTCCTAGTTGCGGTGCGCGAGCGCATTCGCCTCACTTTCACACTTTCACTGGGGCGACGCCCCCGCGAGCCGCACGCGCGCCGCACCGACAATGCGACCGAACGTTGCAAAACTGATTATTCAACACACACGTCAACAAATTATAATAGAATTGGAACACGACATACTATCGATACGCAATATTCCGAATAATAACAGCAATTCCCGGTGGAGATACACCTCTAAGTGAATTCTCAAATTCTCAGCGTGAAATGTTGAAACCGTTGCGTTTAGTCACGACCTTTCTTATCCCAAGAGCAAATAAGACTATAATCCAATTTAGATAACTGCAGATTAATTTTTTTGGAGATGTTCTTAATGCGGCCAATAAATGTTGCGATCGAATTGTCGACTTGTTACTAGTATACATGATAACAGTACACGCTCGTGATGGCCGAGATAAGTATCATTTTAAAATAACACAAAAACAACGAGTTCGACAAAAGGTACAAGCTCAGAGTAGACAATAAGGTTTTACAGTGAATGGGACCATTGAGCAATCAACGGTAAAAATAAGCGAGTAACGCAATGAAGAACAGATTGAACAGTAACAGGGGCAAATAAAAATAATTTGAATCCTTTGTCTTCAGTACATACACTAAGCTCGATTCTTGGGCATGATAGCAATCACGTTGTAAAACGAACCGTATTATAATGTAATTAAAATCAGCATTTATGAAACGAAATCACGAGACTCGGTGTACAAACAGAAACGCACATGGCGAGCATATTAGAGATAATCGCGATGCATTCGAGTGAACGTCGAATCACGGCTTGTCTGAATCATGCCCCCTATCCGTATGTAACCTTGTTTAGTTCGAAGGCTTTTTGTGTACCTATTTATTTTTACTGCATGTCGGCTGCGGTCGGCCGGAGCGGCGTTGCTTCAAGGCCCACTTGTCCCTTCAGTTCTGAATACGGACCCGGTTTACCTCCAAAGATACAAGTTTCATTGTACTACAGTAGCTCTTTTGAGCACGATTATACAAAAAAGGACTACGTTATGAGGAAGGGCACGCAATGAGAGGTTCTCAGGGTATAATTGCATCAAGAGTTCAAGGTAAGATTACAGAGATGCAGTTTAAAAATGTTGAGATCTGCAACTAGCTCCTTCGAAGTGAATTAAATTGTAGATGAGCGTTCATTTCAACCCCGAGAATAGTCCACGCAGATAATGTAATGCTAGGTGAGAACAATACGATTCAATCATAGCGAACCACTACCTATTGTATTTGTGAAGCTAATTGTAAGTCAAAGCAAATTTTCAATGTAAATAGGAAACGTTTTAGAAAGTACAGCTATTATATTATCTAAACTCGTGTTACGCGCAGTAAACGCTTTCGTTGCACCTGAATTGGAATCGACTTTCAATTACTACGTAAATTGCTGTTGCCTCTGAGACTTTCCACTTCTCTTGATTGTAGAAATATTTTGTATTTCAATGGCCTTTGCCTTTTGTCGAGAGATTTCAGAATCAAATTTCAGCTCCTGTATTGTAGTAGTACCATCTGCTTTGGTTAAATTTTATTTGAGAATTTATTCGTCGATTAACGCCATGCCTTCTATCGATGCATGATATAAAGATTTTGAAGTATACTATATTGTTCGAACACACATTGTTCTTTGGGCCATGTGAGTCATCGTAAAATAATTCTTTCCTCGAACTATGACCGCCGACCATTTCATTCTGCTTATCGATCCTTGCAGTTGGGAATGCAGCCACATGCTATTTTCCAGTAATACGTTCTTGTGGTGCAATACATAATTTGCAGTCCGTTCGTGTGTTAGAAAATACACGTACATTTTGATCTTAATTAGATGGTGCAAGATAAGTACATTATGCAAACAGGTCTTTTGTGTACAGCCGTGGCACAAGGACAATAGTAGTATGAATTGGTTAAATACAGATCATTGTGCTGGCACCGGCATCAAAAGGATCTCTTTGTATACGGAAAACAATAACACACGTCTGTTTGGACCACATGAATGCTAAATAGAGGACTTCAATAAATAATCTTAATAGTTCATCGTATTTCTATACTATCGAATCTATCAGTTCCCATTTGAGTTTTATTTTAAGTTAGCGAGTATCAACATCCCGTTCGACGTTGACTACAAAAACTCGTTTGTTTTGCAATAGTTTCGATACTTGTGGGAAATCGCTTTTGTCAATAGTCTCGAAGCATGCAATAACGTGAATAGTGGCCGATTTGTCATAGTATATTGATGTTGCATCGTTGTGGATATTTATCGTTCAAAGTACACCCGTTCCGTTAACCTGTATAAATATGCTACTGCCAATCTGTCTAGTCCATCCGTTTCGCGTAAGCAGTCAAGCAGATTGATATTACGAAACGATTGATTTTCTTGCAGATTGTCGTACTCTGGCATGTCTAGGTCCATGGAATCTTCCATTTTCTTTTGTGGTAAAAAGTTTTAATGTGGGTGGAACATTTCAGAGGATGAAGAGCTTTTGACCTTTACGATTTAGCGAGCCCCATATAATTTGGACAGGATATATTCAAAAAAGGTACTCAAGCAGCTAAAATCAGACCAGAAGAAAAAAGAACAGTGTTCTCATTTCAATAATTGGACGCGCCTGTTCACTTAATGGTTTAGCCGGACGATGCTAATTGCGTAAGAGGCGTACGTAACGAGGTCTTAATTGGAATGCGCCCCAATTAATGTGGACTACGTTCGTTCCATGCGAGTCCATTTTGGAAATTGGAACGTATGTTTACGCGTTGGTTCCCGGGTGAATGGCCGCCGGTGAAAGTCGGGACGCGGATATGGGTCAGGTGGTCATTTACCCTCAGGTAACAGCCGATGTCGCGTCTCTTTATAAATACTCAGTCGTGAATGGTGTCAAATTATACCTGTCTATGTGCTAGTGGTAAAAATTATATTTCAACATTCTTCAATTAATGTTTTCTTCGTGTAACTTTGTCAAAATCATTGTACACCCGTTTTTTTTTATTTCGTGAAAGCTGTCAATTGGGTGGAATTTTTACATAAAGTTAAATACTGGTAGTCTGATAGACAATTTAAATACACAATAGTATTGCTAGTACTCGCATTACTGCATTTAGTCTTACTTTACGGACCGTATCGTTGGCCGGAGTTAAAGCTTTTTGTAACAGTAAACAATAATAACGGTAGATATTAGCATTTATTTGATTTTTTAAATCGACCCCATTTTATAAGCAGACTCGTCCTGTTTTGATTTAACTTGTCTTTAGCAAAATCGCGATATCATCACGTCACGTGACAGCCGAACAATATTTCCTGTTCTTTTATTCATGTTTGATATTTAACTTTTTCAAACAGACCTGTGCAACATTTATCGATCGTTGGGCCCTCTTGTAACTATGAAATGGGTTGTCTCGAATTTCGAGCGCAGCTCCAACTTCGGCCCCATGCGGCGTCGTTAAAAGAATTGATTAACATAATAGTGATGGTAATTATTCTTTCTGTCTGTTTTTGGAGCCCTCGACCATGAAGGTGTATGTATGGTAAAAGCCTTGGTACAAGCTATACGCGTTAAGCAACTAATGTTTTTCTCTTATTTTTTGGGCACTGACTATTGTATGGCGTAATTCCAAAAAAAATCTTGAATGGATTCTTTTCTTTTCATTATCACGGTGGGAAAAAGTGCAGTAAAAACTAGACACTCTTCCCGCCTTGAGTTTCTTACGAACATTAGGGACTCAAGGACAAACGCCCGACTTTCACCTCCCACGGTGCTAGAAGAGAAAGCTCACTTTTTCGGGCAAGTTGTTTTTTACTGGCCGGACTGCGTATGCGGCTTGGAGCGTCAAGGACAATCCAAAAAAAGGATCTAGATTTAACCGTCAGTATTGACTTATCAAAATAGAAGTGTACTAATCTGAAACACAAAATGAAGCTGATGGTAGCCTACCTTCGAATAGCGAGTGATCAAAGGATAGATAAAAAGCGTATTCCGCGTGAAGGATCGAAAGGATTTGAAACCACTCGTGCGTGCGGCAATCGCTGTAGATCTTGGATAACGATATATTCAATTCATCGAATGATGTTTATCGTTAGACGCAGCGTTTTAATGAGGCTGATGACTGATAATAAAAAATCTGATCTCGTATGTACGTTAGCTTAACACTACAAATGGATGACCGATTTAGTTTAATTCAAGGCCGCTAGTAAACGGAACTGTATTCAATAAGGACGCTTCATTTGAGCGGCTCATTTTAGTGCAGATTGCCACCGTATTTGGAAGGAACCGTGATTTTATTGTAGACATAACGCCTTCCTTATTGCAGTCACGTATTACCCGTAATACGAGTCAAACCTAGGGTCACCGTTTTATGTATTTTCCTCTATTATGTTTACAGCTTCATGATCGTTTAGTCATTTAGTTTTTGCACTTAACAATTTCGTTTATCAGGAAGATCTGAAAAACGATTTAATCGGATACTTAACTTTAAGTGTCAACGAGGAAGCCATGCACATTATTGCACATTGCAAATTGCAACATCTGTACCTATTTACAACATTCAAAATACTCAACAAACATCGCTAAGCAAACAAAGATAATTCGCAAAGCTGACAACAAAAACTATGTAGCAGATAAATAAGACAAAAGAGAGGAGACAAGAGTCACATCAGTAGCAATCTAAGAACAGAAAAGAATTGCACAAATGCATGCAGGAAAACAGGAAATAATTTTCTAGAAAATCCAACAAGAGGTCGGTAATGCACCATCAGAAAAACGATTGAAAACTCAGTTGAGACAAACTGACGGCACCATTTGTTGGAAAGTTAATAGTAAATAATCGACTGTTTGGCGCCAAGAGTTAGAAAGCGTGCTTCAAACCACAGACGATGGGAAATAATTCCTTCATAGTTTATATCAAAATAAGTAACAAGAAAATACATCTCTACCTTTCATAAGCTGTGATAACCCACTTCAGTATTACGTAGGCTACGCTACGCACAGCTACCATTTGTATGCGACAACAAAAACGTAATTACGAACGTGCACACTCAGACATGTCTTAGAAAAAACCAAATGACAGTGATAAAATACAATCACTTTCGAATAGCATACCGTGCGAGTTGAATGTAAGTTTTGAATGCAAATGAAAAAAATAAACACAACAAACAACCAGTTTAGAATACGAAGAATTGATACAGAGGTAGTTTCATACAATGAAATGAAGTTGTTACTTTTAAAAATAAATATTCCCCGATCGTCAGTTCAGGTAACGACGTTACACAAAACAGTAAAGAAAAAAAGGTCCAACCATAACATTCTATATTTTAAAATGTGGCGCCTCTTTTTGTAGAAGATGATAGCTTTGGAAGAGGTTAGGCTTACCGTACGCTCGAGCTTCTGGGGCTTACCTGTAACAAAGAATGGATTATGTAATAAAAATGCTAAATGTGTAATCAGATACAATGAAATTATAACTTAGAATGGGTCAAAGAAGCTTAAAGGAAATAAATATTTTAACACCATGAGCATACAAAGTCACCACTCCATGTTCAATGTCAGAGGTAGCGTGGGAACTTTTATTAATATGACTAAGATAGGTCATGATTATGATACAAATATTTTACTTGAACCAGATTAATATGTAGCAAGTCACGCTTCGATTGATTTATGCAAAATAAGACTCAACCGTTTATTGGTTGTGTGTCAGGTCACGATGCTGCAAAACTCTACCAAGGATATTATAACAATGAAATGTGAGAATTCCAATATGGGTTTAAAGCAGTCGACGGTAATATAGAATTGACTGAACCACTGAGGTGCAAAAAAGGTATGTCAATGCACAAAAATGTGCACAACCTTATACAATTTCACAATTAAACCGATATATATATTACTTCTTTCAATAACATTCAAGCATCCAACATGTACGAAGAGCAAACAAAACAATAAATTCATAGTAGCGGTTCGGACATAACAATAACTTGGTCAACATTCAAGTGCGCCAACGCCCGCTTTCAGAAGAGTTCGGCTTAAATCAACGTCACAGCGTCGACCGACAAGAATAATGGTGACCATTAACTTTCATCACTTCACACACACGCGAATATTTCAATAAAACCCGGATTTGAATGGGACAATAGTTGAAACATTGCTTTATTGCTTTTCGAACGCCGGAGTAGCGGCCTCCGCAAGTCAATTTCTGTGTGATACGCTGAGCTCATACTGATAACTATGAGTACATTCATCATTTATACAAGAGACCTACATGGTTGTGAATTGGTAATGCCTTGTTTATTGTTTCTATCTGCATGCTTTATGGGACATAGATGTCCAAATCAACGCTTGATTAGAAACTAATGTTGTTGATTTAGGTGCGAATTCAATGTCAAGGTACTAAAGAACTTATTTCTACGGTTTTGTTCATGAGGGAAATCTGATTTATACAAGCGAAATTTATAAAAGCAATAATAAAATATTTGAATTTACGACTTTCGGATTACGTTGTAGTAAATTGAATGAGTAACGGTGGCAATTTAAAAAGAATAACGTCGTGAGCTAGGCGAATGAATATTCATGGAACGGAACCATTTGCATGAGTAATTGATAGAAGTAAAACATTACTGTGACAGGTTAATCGTGCTAATTGAACTGGGCGACATTATCTTGGACCAAGAAAATGCTGTATGCACGCATAGCGTTAAATGGAATTGTATTAACGGTATTATAATGTTTCACTTATCTCCAAGTGGACACTTGAGATTTTTTTGTAATTAATTATATTATCGGTTAAGGCGGAGGTTAAAAAGATACCAGACTGAGCTATCAGTTCGTTATTTCATTAGTGCATCAACAAGAGTCCTGTTCATATTATATTATGTTTGTTATTTTATGTTTCAATGTAATATGTTAGACAACCCGTCGGTACTCCGTACCAGGTTACGTTACTAGGATGCATAGAACACAATGAAGCAAGCGTTCACATGAGTTTACATAATATAAGAGGTTGTGAAGACATAACAACTACTAGCTAGGCTAGACAACAAACTCGACGACAGATATATCCTTCCAAGGAAAACCTACATAAAGCCGGTACGTTTATTGTAATTATCTTTCGTACATCTGTGTTCGACGCGTGTGAACGACAACATAGGAGTGCATCGCATGACTAATCTACCTTCTTAGCATTCACACAGCGAGCTGAACTTTACCGATAACATGAATCGCATGCATGGTACAAACGACAGACAACCGGCACGGCCGCTGATGCATACGACTCGTATTCTCATGTCTTTATCTAAACTGTTATCTAACACTCCATCATCTGGACGTCACATTCACGTATTGGCGTTCAGCCAGAGATATCCTAATAACAGATGAAGATGGAGAGACTGGATTGCATCTCAATGATGTTAAAAAGCTTTTGTATAATATTGATCAGCGATTTGACCTAGACTGTCCTTTGTAAGAGACATTTTTATGACCTGTATAGACCTCAGTGAACTGCCTATCCACCCACACCGAGCTAGTTTCTGAATTATAACCGGGTACGGGCAGCATGTAATGTTCTTATTGCAACAATGACTTCCTTACGGGTCTTGGAATTTATCATTTGTATTGTAAGCGGTTAGGATCAACTAAATCTGGTTGCAGCGTAAACAGGAAGTAGAGTCGGAGGTTGATACGCGTTGGATAAATCCTGTTGAAACAGAGTATTACCACAGATAGTACAGACATGTACGGATATTCTAGTGGCTCGTTCTGTGGATAATTTATTTATTTATTGTTCGTGTATTGTGTATTAACAAAACACTGGCGCCACCTAGTTTATAACATGTCTATGGAAATAATGTATTTACAAAAATAAATGTTATCATTTATCATGTAGTGGCCACCATTCGTCAACGATGCGCGGCACGCATTCGTCCGAACAAACAACATCGCAAGCCTCATTCATTCCAACACAAGTTTAGAGCGATGAAGACGACACGCTACAGTAACAGTACGTGGCCGTAAACACGTGATAAACACGCGCACTACGATAAGTGTATTTATTTGATTCGCTCGCACCCTAGCGCTTACGCGCATCGTGCGAAAGAGATGGCTGATCCGGGCACTCATTGGTTACTGCAACGCGTTCATGCGACGTCAGAGCGTAGGACAGCGCGCCGGCCGCCATTTTGTAACCAGTATAGCGTCCGCATGGAGCCGAATCAACGCGAGTTTCGTTGCAAGTGTAAAAATATGGTTACAGCCTTGAAAGACGGCTGGACTGAAGAAAAATGCATACAGCTAATACGAGAATACAGAATCAGACCGCTTTTGTGGGACCAAAAGAATCCGTTATTTTACAGAAAGGACAGTAAGCCGAAGGCTTGGGAAGAAGTAGGCAACGCACTAAATACTTCACCAGATGTATGTAAACACAAGATGAATACGTTGCTGTCGTCTTTCCGACGAGAAAAAGCCAAAATCATGCACAGCATAAAGGAAACAGGAGGTATGCAATCAAAACATTTCTTTAGTGTTATTTTTGTCGGCTTTGTTACATCATTCATAGGCATTTATTTATTTAAATTGGTTCACTTCAAGATAGTTGTATCTTAGCTACTTTTTTAGTTAACTAGTACTGACAAAATTAGCAGATCAATATATTTACTAGGATATATCATTTATTTAAATAAAACTACTTTTACGGATTTTATCGCGGTTATATTATATTATTTAATCCCGACGTTTCGGATCCTTTACAGCATCCATGGTCACGGGCAGACTAAGGTGTTGGTCGTCTTGATATATTAGTTACAAACAGCTACCCTACATTTTGTTAATTATTATTGACAATCCGATTCACGCAAAACGAGCTCACTGTATCCTTAGGTCGAGCAGTTGTAGGCTTGGATTTTGATTTAATAGTTTCTATGATGGGATTCCAAGCAGGTGGTATGACCCAGCCATCTTCTCTATTGAAATTTGGATGTTTTTTAATTTCAATAGCCTCGCGAATCATCCCAGGTAGGAATCGGTTTTCTTTTGCAAGGACTTGTGGTTTATCAAATCTGATGTAATGCTGGGCCTTGTCTAGTGTGTGTTCACAAACTGCTGACTGTCTGGAACGGCGGTGTTTGACATCGGCGATGTGTGGGATTAAATAATATAATATAACCGCGATAAAATCCGTAAAAGTAGTTTTATTTCAATGACTAATATTCGCGTAAGTGTCAGAAATCAATATATATCATTTATATTTGGTTGTTTACAGATACATCTCAAGCTCACAAAAGTATATGGTTCGCATTTAAAGATATGTCATTCCTTTTGGATAAAGAAAATGAAAGAAAGCGACAATTAAATGTAAGTTTTTACGATTCATTCATACCTAATTATAAATCAGTGGATAATATCAGTGAACCACATTCTTGGCTGGTTTTTAATAATGAGTATGCTTAGTTACAATAACATCCAGCTCGCCTATGACTATAGGTACTTATGTAATAATTTGTGTATCACCCGTGTAAGTAACATTTAAAAATGTTATCAACTACAAACCTTTATCATGATTTCAGAGTACAGATGACGACGTAGATGATGATGATGATGATGACGATTCTACTTCAAACAATCATTTGATAAGAAACCTGGAAACACCTGTGCCAATGAAGAGATGTCGACTTTCACTGTCTGTTCGAAAAGAGCTAGGCCAGAAAATAGCGGACTTAGGACGAGCACGTAATATTCAACCTGCTTTGCAATCAACACCAGGACCCAGTCAAACACCAGAAGAAAGAGAAGAGGAGATTAAATCATTCGCTACATTTATAGCCAGTAAAATGAAAAAATATTTAGACGGTACTAAAAACGCAGTACAACAAGCCATTTGCGACATTATATTTAAAGCCGACCAGAATCATTATGATCAAGATTGTTTTACTATAATTGATGACGACACAGATCCTCTCAACAGAGACATATATCATCTAACTGATACAGAAATTAAAGTGCAACATGACTCGGACAATAGTGATTAGTTGGTAGAAAAAGTGCAAAAATCCTAAATGGTTTATTTTTGATACTATGGAGAATAAAGTATATTTCCATTTTTCATGTTTGTTTTTTCTTTATAAATATTTCAAGACTGATACATAACACGGGTATATGTTCTGCTGTCAACGTTAACATGCAACACAGAATGCCTTTAGGCTGTGGTAAATTTGTAGGGCAAGGGACGGGCACAATGCGGCCAAGGATATCACGTATTAAAGAAGGGAATCTATTTAAGCATTTACTAATAGTCGAGTTAGAGCTTTTGTCTTGATTTATAGATGTCGTATGTTACACGAAGTCATTTTATGATACGTAATTTAATAATGTTTAATATTATTACGAAGGTGTACTCTGTCGTGAATATATATTATTAAACATAGATCATTAACATCCTACTTGAGTAACTCAATATTCATTTTAACGGATCTCCGACAAGTAATAATATTTCAATGACAGATTATCTTGCGATGATCAATAATAATGTTAATTGACAACGCTAAAATATGCGTGGACTGCGATTCAATGGAACTATTAGAATAAAACACAATGGCGTCTTATGTGGAATAGATTAATCGTAATTTGATCTGGCCACTTGTAACTATAGCCGCATGTTTAGCTTTAGCTTTAGTGACAAGTTAATAGCTTCCTTCATCATACTCGGTTAAATAGGGACGGGTTTGTTTGTAAAGGCTTACAGTAAATACATTTAATCCGATTAATTCAAAACTAGCATAACTAACAGTCCATCACAGTTTAGCTGAGAGTTAAGTAACAAAGTGTTTATTGTTCAGATATAGCATTCAAGCGAGGCGGGTTCCCTGGGGTTTGCATATGATTTATAATTAGGTAGATGTAGTAGTTCGTAGTTTACTGGTTTGTTTAAATCTGAACGTAAGAAGAAGACTAATCCGTAACCCCACAGCATTGAAGCAAGACGTTAGGAATGTTAAGTCGATCACGATATGTCCAGTAGGGCATGCAATTTCGGTAAAACAAAAATTACCGGTAAAAATTCGGTAATAAAAATATTTTTACCGGTAAACCGGTAAAACGGTAATTTTTGTATTTTGTTTAAATGTAATATTATAACAATAAGATTGGGTAGTCCTAAAGCAAAAACTAAATAAATATGCAAAGTATAAGGTGGTAAACGTTTTTTGTGACGTGGGCCGTAACAAAAAACATGTCAGTATCATCCGTACGCGATGTCGCCGACAAAATGCAAGAGAAACGGCTGCGATGGTACGGACATGTAAAAAGGAGTGACACCTGAGGACATCGGCAGTGTGAATGTGATAAGTACTCAATCTCAATATACCCGGTCAAAGGCGCAAAGGCAGGCCGAAACGGTGGTGGTTGAGTGTCGTAATGAATGACATGAAAATCTGCGAACTCGAAGAGGAAGATGTCTATTCAGGAGGATAGAACGAAGTGGAAGAAGGAAGATACGGAAAACCGACCCCGTCACAAGACGGGATAAACGTTAAGAATTACCGAAAAAAATATATATTTTTCATTTAAGTTTTTGTGGTAAATCATCAAATGACAGACTCTTTCCGTCTACCCATGTTGTTTAGTAGGCGTTTTATGGACCAGGGTCGCGGTAACTCTATCGTACAATCCCGCGGCCCCGGCAGGCCTTGGCGCTGCTGGGCCCCACTGGGTTTGCTGACATCTCCCTAAGGAGCCCGTGGAACAAAGCGGTCCGCTGACACGGGTCTGTTGTCTATATGCAGACGGTGGAACGATGAGCCACCCGAACTCACCGCCCACAGACCGACGCCTATGGTGGCCGGGAGTCGTATCTCGACCCTTGGCGCCCGTGGTGTCTTCCTGGTCCACTACAGCGGCTGGGATGAGAGATGCTACTCGCAGTCGCTCCGCCGTCTCCTTCTCGAGCATGACTGCTTCGCAGAAGGAGGCGACGACTTCCCATTCCCTCTCTCTCCGGACCATGGTTTGAACCAGGGAAGAACGCGAAAGGTCGCCGCTGACGACAATACGGCGCGGCGGTACCCTTCCCAGGTAGTGCACACCTGGACTGTGTGCACCACCGTGTCCTCAGAGCTGTCTGCATGGTGGTGAAGTAAAAGCCCTTGCTCAGTTAGGTCATAAAGTAGGTAAAATAAGCATTAGCTACATTTGTACCTAGTATGAGCTGACAGCTATGAGGAAAAACAGAATAACCGAATGAATACAATTTGTTTAGATTTTATAAATTATGATGAGAAAGAAGATTTGTATCTAACCTAGAGATAGTTAAGGACACACAAGTTTACTTTCCTAAAAAACAGCAACTTTAACACTCTTACAATACGTAATGTATGCAACATTACATCTTATTCAGGCTACATAACAAAGATTTGACGTTAAATGAACAATTGCTATATTTTATCAGAAAAACGTAAAAACCGGTAAATTACCGGTTTCATATTATTTTTACCGGTAATTTAAAACTCGCAAAAATGGGCGATTTACCGGTAAAAACGAAACCGGTTAACCGGTATTGCATGCCCTAATGTCCAGGATTGATCGATATTTAAAGTAAAGAAGCCTGCTGCTTCACAAGTTTATGTGCGAGAGCTTGATACGAATAAACCTGGAGACATTGTTGTCGGTTAGGTAGTTTTTTTATCAATAAAAGAAGTCACATAAACGTGACTTACCAATCATACTTTATCTCTAAATTTCTCATTCAATTGCAAATTAAATTCTTAACACGAAAAAGAAGTAAACCAATAATTTTATAATTTGTTCCGGCATCGTCGTGCTTACATGGTTAATTGTAAAAGGCGTAAAGCTATAATTAATTCATAGTCGCTTGGTGTTTACGACTGCTAATAAATATTACGATGATGTTTCAATGCAGGCCCGTACAGATGATTGATTTCATTCCCTGTGTGACTTTTATGTGCAGGTAAGTGTGATATTAATCTTGATCTAACAATGTTCGTCATAAATAGTTTTGTTGCGTAGTATTTATGAGATACTTTAAGGCTTAATGGTATAGCTGCCTTTATTCATTCAACACAAGTACCCACTACGGTTTTAGGGTCACGCGCGAAGAGTCCTTTAAACCTGTTTATCTACTGAGCAAACTGAATGAGCTCTTATTAGCTAGGCTGCTTTTGTGTCCAGCGTTCCGAAAGTGGGACATCGAATCGAAAGTCCCCAAGTGAGTCAGTTGGGAGCATTTTAGCTCCCCTTCATTACTTAGCAGTCCCGCATTCAAGTTACGCGGGTCATTAAACAATTTCAATAGGACTTTGAAACGCGGTTTCCCACAGATCTAATGTTCCTGGATGCGACATGTAATGTTTAAATATTTATGAGGTGTACGTTTAATGTTTAAGAATACGGAGATCATGTTTTAGTGGTACTACGTTAACTGTACGCTTTTCAGTGAGAGTATGGAAATTGTAATCATAAGGTAGCGGTATAGTAGGCATGGGAACAATAATGGTATGACAAGCATGTTAAATAAGCACGCTAAATTGATTAGATTTGGTGTAAAGGATTATAATAAATAAAATATTAAAGAATAAGCAAAACATACATGTGTAGAAAAATAATTCAAAATCATGCGGTTTGCATATAGCGTAGTTTTTTTTTTCAGATACTAAACCTTACTAAAACCATATACAAAATAGTACCAAACTTTTAACTTGGCGACCAGAATTTTATTCAAGGTATTACCGGACGCCACCCAGACACATATCCAATTCGATTTATAAAACGATCAAATTCCGAATATCCGACAGTCCTTCCAGAAATACATTTGTATATCTTCAGAGATTTTAGGACATTTTCTCTTATTGAACTCAATGAAAAGGCATCGCGAGATAAAGAAAGCGCTCCAGAAACTGAGATGTGCTCTGAATTCAGATTACTATGAAAAGAAACAAAACTGTTCCACACTCTGGATTTGGTTCGTAAATTTTGCCTTTTGCAACAAAAATATTACCAAACGAATCGGATAACTCCATTTTAAAAGAAGATTAAAAAATCTTATATCTGAATATTTGGTTACTTTTAACATTTATTTTAATCTAAACAGTATTTTACAAATCCAATTTTCACGTTTAGTGCATACTAAAAACTGAATCCACGGACCTCATTTTATGGAAGAATTGGTTCGGAATAAAAAAATAATTAAAACGGCCGGGGGATCGCCTGGGAGGATCAAACCGGAATACATCGTTTAAGGTTTGACCTCTATTGCCTGATCGTAAGCAAATTTCGTAACTGGTACGCCCACAAAGCCCTTCTACGTTTGCAGGTGTCCGGTCCGTTATATAACATCAGTATGTACAATATTGGTTACATATTAAATTGTATTGAATAAATTAGTGTTATATGGGCATATACGTATGGTTGACAATAATATATTCTGTGATGAGGACCGCGCCCTTCGCCTCAGTCGCAGAGCAACATATGGAGACTTGTCATGCGCTTCTACAGAATCGAGGTTACATTCATTTTGGTTCAAGACTACTTGACTATAAACAGCGGTCTTCAAATTAATTACATTTTCCAACTTTATACTGAGTCTTCTGTTGCCACGAACATCAAATAATACGTCTCTTAATACAAGAATTATACTTAATGACATAATAACAATAACAGAGTCTCCTAACAATTTCTGCTTTTTATTAGACAAGCCAATTTACTTCAATTATTCTTACAACAACAGACAGTATGGGACCGTAATAGCCTATTACTTTGGCGAAACAAGACCAATTACGTGCTAATAAAGACAATTACTTCGACACAGAAAAATTCTTTAAATGTCAGAGCGGTCAGGTCGACCGCAGAATATTTCCACAGGGAGTCTTATCTTGTCAAAAATCTACAACAATCCAGTTAGTAGCAGGACACACCCTGTCTCGAATATGAAACTGGCAACGTGCTCGATCTTCATTACACGCACAAATAACCCCTACTCATAAAGGTCACGAAGTAAACGAGTAATGAAAACAGACTCGAGATCTAACAAATGTAACTTATCGTGACATCGCCCACGCATGATAGCATCGCACCGACGACAATGGGCTCAAGGAATTGGGCCTTCGGGGACACATATTCTACTCGGAAACAATTTGTGTATGGCTTTTTATCTAAACTGAGATGTAATCTTATATTCATTTGAATAATGTACCTATTGTTAGAACCTGCTTGCCCCAAAGGTCTAGGTTAAGAGGAAAATATGTATGAAATGCTAGCTGCCTTTATTGTGATCGATAAATGAGTGTTTAACTGGAAAGCACTCCCTGAAGAATTAATTGCCCTATTAATTCGTGTTCTAATATCCTAGACGCCATGTTACAATGAAGGCATAATTTGTTGTCATTGTTTTACGACGCGATATAAAGGGCGGAGTCCACTCGGTCATCTATCATAATTTGTGAGTCAGCAAAACAATGTGGACTGTTTACATGTGAGACAGTAGGTAATAACGATTGTCTTATTGGTCATCGTAATTACGTGTTGGGCGCCTTGACGACGCCTTTATTACACAGATTTATTCTGGGCGTATCAATAAGTCATTGCTGATGAATCAGCAAATCTTGTCATCAGGTAATGATTGCGAATCAAATCTTTGTGCACGGATCTTACCTGGTTCATCAAAAATATATTCATACGAGAAGATTGTTAGAAAACTAAGTTTAGACGAGGCAGAATTGAGGTCCAAGTGGGATTACGTTAACGAGCTCATAATAGGATTACGTACTTCGATGTGTCCCAGTTTCGACGGCGCACCGTTACCAGTCAACCCACACCCGTCGGCAGTCTGTGACAATATAATGATTGTGTGTTTATCGGTACAACACATGTAAGTGCAGTAGACATCCAAGGCTCGAGTCATAGACTGTCTAGAGATCGGCCTGATATTTAAATGGCTTCAATATGAGTTCATAATGCCAATTGTATACCGCACTGTAATCTCGATCTTATCTTTCTAAGCGCTATTGTGTTATGATTACCTATTAATATTTTGATAGAAGGTGAAAGCTCGTGCATCTGTTATGAGCCGACGACAAATTTGAGTGGAGTACAATAATTTTCAATTCACATCACGCAGTGTAATTGAATGAACGGGCGGCGCGATCATGGACCGCGTGCCATTTCACTCGGCCGTGACTCACGAATTAGAGCTAAGTCGAGATCGTAATTATGCTAGAGTTATTTCGTGCACACCCACTCACCCAGACACTGCTAGATAACAAACGCATCATAAAACGCGGTAATTTAATCAGAGCTCAAATTAAGGCCAATAATGAAGAGTCCAATGTTGCTAAGTCGAAAGTCCGTAAAAGTGCTGAGTGCGTTTCTGATACAGCAAAATATATTTATTTGTTTATGTTCAAGAATTTGTGTAAATCAGCTGTACCTATTGCCAAACAAGCAAAACTCAAGGTTCTGAGATAAATTCTTAGCATATTTATTTGAATTGTAAATAAAAGAAATTATGTGACATGACGGTGAAACGTGGTAAGAGTTACTGCACACTAACAAGTCAAGAAATGGAAATTAAAACGGCGTAGCCAATCAAAGTCCACTTAAGCTATTCATACAGTATAACACGGCTTAAACGTTAGGGTCTTAAGAGCTTAGGCCCTAACGTCATTAAAACTAGATATGAAGTGGAGATTAGTTTAGAAAGTGTCGTGCCTCGAACAATAGGCAGAAGTGGAGCAGACAGCGACAGTGTTGCTCTCCAATTAACAAGATAAAGCGAATTGAGAGAAACAGCAGCCGAGCACAAAGATCAAACTAGTAATGAGGTGTTAGAAAGCCAACAATCGCTAGATGCCATCTTTAATATGCGACGCGTAGGATGATCAGGCAGACCTTACTATACTGCGGTGAGCACTAGAAGATTCATAATATCAGATAAATACCAAAGATTCATAGGGTTCATGTGGGCGGCAGTAGTTATCTATGACGAAGCATCGACATTTGAAAGAAGAACTGCATTCAGTTTTATGTTCACTGTCTTTACCATTTATGTAGATAATGTCAAATGTAAAGACAGCTACGTATAAAAAGACCCAAATAAGGAAGAAGGCTTACGAATAACATCTATAAATATTGTGAATGAGTGTTGATAGCAACGACTTAATAATAAAAGATTCTCATAAAATAAAATGTTAGGAAAAGTTTTTCGATTTACAAATGTTCATCTCCAAAAACACTTCATTCTGAATTTCCTTTGGTTGTCTTTTTGAATAAAGCATGTTACAATTTATGGCAGTTAAAATGAAATCATTGCAGTCGGTCATTTCACTTTACAAACAGCATATTGTTATACAGTTGGGTGACCGTTGCGCTCGCGCATTTGTTAGAGGTGCGCCGTCACCGGCCGACACGCCTGCGCCTCGTTGCACCGCCCTAATTATTTTCGGTGCTTGACTGCCTGACTTTGAACGTCCCACCCTGCATTGTCGGACCAGATATTTGTATCGGTACTTTCGTATGTCTCTACGTGCCATTCAGGGTACACGACCTTTTTAAATCCTTAGAGCATTCCAACATAAAAGATTTTTATGTATCCTGTCCGAAATTGTATTGATATGTCACAAATTACGCAAAATGTTATCGAATATACCTAATAAGCTCTTCTTTATTATAGCGATAAAAAGGATCGCAGTTATTGTGTATTCATCCATTTCGTATAATATAAATCGGATTTTGTCCCCCATGTGGTAAAGCATTGTAAATCTTATAATGACCGGAAATCACATAAAAACCAAGATAATAAAACAAAAGCTTAAACAAGTTTTTTGTGAAGAAGCCACTTCATTTAAATAGATCAGTGAACTAGTTTGAACGGCTATTTTTAAGAGATGGTTTAAAAAGTTCACCACCCACGATTATTTCCACAAAGAAAAACAAGTTGGACGGAGTTAAAGAAAAGAGTAATCCTAATAAGAAGTCGTAATTAACTGCCGTCATGAGCATAATCTGTTGGCACCATGCCCGATGTCAAGCGACAATTTTACATTTTTTACAGAAAGAGTTGAACAACTACGTGTCACGGGAAATTTATTGTAATTATCCAGATAATTTAAGTTCATCCTTTTACCAGAATGTTCTATTGTGAATACTTTACTAAAATTGGACGGAAATAAGCCAATGAATAATAGCTGTAATTATAATGATATTAGGTAAGGTCTGGCCGAGATGATTATACTAGATGAATTTAGTCAATCATAATCAGTTAGGGAACATCAAAGCAATTATAATTCAGGGAACGTTATCCTCGCAAATCGGTGTTTTATCACGTCTAAAACGAAACGGCGGGACGGAGGATCAACAAAATGAACATGATGTCACACGCAATTTATAACGACCTTCCGCTGTGGTCACGCCCTTCTAAAAACCTTCACGTAGCGGACAACATTAAAGCATAATTTGTATTATGTTCTTAATCAAATTTAAAATTCATTCGACGATGTAGATAACACATCATTTTTCATCATAATGTCGGGACGGCAGGTACGAGAGTAAATTTGTTCGTTGCCCGAGAGTAAACGGAAATTAATCAATCTGCTTTCAGCCAAGCGCCAGCGTTCGGCCAGACGTGAGGCGAAATTTCATTAGCTTACCTATAAACAATGACAGATATACGTACAATAGGTGACATGCTGCCAGAGATAATAGTTTCACCTATACTGAGTTAAGGTACATATTTATTTGTCACGTGACTGGCCAAAGAGTGCAAATAACATGAATGCATTTAAGTTATGTGAATGGGCATGCCAGAGGATATGCGCTCCAGTGCGCCTGCCTCATCAGATGTCCCCTTTGAAAGTCCAACCAAACGAATACCAATTTCACCGCTGCCAACTGGCGCGTACGATGAAATACTGGGAGTACTTTTCAAAGGATGAAATGTTTAATAAAACGTGACGTGAGTTGATGACTTTTCTTACGATACCGCTGGATATTTCATAACCGACGAACACTTTCGCTTCGCGGCTTCATAAATCCAGCTATCCGAACTAGGCAAAAACATGATGGCGCATCGAGAGACTTAGGAAATCGAGCGCAACTGAAACTTGTTGGGTAACCGTGCCCCTGTGAACAAGCACACGGCCCGGCTCAGCACATCGGCTTGCACAATGTGAACGATGATACAGAGACAGGAGCTTTGTCACGATTCGTGACACAAACACTGTGAAATATAATACAAGTGGGTTATTTAGAACGTGACCGCACCGCGATACATTACCTTCCATGCTGTGTGGCTATGCGCCCGTTTTAGGATAGAAATGGACACAGACCAAAACTGGTATAAAATATAAAAACCAGCTAAGAGCATGTCGGGAAAGGCTCATTGTAGGGTTTCGCAGTTTCCCGGTTATAGCTCATACTTATCCTGACCCCATCTTTTCGACTTTCGGAGTGATTATTTCCGAAAAAAATGTTTTTAGTAAACCTCTATTCATTTCTGAATACCTATCTGGTTGGAATAAAAAAAAACTCCCGAATTTACGTGGCTTACATCATAAAATACTTATCTGCACCTTTATTTTACCCAGCTCTCTAGTGACGGACAGACAGGCATGGCGAAACTACATATAAGGGGTCCTAGTTGACTACGGCACCCTAAAAAGAACGCACGTTAAAACTACGGGATGAAATGGTTTTAGCTGGGAGTAATAAATTTGAGTCGTTTTGAGAATTCCAGAGTGAATTCATAAAATTCCGTTTGAAAGGGCAAACTGGATTGGAGCTCTTATAAAATGTGCCATGGTATGTAGGTGCTTCTGGTTTTACTCCAAAAGCCATTCTCATAAACGACTGAGTTATAGGTATACTCATACAAAGGCATGATGTTTAGCAAGGATTTTAATGAGGAATAAAATATTATACATCCTTAGTTGAAATGTTTTTGGCAACAAAAGTGCAGTCCCTACGACGAAAATGGTGCTGCACAAACAAGCCAATGTCAGTTAATAATTTGTTGAGATGTAGTAGATAACCTTATACGTAGTCAAAGAAGGAAATAAGTCATCGTGATAGGAGGTAGGATTTACATAATAAGTACGCTGACATCGGTTTCACCTTGACTGTACAGCATATAAAAAAACTAAATTTTCATTCACAATTTAGAATTTACGGAGTATATTCAATAGCTGTCATGTATTATTAAGCCATTATAAATATAATACGACGATAAATACTTTTGATACATTACATGATTTACATTTATTCGTGTCAAATTTGAATTTGTGTAATGGACATATGAATAAATATTGGGTACCTACACCTATATATTCACTGACAGTTAAAAACCGGAATATTTTATTCAATAAATTCAATAATAAAAAAAAGACTTGTTAAACGCTGCGTAAATAGAAGTAATCCTTTCATGAAGGTGCAATAAAGATGCCGCATTCAGATACAGATCTCTTCAAAACTGGAACGCTCACAGGTGCCGCGATGGCACCTCGCATTGGAAACTACTGCGAGCTCAAATCAATAAAATAACGAAACATCTGTACGCGGCTACTGTACAAGTAATTATAACGTTTATTACGTTGTCGCCAAGTCCCTTAAGCCGATCATTTATATTCACATTCAAAGCCCACGAAAAGCAGTGGAATGTTACTCAACGTCCCTTCTCTAGCGATATCCTTGGCCGGAGCGACCTGGCCCATGCCCTACAGTATTAGCATATACCCACAAACTAATGCGCTACTAGTTGCATAACTTAATTGAGTATATTATGCAACCTGTTATTGTATTGGTATTTGTGAGGATAAACACAGAAAATTATTAAGGATTTCATATTATATTCGCAGGAACGTCATTTTATAAGCCTTTATACATTTTGTACGGCCTCATGGGTCTGTTGAGTACTTTAGTTATATCTCATCGAAGATTCCTCTGGGAACACATAAAACACTGAAAGAATTGAAACTCCAGTTTCCTTTCCGCTACAAATACATGAATGAAAAAGCCAAGCTCAACCATAGATTGATCACATTACAGTCATTAGTCCACTTGATTAGCATGCTTCACACAAAATGGATTCGTTTTAATTATTCTCCTATCAAGTAAACAGGCATTATTAGTAAGTTGTAAGCACACGTGCATTCTAGGATTTTCGTCATAGCATAATAGGATAGGAATGAGAAACAACCGCAGGTACCAAGCCTAAAGACCAAACTAGTGTTGTCATATAAATTGATGTTTATTATACTTTAACGTGTTATTTTAAAGCTCTCTGTATCTTATGTTATTGTGTGGTTATAGAGTCATTTGAACGTAACTACCACTTAGCTTCAGTAAATAAATTCTAATGATATTTTGACACTATATTGCGACATTCTTCGGTAGATCCATCGTGAGGTTCGCAGCTGCGCGATCAGAAAGCAAAGAATACATGTAACAAGCACTTACCGTAGGTTCGAGGAAATGTTTAACACGATATGGTAATATTCTGAAATCGCACTGTCACAGAATCGCATTCTCGTATTGGAGACACGCCAGATGCTAGAGATACGCCGGATAATTGGAAAAGCCTTACGATTATTGCTGGAAAATTCGCATTGCCAGTATTGCATCGATCTGTTAATGCAAGTAGTTGTCAGGATTGCACTTTATGATCCGCTTTATCCCTAAAAGCCTGCTTAATATAATAGTGCCTAACGAAAAAGAAAAGAAAAACTCGATGGAGACCGTGAGATGGATCAATATTAACGGTTTCGACAATTCACGCGGCTATAATTTATAAGTCAAACGAAAATCTTGCAAACACAATACCTTACGAAGCTTTAAGTTTTTCTTTCACGTAACGTTTCATCGTAACCAAGGCACACATTGCCACTTCAACTCGCTAATTTAAACAGCTATGTCGGCAACTTGCGTTTGTCTTGCCGTAATCTTCAGTAAACCAGTAACTCTAGGTACTATAGGACGTCTCAGACAGATTTGATTATTCCACCGTCCGTAATCCCGTCGAGTTAGCCAATTTGATGTGCCTACAATAGATCGCAGTGTGTCGGATTGGCTGTCTCGTCGTTTAGTGTGTTATCCGCATCACAAACTAGTATTCCCTGAACGCCATAAAATTTACTGAGCATTCAGCACGCCTGGATGACCGTCCCTAGATCTAATACAATTAAACTTTATTGCCCAAGCACTTCTCATATTAACCGGGTTCGTCTTAATAGCGGTACCGAGTATCTTAAAGTAGTTGGAGTCAAGTTGGTAATTACCCTAATTGTAATAGAGAATGTTCTTGTTGTGACACTGAGTGTCGCAGCGATAGTATATGGCATATTTGGATAAAACTGTCTTGTTTAATCAATATCACTTTTTTTCTTATTTCGCTTAGTAACTAGTTGTACACAAGTTTACATCTAGCAGGTTCTATGTGTTCTTGTTAGGTTTACCTTTTCTTGTAGGTAGGTACGCATAGTACTATCCTCCAGCTCTGCTCTGAATTATTTCATTAAGCTTGATGACAGTTCCGACACCATTATGAGCATTTAATTGTCTGAATGCGTGATAGCGTCAATGTCCATTAATTTTTTGTTACATCGTATTTACCACCTCGGAACCATCGTGTGCAAGGACCACCGTGGCACTTTCAAGTGCATAAAATACTTCTTTAGAAAATAAACTCTAAACATATTCAGTGAGTGCCTTTTATGGGCATTTAGGATAATGCACTCGTTTACGTTGCAATGTTTTGTTACTGTATAACGGTAAATTGTTGCAAGCGGCAAAGCGTGGGCCCGCAGAGCGGAATTCGTGAATTTAAGTATACCACCCGATATTTAAATATTTATAGAAATAGAATCATGTTCTTAGAATATCGATAAAGTAATAAGGAATATATCTTCGAAGTATACATATAATCGGTTCGCTCACATACGAGCATTCCGAAACAAACGATAACGTTCCTTAGAATATTGAATCCAATCGATTCTCGATTATATGATCGTTTTCCTAGTATTGCACAGAACTACATCTCGAGGTAATGGAAACTAGAGTTATAAAACTAAACCCATGGTGACCAAGGAAGTTAAGATTTAAAGCTCGTATATGCGGCGACTGTAAAATAAGTTTCGAATATTTCCTTGTAACATAACTCCATCCATCAATAGGTTTTTATGTGTTTCATCGGTTTAGATAACGAGAATGTGCAGAATCGATTAGAAGCGTCATACAATTGATGGCTCATATATTTTGTTTATGACTGTTCTGTGTAAATTGTGTTGAGTATTCACGAAAAGTAACGTTCGCCATTGCGGAAATTGATTTTAATGAATTATTTTGAATAAATTCTTGCATCGTGCGAGAGTTCCTTCCCACTAAAGGGTTTAGCTATTACTTACAAGAGATTTAAGGCTTGAATCTCATAATAGATTGTGTTACAAAATTTAAAGCAAGGAAGTATCTTGTAGTAAGATAGTGTTGCAGTGCCTGGGAACAATAATAGCTTGTTAATGCCCAGCTCCTGAGTAATGAGCTTCCTCGTTATGCAGGCAGGCAATTGGTTTAATCGCCACGCAAACGCAAAGCAACTATTCACGCTACCAAATTAAAGGTGTGTAAATTATACGCCTATGATATTTATAATTTTGAAATAATAGGCAATACATTGCAATTATACCCTGAGGGTACATTGTAATTGACCTAGGCAAACTAATCCAAAAACTACTTCAAGGTACATACATAATCTTGTTTTAATCTGTTTATTTTGCGACAAATATTGCTTAGAAAGAAGGTTAAATGCTATCTGAATAAGGAAGGTCCTTGAGTGCTAATATTCAGCAAACAAACTTTCCCTCTGTAACATAAGAAGATATGATTACACACAAAGAAAGGGCTGTCTTGTATATCGCAGGTCTGCTAACAAAACAAACAGTGTTGAGAAATGGGGCCACACGAAGGGCCATACAGTCGAGTACGAAAGTGAATTACACGGCCCAAGGCTGACCGGTCTCTCCTCAAACCAAGTGACCTTTACCACTCGAATGATATCCTCGTTCCCGCGCCGCCATACTATATTGAAATACCAAATTGTGTTGACAACCACTGAAAACTGCTTTAAAGTAATTTCAGCCTTATTGTTAAATGCAACTAGAGCTTGCAAATCTGCAACAATAAGTTTGTTGCTCATAAAACGATATTCAACTTGCAATAAGCATTTTTATAGTTCTGAATTTTATTATTAATAGATGTTTCGAAGGTCTTCTTTAGATCTCATTAAAACAGCCATCAGTTTTACATGGTCCAGCTAGCAAAGCTCGTAATACTTTAACTACAAAAACACAAAATACATTAAAAAGATAAATGTGTCATCCACCCAAGACGTTTCATTGCCAAACAATACACAAAATTAACCGGAGAGGTATTAAATATCTAAACAAAAAAATGACAGATATGAAAATATTAATTATAGTTTTGAAGAAACTTTGCCGTCACAGATTGTCAGTCAAGATGTGTAACTTAATAATGATCGTGCACA
The DNA here is from genome assembly GCF_030705265.1 of Helicoverpa armigera. Taxonomy (NCBI): domain Eukaryota; kingdom Metazoa; phylum Arthropoda; class Insecta; order Lepidoptera; family Noctuidae; genus Helicoverpa; species Helicoverpa armigera. The sequence continues at coordinate 9,888,277 of NC_087133.1, read as the reverse complement.
AAAACTGAATGATAGCGATGAAAAACTTGGAACAAACAAAATAAATAGACTTTTTTATTGATGGATGAGTATTTGAATAATCGATAGGTAATTCAATTGAACTCTTTCTTGTATAAAAAGTAAGTATTAAGTATAATTGATTAAGCATTCGACGAGAAGACCTGGCAACACAAGGAAAATTACACTTAAGGAAGGCGTGGTTTCAAAAAGCAAGTAGGTACCTATATGCAAATACATGAAAAGTCATTGTACCTACTGTTCAAGTTGCGATACGTACAAGTCTGGCCTATCGTGTGATTTAAAGATTTAAATTCTTTACAGATGGAGCGTGAATGATGCTAAGAAGGACATTTTACGAATACTCTTTATAAGGTTTATACGTAAAAAAAATAGCTTTAAAGTAAACACGTCATGACTACGAAACAGGGTAAACAGGGTAAAAATGAGCACTGGGAATTCCGTTCCACTACTTACTAATAAAACGACAGCCTACACACAAACATACAGTACTTTCACCATTCCCTACAGTAAACGAAGTGTTTTCAAAACACTTGCACTTGTAGGTATGTCATTTGAAATATTTCGTACTTAATTTTATGCTTTTAATATTCATTTTTCTACTTTAGCCAAAGTAACCAATACCACAAATAAGAACTCTATAAATCAGGGGGATGTGGTAAGGGTTTTTATTCGGTATTTACCTAGGTACATGAAATAGCCCCACCACCGACTATCATCATCGTGTACCCATACAATCATATGAGCATACATTGTTAACATCATCATCATCATCATCTTAGCCATAGGACGTCCACTGCTAAACATAGGCCTCCCCCTTAGATCTCCACAGATGCCTGTTGGAGGCGACCTGCATCCAGCGTCTTCCGGCGACCTTTATAACATCGTCTGTCCACATTGTTAACATAAATCCCTCTAAAGATTACAACTCTGAAAGATATCTCCAGTATAATAAAGAGTACTTTGATTATGAAAAATAATCTTAAGTTTAGGTCCCGTTTATATAACATATACATATAGGAAAAAGAAAACACATGTAGTAAGGTAGTGGCAGAAAAATATTGACCATAGAAGCAAATAAAGTAATAACGTTGTTTCACAGTAGGTACATAATGTACATGTATCTGCGCAACCATTTAGCGGCAACGTGTTAAGTTCGATGTTAGATATTTATTTACAATGAGTAGCAATACCGACGCAAATCATCAGGTTTTCCTCAAAGATCAATTCTCGAAAATTACGGTTAAAGTTTGTATTATAAAACGTGTTAGGATCGCAGTAGAATTTTTGATTTTAAGACCAATAAAATCTATTCCAATCTATAAACATAAGATTATTCAGGAAATGTAAGCGTGCTTTCTGATATAAATGTTATTTATTCATTGGAAGCAGTGATCCCGACGCTTCGGTTATCCAACTCTGCTTTTCAACTGAAGTCCCGTTTTCTTTTTGAATGTCAACGATTTTAATCGAATTTCAAACGTAATAATGAATATTATATATGTACATATTGTACATGTGTTGTCAAGGAAAATTGTACATTGTAGGCACATAATGAACTCCACCACTGTTGTTTTTATATAGCAATTACGTTTATATAAACAAAGACGTCAAGATTTTATTATAATGACTTGTGCATTAAAATAATCATAGGTAGAGCTTTACGATTGTTATTAAGTAAATTCAAAATGACATTTTATAATTTAATTATTCTAATTAAAAAGCACTCTCTGTGTGATGTAGCAGTAAACATCGACATTTAATGAGTTACTTTTCTCAAGAGAGCCAGAAACCACAATCCGATAGCAGATGAATGTAAATACATAGATATATGTAAAATAAAAGTAATAAACTGAGAATCGACTCATCAAACACAACCTCATTAATGCAGCATGGTAATATATTTCCGTTGTAACACTAATAATATAATTAGTGATGCAGCTACATCGCTTGATAAACATAGAAATCGGATAAATAGTCCTAAACCAGTTGAGTTTGAAACCGGCACGAATCTCAGTAACGGGTCGGCCGAAATACTTACTTTAGGTAAAATATTATTTAATGATATTTCAACGGCAGAAATAATATACAGCGTAGATAACACTAGTTCAGTAAACTTTCTGTTAAACTAGTCACCTAGTTTTTATTGAGCGCGTATCAAAACAATTCCGCGTTCTGAATAAATTTGTTCGTGCAGTTTTGTCAACGGTTTATCTTATCGATGCTTTTGTCTTTATCCTGGTGAATGTTGATAACAATGTAAAAGGGGAGCATGGATAAGCTACACACAATACATATTCGATTAGACGCCATTGCCTTTCTAATCATTGTATAATAAGTGAAATGGTAATGCGTCTATCATCACAAACGGCTCGTAACAGGCTTTAGTGTTGAATATTTCCCTTACAATGATACCAGTCCGCCCTTATTAAAATATGAGATGCTTACGAACGCTTCAGAAGCATCGTTAATTGCAGTGATGTTATCAGATCGTAAATGGACGCTAATACTTATCCCCGGCTCATGAACGTCGGCTGACACCTCCGGATGCGACTGGGTTGTACGGGTAATAAAGACCACACGCGACATATATTTAATCAATCCATCGGTAACCCAGTACCTCGTTTGCACCCAGCACTTATCTACTAACCTGAAATCGATAACTTAACGGGAAGGCGTGTTCCAGCTACATAGACTACTTTGTAAATTATAATCACATAAAATCACGTATATGATTCAATTTCGCGGAATAACCGGGTCGCTTCAATATAGTTTGTGAGGTAACACGTAAATCTTGATTAGAATGGACACCATAAGGAAACTGCCACGGTTTACATGCTCGTTTTCCTTCTTGTTTGTAAGAACTAGAAAAACTATGGCGAGGGGACCAAACTTATTTATTATTTATTTTTAGCTGCATTGGGACTAGGGGTGTGACATTGTTTGACAATTTACATAAAATGGAATTTTCAACAGGGGTACCAATTTACACAAAGGTACATTTTGAAAAGCAGCACGTGTCATACTTTGAATAATTTATACTCGAATTAGGAACGACTTTAAAAGTACCATACAAAAATAGGTATATGTATCATCTAAATTAATAATCCCAAAAATAAAGCTTTCATTTTAGAAAACTCTTTAATAAACCTGTTCTTAGAAATTGTTATCAAGTTAATATGGCACCGCGAGCTAACAGCCATCATTACGTAAGTTTTCTTCAGGTGAGGCAGTGCCTCGGATTTTTTGCCTTAAAATCGTGCGAAATAAACGTGAACTCATTATTATGCAAGCGAGGCGTGTCCCAGACGGTGAAAATAGTTACGTCACACACAGTCACGAGAACATGCGAATGAGTGACGACTACACTGAATTTCTTTAAAATTCAACACACTTTTCGGCAGTTTGAAACTAGTATTGCATGTTTTGTGTGCAGTTTTAACGTCGACATTCACTATTATTTATTTTCTTGCACGAAATATTTAAAACCAACGAAAACGTCTTAAATAATTTCATTTACTCACAGTAATTGGACTAAATGTTCTTTCAAACATAGTCTGAACTGAAATTAAAACCAAATCAGAAACTAAAGCTCGAAGTTTAATCTTCAACTTTGTAGTCCTTGTCCCAAAATTGGAACTAGTTTTGAGACTGAATTTGAAACAAGTTAAACTATACCTTGACGTCCCAATTTGAAACTATTATCAAGACAAAGAGATAATTTTGTTATGAAATTATTATTCAGAATACATAATTTATCAATTTTATCGTAGTTTGCAGACTCATTTAAGAGTCATCATAATATGGATGTACTTTAAGTCTTGGTTCAAAATTTATTTCATAACTGTCGAAGCGTCTGTTTGATTGAGTGTTTTTACTTTGTTGCTGTAGATTTCAATAACAGTCAACTAGAAATAGCATGGCTTACTTTATTTGCATTCTATTAAAAAACAATATATAATGATAACTTGTGTATCTAAAGCAAATGCTATCAAACCTAATTTAAAATGTACAAACCCCGTATTAACACTCATTAATGTTACGATCATCAACATAAGCCTTAATTTCTATAATACCATTTGACAAATGTTGTCAGTCATTTTGCAAGGACATTGCGTGATACTCCAGCATTGGTCCACGCACTTAGACTAATATTTAGTTCGCACATCATAATACAAGGCCACTAGTAGTAGGGTTGTCATACGCCCGGGTTTGCCGGAAAATTGTGGAAAGATAGTATATAAATTGTCCGGATTGGGGATACTTGAACCGACCGATGTTTTTAAAATTAAGTGAAAGGTTATTTAATTTCCAGAGCTAGGTTAAAAAAATAAGTTTTTTAAGATGCGCAAAACTTGATGTTTTGTCTTTGGTTAGTTTCTTTAAGTTTATTCCAGAACAAAAAATAAAAAAAAATTGATTCAGTAAATTGTAGGTCCAATACAATTTTCTGGACTTATTTTCAAGAATTTTGGGTTGTTGATCTGGGAACCCTACTGAAGAGCTACATGCGAAGTTAACATTAACCTCCAAGGGCGCGGTGTCTGTCAATTTAATTTTACTGCATCGAGTGTAATCAAGACGCGGTGCCGCAGGTAAGCTTTGTACGTTATAATTTAGTGTTTATTAAATGGTGTTACAGAGATCTGGTATTTTAGCCCACACAAATGTTGTTTAGTTCCCATGATATAGTTACTAGTATGTATATGTGAATTAGACAGTAATATACCTACAGTAACATGCCTGCTATTATTTATATGAATAGGTGCTCGGGCTTCTACAGTTTAATAAAATATATGATGTGTAAAAGGAAAACCTATAAGTTTTCCTTTAACTGACCTTTCGCTCACCTCCTAAACCATTCTCACAAATTGAATCATTTTCTAACGAGCATAAAACTGATGAATCACACGAAACTAGTCACTATTGTTGTATACTACACCTATAATTCGATCATGGTTCAGTAATACCCGCAGATCAATGAAAAATTATCAACCATGAGGAATAAATAGGTGCGCTATTGCACGTATTTTTTTATATTTTATAGCGCACGTCAATCAATGAGTAAAACCGATAGCTGTAAAACGAAATAGACGACGCAAATGTAAGCAGTGACAGACATTATCAATGAAGATAGACACGCGACAGTAATATGTCGATAAAGGTTCAACACTACCATTACCCGAGCGTTCACAACAACTCTACCTTTTCTATTTTGCATTCGCGACTAAGAAGTTTCATGAACAATTTATAAAATGCAAATGCAAACAATTAAACCAAGTTTAATAACTGAGTCTTCATTATAGCATCAATTTCTGCTAAAATTATCTACAGTTAAAGTTAGCAACGGGGAAAGGTCGGTCGAAACCTTGCTTTAGAAGCGAGTAAGCACTGAGTTCTTAGAAAACAATTGCCAATTATCCGGGCGTATATTCCCAAGCGCTAGGTTTTTGCAAGAGCTCATACAACATGTCATTCTTGGGCAACGAGCGAACAAATGAAGGGGTAAACAATAAACAATGTCAATCGCACTACACAGCCGTCCTTGGCTCGGTGGTTGTGACAGCGAGGCTACTGGAATACTTGACGAAGGTTATTCCGTAGACACTGCCAAACTGTCATACGTATCGCCAGACATTTTAGTAGAGTTGAAACAAAGCAAAAAAAAGTTTCCAACATTTCTATGCTTCTGATTTACGAAAACTGTAGAGTGGGAAGCAAAAACATTATTATGAAGGCCAATAGAACTTTGTTTACTCTTCTACCGTTTGTTGTTCCTCCATTGATACTTCGCCTCCAGGTGTGACCTCTGAGCCCTATTTACCTTCGATTAATAGCGTTATTAGTAATTCAACTACCACTGTAATAATATTAACATTCGAGTGCGATCTAACTACTTCAAGATGAGATCATTAAAACCCCACATGTCCGTCAAAGTTTAATAGATTCACCGTAAATTGTTGTCAAACCTAAATCAAACAAGAAAACTTTACATTAGTCGACATTGAGTCTGTTCGAAGGAATCGTTACAGGTTTGCAATCAGGGTGCAGTCCATTGACTTTCATACCAGCAACGACCATCATTATTAAAACGGTTAGTGTACATACCCGGCTCCAATTAACCGTACGCAGTTGTCCGATGGTACGTACCTGAAATGAAAAAGAACCAGTTTACTTATCGATTCTCAGTACAATTAGAAGGCTTCGATTACAAGTCAATTACAGAATGCATAAAAAACCATGACAATGTTGATAATAACGCATCGGGATATTTAATATCGATCGAAAGATTGTGTGTTAAGGCCATCCAGATTTTCATGCGAGAGCTAACATTTTGAATTCTTGAAAACCATAAATGTGTATATCTGAATTGTGCAATATCGTAATCGTAATATTTCGTTGCGAAATCACAAGCGAATGGTACGATACTCTTCGTTGTTGCGGCACAGAATCGCGCCCGACTTCGTGAGAGGTTAGATTGGTTCGAACTTGCTACTCGGCAGATTCAATTATATTTAATCGTCTCGAGATGACAAAACTCCTATTACTACGGCATCGCACTCTAATATTTTATCGATATCGATGACGTTTTCTATTATCGTTTATCTATTCAGACACGTAATTCGACTGCGTATTAATACAAATTCGATACAAATTACTGAAGCCACAACAATAAAATATTAGGAATATGTGTAGTGTTAGAAGTTTTTTATTTGTTATGACGATTCGCTGTGGTTATTACATTTGCATGAATTAACCAACAACCGGTCGTTCGACGAAGCATCCGACAACTTTAATGCCGAGCATCGAGATGTAGAAATCGACAGGTGCGTAGGGACGTCACTACCGGTCGCCGGCTGATAAGCGAATGTATGCCGGCCGTTCACCTGCGCCCACTGACACACTGTTTCATCTCTCTCGCTCTCGTTTGTTGCGATGCAGAATAAAAAGAGAGATAAGTATCCATGCACGTTCCAGCACAGAAGAACAAAGAACTGCATGAAACAATCCAAACACAATACGTCATGCTACATTTTCAATTTGTGCAGAAAATGCCTGTATTGTGGTAATTAAAGTGACGTTATCCCACGGTGTAACAATGTATTCAGTGACATACTGCGAGTTTAATTCGGTATTGTACTCAGTGGAATCTCATTTACAGTTTCTAATGGACATGCGTTGCAACTAACTTGAATGTACGCGCCAAATATATCGAATAACTATCAATTCTATTGTTTGTAATAGGTGCTAATTAAAAGCTCCATTGTTTCGTATATTTAAATTGTAAATACAACTCTGTATCTCGTTTATCTACTGGTGCGTCAAATAATAAACGTGTAGCTTAGACTAACCAGTTTCTTTTAATGATAGGTGTTTCGCTACATTATTTATCAATTTTATCTTATAAAAATAGAACAGACAGATGTCGTTATTCTTTGAGTAAGTATTACATGAAAAGCTGAGAAGCTGTGTATTGAATAACTTTATGCCAATTAAGCTTTTGTCATTGACCATTCAGACAGCTGCATTAACAAGGTTCCCTTCACGCATACAAATGCCATAGAAACACCAATTACATGTATGAAGGCGTTCGTATAATATAGTATGTTTCAAGAAATCAAAATTGAGCGATTGTATAAATTATCATATTACTGAGGTATACAATATTCCGAATCGCTAACAAGCTGACAGAGAAGCTCTACACGTACAGTTTACCATAATGGGCTAACAGCCCGGCCATCTTTACTTAAAATTACAATGTTTGAACTCAATATCTGATTGCTGCATGCCACAATATTAACGTGTCAGAAATTCTGTAAAAGATACACACGTTACATAAAATAAGTATTACATGAGGCGAAGAAATTGTATTCAATAGCAGACTGGCAGAAAAAATAATACAAAGACTCGATATTGGAACGCGAACGAACGCAGCTTACACAGTTAAGGCGCTTACGTAAGGTATCAGACACTCGAGACATACTTAGATATTTATATCGCAGCCGAAATAGGAAGTGAACTAACAATATCAACCAGTTTTAATTATCAGCGTTTAGCTATAGAATTAATTATACCCGCTCAACCTTGCAAAATTGATTAGGTGCATAAAGGATTAATGATTGCTCGAAAAGTCATGTCAGAGGTAATTAGGCAATGAAGCATCAATCAAAAACATTAATAGAAGGATAGACGCGTATATATAAAAACTCAGCTTAAATTAGTTTTTACTAAGGTCAATGCTAATACATATAAAAGTATGTTCATAAATTGCAGCAGCATTCACTGATAAAGAAAAGTTAATAAGAAAAGACATTGTATAACGGAATATTTAAATTCAATTTTGTACGTATAGTTGTAATTGAAATTAACACACTTAATTAAATAATATTAGCGTTATTGCATTCCATTAAATAATAAACGGTTTGATGCTGTTTATTTAGTGAAGCTGTAATGCAATTATACCGTGTATGATTACGAGCTAAGTGCAAACAAGTTACTATTCCGAGCCCGTTTTAAGCTTAACTTGACCACAAGTTACACAAACTTAGCCTAAATTCCTTGTTTAAATACTCTGTTTCCCCGTATTTTAGGCTTCCACATAGATGGAAAAAACATAAGCTCAAGATTTAATATAATCGCATTTGCGTTGGATTTCAGTCTGCGGTTTCGTGTTGAAACTTGGCCGGCGTTCAAAAGTGACTAAAGGGAATCCGGAAACAGTGGTTTAAGTTCTTTTGTGTTCGTGTATTTTTAAAAGTATGTATAATCCTTTTTTTATCTCCTTGATTTGTCGAATGTGCAAGTAATTTACTACTGCATCGAGTTTATTCACACAGCAATAATAACTGATTTTATAGCTCTAGAATGTACAAATTAATATTAAGATGATCCACTATTAGCAATTAAATGACTGTATCGTGACATACATATTTCTATTCGTCTAATATGTTTATTAATACTACTAGATAATTTTAATTCATTATAGATAGATCGACGTCAGTTTTATAGCCGTGAATAAAAATATGATTCCACGAGTTTTTTTATTAATGAGACCAATTCATTGGCCTTAAATTATGTTCAGAGACATCCTCAATATTTTATGAAACACATTTTCGAAAATTTTCGAGCATTAGAGGAGGACAATAGATTTCAAAAGAGATATTACAGATACAACATTTTTCGTGGAAGCCGGCAAGGTCATATAATTATATGACTACGTATCACGACTATACTTATTTCCTCTTCAAGTAAAGGCAACTTTCATTTCTCTAGACAAAACAGGAAAATAACATGAAAAACAAATACATGTATTCTTTTCAAGTGTGAACTACAATGGAAATGGATCATTCAGTATTGAGAGACTCGGTAACCGTTTAAGATTTCACTTTTACAATAGACCGAAACAGTTCCAAATTAACGACACTCGAGGGACAGTGAAAAGCGTTTACGGAGGTAGCATTCACTCGTTGTGTTGTTTGTCACCTATTTGTGCAAACAATAGTAGAAGTGAGCAACGGAAGCGTTTACGAAGCTGGCTTGCGTTGTTTGTCTTAACAATTCCGTATGTGTAGGCAAATAAAGCATCTGACGTGTGCGTAGGTTATGATTTATGAAGCGAACGAAGAGTATCGGGACTTTCTTCTCTGTACTGTAGGTTTATGGGTTAAAATGTTAGAGAAAACATGTCAGTTGGCTAAGACCACACAGAGTAATTACATCGAAAAGTACCAGAACATTTGCACATGAATGAGATGCCTACGATTCCGATAATTATTGTAGTCTCAAAGATTCTTCTATTAACAATGTCGCTTTCTACGTATCAAAAGCATTCGTGCAAAAACAAGATAATAAGATAAGAATAAAGCAATTTCATGATAAATATTATAACAAGATCAAAATTATAACAGGATCCTTTCTTTCTAACGAGCAAGTTAACGGGTTTAATAATTGTAATTTCTTTGCTATACATTAAATGAGCATCAAAGTTGACCTGCATTATGTCCAAAAACGAGTTTTGATATAAATAGCCTAATCGTTGCTGCAAATTAAAAAAATAGTGTTTGCTAAATTGTTTCAATAATTTCTTGTAACTGTACTCGTCTGCCAGCGAAGCATTAACGAGGTGCACAGTCGCAACCGTTTTCGAAACTTCAGTTGGTTGCCGCGTCGCCGTCGCCGACCGGTGCTCTTGCGCAACTATGGTGCGCCGCTGCGCCGCGGGCACTCGCCGATTCCCACGCGGATTTCGTATAAACAGGTGGTGTTCGAATGCAATCATTATACCCGACAAATGTTGCCAATTACAGGCTCCTTTGTAATCTGCTATCAGCATAAGAATAACAAACTGTTGAAAGTACAATTACGGCGATTGTTAACATTTACAATATGAGCGCATTACAACTAGTCGTTAGTGTGGCATGTAGTTATTACATTACTGAAGGTTAAATGAGAGAATGCGGTTATTTAAATTACCTAAGAACAGATAGTCGTTATGCATTATAAATATTGTGCTAAGCGAAAACAAATAGTGTTTTGTATTAAATGTGATTTTATTACTAAGGCAGATAAAGATAAAGTCAAAACAGTAGTAAATCCCACAGAGTAACAAGGAAACTCATGTTGTCTCACACGATGAGGATGATTTATAACGCGTGTGTTTGTACTGAGTTACAATAGAAGCCAGTAGAGAATTGGATGCAATAAATATGCAAGCTCACGAACTAAACACCTTAGAGGTCACCTGCTGCGCCTACAGATATATTTACGAGTCCGAAGTACTTAATACCACGCCTTTGCCCTTTAAGATTTACATTACATCTAAATAGCTTCGTGAATACTATAGGAGCAAGGCTACTTTTTGTGTTCATTCAATAACGTGTTTCGATAAAAATATTGGAGCACCAGATCGTAAAAAATACCAACATCATAAATCTTTTAAATTGATTATAATAAGATGTCGTTTACGCGAGAAAAAAGCAAAGCCATGACGCAGCGTGCGACCGTTATTGCCATTAATGTAATTTAAATCAGGACAAATTCTTTCACATAAAAGGTTAATCGAATAAGAACAGTATGTAGATTAATGCAGCTAGGTGTATTCGATGCTAGCCTAATTACGTCTTACAGTGAGATAGTTAAGGGCAGGAATGCAGCGGCGGCGTAAATTGCACGTCCGCAGCGGTAGGTGAGGTGTGCCGATCGACAACCTTCCATTCTCTAGCGAGCCTGACACCAATGCCGATGGGGCTATTAAATATTAACTAGTAACAATCACTACCTAGTTTAAACTGCAGTTCAAACGAGAGGATATGATTAAATCAACGATGCTTGCCAACTTGCGTAACAACTCTATTTAATAAAGGAATTTTAATATTTGCTTTTCAGGTGAACGTGAGCAGTATCATTTTATGTTCTTCAACTAGGTTTATCTCACGCTTTTCAAAACCACAGTTAATAAAACTGAAAAATCTTTTACGAAATGTAATTCTGTATTTACGGCAGATGCATAATTTACATGTCGTAAATCGAACGTCTTGCCGAGATTATATGACGCTGATATGGTGTATTTTCCCTTTAAAGTTTTGGATTGGAATACAGCACTGCGAGTTTTATGGCAACATAAAACGGTTTCCAAAATCAACAAGCGCGGCAGTCGCGCAGCGTGAGTATTTAGACGTATTGAGTGAAATCGTAAACCTCGTGACCTCATTGAAGACAGTTCGGAGACAGAATTCACTGATTTCTCGGAGGGAAGCTAACGAAACACCATACATGGTTTAAAAGATTTTGTTGATGAGTCCACGAGGTCCCTCTGGTACTCTGATAACAGTACTACGCAGTGGATGTAAGTAGTGGGAAGACAGCGACCTTGGTCCGGCACCAGCGACAACGGTCGCACGTCAATCACGTTCTATTAGTTCAAAGCCACATCTATAAAGTTCATTACCTCAATAGAAGGAATGATTTGCGTTCGTTCAACGCGACCTTTTAATTCACGAAGTGGTGCAATTCATAAAAAAGTATAAGACAGTGGAACTTACGAATCGACATCGAAACAATGACATTGAAAATTCCCAGAGTTTATTTAGAAACTAGGGTATAAAGCTTATCTCTGCTGTAAACAAGAAACTAAACATAGACTATTTTAATGCCGGCAGAAAACGGGGAAGCACTTAAAAGCTCTGCCTTGACACATATTGCAACATATTGGTAAAAGCAAGATTATCAGCCATAGACATAATCTTGGCTTCCGGCCAAGACAATGTTTCAAATAACGTCATCTAAACGAAGCGAGATGATATTGCAATAATGCTACAAACAAACGAATACTGTAAATAACATCAGTAAGCACGATTATGTTCTGTATTTCTTGCAGTCATTGTGACCAACATCAAAAATTGATGCAAAAAAAAGAATCAAACACTTGACGACTTCAAACAAAGAACAATAAGTTTTGAAATTATTTGAAATATTGCCACAACAAATTATGAGACTCAATTATTTTTATCAGGTCTCATTAATTCTGTTCGCATTTCCAGTAATTTTATTACGAAATGTTTGTCTAACAGTGCAATGGTCGAACCAAACGCCCACGCTTCCCTCTTGTAACTTGTTCGTGTCGTATCGTAGTTCACAATCACCTCGCCCTCGCTTCGATTGATAGAAAAACTAGTTCAATCTTGGACAAGGCTGGTAACAACCCCGCTGATGGAGCCATGGCATCGCCTATTATGCTTGACCTACATACACATCGGTATGGCTAACTAGACGACCTGATACATAAGGCGATCTTGAATAATGATTTATGTTAAGTTTAAGCAAGAGCAAGAGATAACCATTTTGACAGTCCCAGTAAGACTAAGATCGTAGATGTTTGAAGACCGTGTATAAGATATTTCTGTTGTTGTTCTACTTTTATCTCCGGGTAATAAAATTCATAACTTAAGCGGTATTATATTCCAATACCAATTTTTAAAGCTATAATTATAGTTCAGTTGTAGACCTTGAAGAGTCCGTAACATGAAATGATTCTTTCGAAGTTAAAAACAAAGACGGTCAAACACGATAGGCAAGTTCTAAGTTCTCATAACAACATTTCTTTTCTATGCGTACCAAACAACCTTGCATTTGATTGACAATGGCCATCCTCAACTATAGGGCCTTCATTCAATGGTTCTATTGTTATACTAATCATTGTAATGAATTAACAATCAATGAAATTAGCATTAAAAAAAATAAACCGTTCACATCGGCTGACCTCATAATGGTTTGACTTACAACATCCTAACTAATATTATAAATGTGAAAGTAACTCTGTCTGTCTGTCTGTCTGTCTGTCTGTCTTTTCTTCACGCCTAAACTACTGAACCGATTTGTGTGAAATTTGGTACAGACATAGTTTGGAACTTGAGAAAGGACATAGGATAGTTTTTATTTAAAAAAAAATAAAAATATAAAATAAAATTTATTCCGGACATATAGCGCCATCTATTGGTCAAACCAAAAATATGCCGGAAGTCACTATTCCATGCGAACGAAGTCGCGGGCAAAAGCTAGTATGAAATATATGTAACCGAGTTACAAAACCGCAGAAGGTTGGCATAACTTAACATATGTGCTTGAGATTGATATTAATTACGAAGGTCAATATCATAAAGATGTTTAAAATCTAGTCTCGGATGTAGCATATGTAGATCAGAAGTGATATGCAGTATATGATCAGGTTCTGAGATCAATCAGGTTAACAATAAATGAAAATTATTTGGTCATATACGGGTCACAAACGAGCGCATCGCGTGTCCGACAAGTTGACATTTGCATTTCGGTGTGACTAATTACGATTGAGCATCATTGTAACGGTTGTCAAGTTGGTCGGTCATAAATAAAATGATGTTACGTCGTTTACACAATTAGGATTTGATTACTGGCGGGTAACCTTTAAATTAAATTAATGCCAAGGGGCATGATTTAACAGCGAGTAAAGAGGGAGATAAATTATTGTATCATAATATTCCGGGTGCGTTTATTTATTAGGAGATAAGATTTAAAAGAACTGCGGGCTTGAGAAATTATTTATGGATGCGTATGCGTCGATGAGACGTAGCTGTGAAACCGAATAAGTTAGTTGAACAACTCCACGAGCGACGTTATATTAATGAAATTTATGGAGTAGGCGTTCAAAAGACAGTTCAATTTTATAATGAAGTAGTTCGCGGTGCGTGTTAATTATATTTTCAATTTCACAACGCGCCCGCTGCGCCTTAGGCCACGCGTAAGTCGAAACAATTTTGTAAGAGGGATATTTGCATTAGTATTTAAAGTATTGCTTTCGGATGGCCACACAAATTGATCATTGAAAGGTTTAGTGCAATTTCACTGGGCCGAGATTTATTCATTAATTTGAAACAGCAATTGAAATGCAAATGAAAAGTTACAATAAACTTCGTCCACATATCCGACTGTTTTCGAACATCAACCTCTTGAAATAACAACAGACGGGGCCATAGCAATGAAATCGACTTTCAGTAGAATAGTGGGCGGTGAGAGTCGTAAAGTTCCGAATTAATCTTCCATTTTGCAAACGACACAGTTCACCTGACACATTTCGTTCCCCGACCTCGGTATTACTGAAGTTTATAGCTAAACAAATGTCACTGGTTCTACACATACAAGTCAAATGTGACGTAACGATGGCGTGCATGGAAGCAAGTTAAACGATCAAATCCTTAACTTCAGACTATGAGGTCGGTCGACAAACTGCAGCACAAAAAAGGATAAATTGCATTAAAATTGTTTGCGCTGTTAATGTACCGTCTGTCAACTCATAACAATGTTATATTATTAGTGAACACTGGCCGCTCGAAAGAACTTGAAATAAAAGATAAACGTATAAAAAAGAAAGGCTTGGACGTTAGGATGAGCATGAAATTATCGAAGAACAAAAAATCTAAGTAGAAAATAGCCTAAGACCGGTGTGGAGGCGAGGCGACGCTACGGCTCGTTTTTCTCTTAATTGGAAGAGAAGCATAGCCTGTTTATGCTTGTTAAACCGGGGAATTCGTTAATTGTAATGATAATAATCAGTCATAAATACACATACGTGAGGTAAAAAACAAATAAAGATATTTACTGGACATATTTATCGAACACCTATAAATGCGAAGAATTTGCGCTTGACCATAGAGTTTAGGTACTTTATAAATAATAAAATATTGTCGCCACATCATTAAGGTCGACTAGATGTGAAAATATCAAACAATCGTCTATTTTACCGGTATCATTAAAAGAGTTCTAGACGGAGTTAACAGTTATAATCCTTAATGACCCGGAAGCCGAACAATAATATTGTGCTGAAGGAGAAGCTTTGATGTAAATAAAAATACTTATAAGGACTGGTCACCACTGATCGTTATAAACAACAACCGGCGGCTCTACTCAAATGATAGCTGAATAAACGTTTTAACTCCTACTGTCTATAAAATAACTTCAATTTGTGTATGCTCCCTAGAGCAGAACAGAATAACAGACACTTACTAGAAATCGAGTCTTAGTAACCGCAATGTCAGTACATTTGGCATAAATGTTTACAGTTTAACCACTTTCGGATATTCCCGTAGCCGATGCGATAGATTAAATCATACGCTACAGGATCGTAATGGTAACATTTAAAACCGCAGATCACGAGGCGCTTGGCGTGGTTACTTTGCCCTATTTCGTCTACTCACGTTCACATTTAGCCACGTGATCGTGTGACGCATTAGGAAGCGGTTTAGGTTCCCTACGTAAGAACACGTTTGAGTTAAATCTGGAAAATATATTGAACAAATAACAAAAAAGGGATGCGACCAGCCACCTCAGCTATTTGCAGCTGAAGGGAACTATATGAACCTTGTCGCTAGCGAGACGAAGAATAGTGATGAAGACTTTCCGTATTGGATTCAAATTGAAGAAAAGGTTCAATACTTGAAGTAAAATACAAAGCATAAAATGATAAAATTATCGTAATAAATGATGTAACGAAAGAGTCAGAAGATTCTTTAATTGTGAAACAGTTGCATAAGCTTGATTTAAGACGAGTTTAGATGTGCAACTGTTACAAGGTTCAATTTGATCAGCGATTCAGTTGACACTGTTGTCTAATGACGAATAAATAAATCTTGAGTAAGTGCTGAGATCATTGCATACCTTTCGAATGCAAAGGAAGTGTATTGTGGATTCAATTGTTTGCACCGTGCATTTACTAACAACGAATAGGACAGCTCCTTTATTCTAGTTGGTGTCGTAAAAGGCGAATTATGTCAACTCGTGTGCTAAGCAGAGAAGCGTGAAGAGCAGTGTTGGCCAGATGGTAACGAACGGTCCCAATTTACGGGTTGCTTCTCAGTTTCACCAGAGCTCCTCTAAAAGGAGAATATCACACAACACGGGAATGATACTGCGTTCCGAAATTGCAAATATAACTACATACAAACTAAGTGTATAACCACTAATCACTTCAGTTCAAATAGACGAGTTAGTGGTCAAACAATAACAAAGAACATCCCCAAAAATACTTCAGATGTTAAGACTGCCTCTAACTAACAATAAAGATGACCCAAGTACCGTATGGAAAAGCTGTAATATGATGATAATAATTTTACTGCTATGTGCTTCTTCTTAAAAATAACATTCCCGTTATCGAGTAACAAATTACTTTAGTCGAAAGACAAAGAAAATGTTGAGAAGGCGTAAATTTATCTTAAAAAAATGATAAATTGATGTGGATAACCAGCTCATTATAAACGGCATGAAGCAACGACAATACGTCAGCTGGTCTCTGATCGCGCGCACATAATGTTAGGATTAGCTGCACATCTAGTTTCAGGATGAGTAGTTTATAGTCGCAATCAGGCCAGCACGCAAGCTTTACTGATCTAAATTTTCACGATTTATATGCTAAGCTATCATGAGATGAAGATTTAGATAGACAGCGTTTGTTTATAAATAAAGAAACTCTCAAATGATAAATCCTTTAGAGGATTTATCTGTGAAGGGCGCGCTTAAATGTAAATCGGTACCTTTGTCCAGAACCGGCAATTCACGACTGTGGGATAACAACTTATTATGTCTATTTCACGTAGTGTAAATAAACTAAACAAAGCGTAATTCCGCTATTACTTGCTCCGCATACCCACAAATTGCTGCAAATGTTCACATTCCGAGTAACACTTGCAAATTCTGCTTTAACATTAAATAGCATTAAAGTAACCCGATGCGTGAGAAACAAAGCGTTAAGTTACAAACAAGCCCGAGCTTGGGATGCCCTGTGTTCGTAACGTTTCGAAGCCCTACACTTGTTACCGGACACACTTAACGGTGCAAACTCAACACGTGAACGAAACGCGATACATTCATATACAGCGTACACGTTATGCAATCTCTGGCAGTGATTAAAAGCTTGACCCAATAAACACGTAAAACAAAGTTCGTGGAACAACGCGGGCAAGTTATGTTCAAATGCTATATAAATCCATCCAACATGATTTATTTACAACTAAAAGAAATCTACGAAAACGATCGTTGAACAGTCGTTATAAAATGAATGTAGGTGCACACATTTATCACGGGCTCGATCGAAGGGTAACATTGTTCATCAGAGGTCAAAAGCTTTACAAATGATCGTCTCCGCGTTAACCTTCAGGATCCCAGCTGTGGAACTGTTGTTACTGTTGGATTATATAAAGCAAAAACTAATACCCCTAACTTTCGATAACATTGTTCTTTGTTCTATCTGAACAATCTACTGTTTATTTAACTCTACACACACTGCGTCACGGGATCTTGTTAGACGGACGTATTGCTTCCAAGTACCATTTAAAGTATAGAATAAATATTTCAATATCAAATTAGTATATTATTTCTTTTAATCCCATACCTCCTATAGGTTATGGGCCCAGTGCGAAAAAGGACATTTAGTAGTGAGAACATTCAGTAGTGCGTAGTGACAGTAAAGTGCATAGTTGTAAATAAAAATAAAGTTGTGACAATGGAAAAAGTGAAAAGAAACATTAAGCCTTTTAATGGAGAAAAGTACAGTGTATGGAAATTTAGAATTCGTACACTGCTTTCAGAGTTAAACTTGCTCAGTGTTATTGACGAAGAAATTCCTGGAACGCGATCCGCTGAGTGGGAAAAGAATAATAAGGCAGCCAAAAGTATTATAGTCGAATATTTGGCGGACTCATATCTTAATTATATTAATGAAAATGGGACTGCTCAAGCAGTTTTAAACATTTTGACGCGATCTATGAAAGGAAAAGTGTAGCAACTCAATTAGCGCTGAGAAAACAATTATTGGGATTAAAATTAAAAGCCGATATACCCTTGATCAAACACTTCTCAACATTTGACGATCTGCTGACAGAATTATCAGCTGCTGGAGCTAAATTAGAGGAAACGGACAAAGTAGCTCATTTATTACTTACTCTCCCGAATACATATGATGGCGTTATCACTGCAATTGAGACACTATCTGAAGAAAATATCACTCTCGGTTTTGTAAAACTAGACTATTAGATCACGAAGTAAAATTAAAAACGAGAGTCGTGATACCAGTTTAAAGATACTCCATGTTGAAGAAAAATATAATAAAACAGATACAATCGCACAAAACAAAACTATTTGAAGAATACAACATTCAAGAAAACAAACAAACAAAAATTTGTGAAATGTCATTACTGTGGACGCAAAGGACACAAGAAACAGGATTGTTTCTATTTCAAAAGACAGACAAATATACAAAACAATGCCCCAGAAAGGACAAGACAAGTCCAAACTATTGCCCTGCAAGAGGGAACGACCTCGAATTCTTCTTTTTCAGGATTTGCGTTCATGACAAGCGCATACCATTATGAAAAAGACCACTCGACAATTAAATTCCTATTAGATTCAGGAGCGTCTGATCACATCACAAATAGAGATGATCTCTTCACATCGTTTGAATGTTTAAATCCTCCTTTAAAAATTTCAGTAGCTAAAAACAATACATTTATTTCAGCAACTAAAAGGGGAAACATAAATCTTATCAGTCAAACAGGAGTGCAAGGAATACTTACAAATGTATTGTTCTGTGCCGAAGTACCATATAATTTAATATCGGTATCAAAGATGCAGCAAGCAGGATTCACCATAATATTTGATGACAAAGGCACACAAATTACAAAGGAAGGTAAAATCATCATGAAAGGTAAGACATTGAATAATCTTATAGTTCTAGAGTTTAAAATACCAGGTTAATGAAAATAAATATGAATTATGGCATCAACGCCTAGGACATATAAGTAAAACTAAATTCCTGCAGTTAAAATGTCATAATATGATTGATGACTTAGATGAAATAAATACCGTAACTCCAAATGATAAGTTGTGTGAAGCATGCATAAATGGGAAGCAGACTCGCCTGCCTTTTAATAAAGTTAAAGACAAAAGTTACATTAAACGCCCTCTGTTTATTGTGCATTCAGATGTTTGTGGTCCTATAACACCTCCAACAATAGATAACAGAAATTATTTTGTTTTATTTGTTGATGAATACACACATTATTGTGTGGTGTATATGTTAACTTACAAATCAGAAGTGTTTACAGCTTTTAAAGACTATGTCGCTAAAAGTGAGGCTAAATTCAATTTCAAAGTAGTAAATCTTTATAGTGATAACGGTGGTGAATACTTATCCACCGAAATGAAAAACTACTGTAGAGAAAGAGGCATAAGCTATCATTTAACAGTTCCTAGGACCCCACAGTTAAATGGTGTTGCAGAACGTATGGTTCGCACAATAACAGAAAAAGCTCGTGCTATGTTAAATGGCACTAAAGCATCAAAACGTTTTGGGGAAATGCAGTTTTAACTGCAGTTTATTTAATAAATATTACGCCTACGAAAGCTTTAAGTCAATCAAAGACACCATACGAGATGTGGCATGATAGGAAACCAAGCGTTAAAAATCTCAGAGTTTTCGGTTCAACTGTATATGTTCATAATAAAACCAGTAAAACAAATTTGACAATAGGTCGTGGAAAGGAATACTGGTAGGTTATGAACCCAATGGTTATAAAGTTTGGAATACAGAATTCGAAAAATATGAAACTGTAAGGGACGTTGTAATTGATGAGACTAATTTTATCGAATCTAGGCCTTCATTACGACCTGAACGGAGTAATAATACATATTCCCAAGACGAAACTGATAATGACTCCGTAACAAAATCAGTGTCTTATAAGTCTCATAGTTCTGGCCCTAAATCAGATAGCTCTCAATCTGATGAATGCAGTACAAGTAAAATTCGAAAAATCGGTAGTCATGAAATACCGAATGAACCTGAAAATGAATCTGAGAGTAGTTTGAAACACAAAAATCAGGATAAACCTGATGAATTTTTAAATTTACGAAGAAGTGAAAGACTGAAAACATGTTCGCGTAAATCATATAATGAAAATGACTATGATGTCTATAGTGCGTTATCCATCACAAGTAATATACCAAAATCATTAAATGAAATTAAATCTCTGAACGATAGGAATCAGTGGGAAAAAGCAGTCAGAGAAGAACTCAATTCTCTTAAGAAAAATAATACATGGACATTAGTACCAAAACCATTAAATAAAAATATTGTAGACTGTAAATGGATATTCACTATTAAAATGACGTTTCAGGTCAACCTTCAAGATATAAGGCACGTCTTGTCGCTAGAGGTTTCAGTCAAGAATATCTTAGTGATTATAATGAAACATTTGCACCAGTTGCTAGAATAGCAAGCTTTAGATTCTTAATTAGCTACGCAAATCAATATAATTTACTGATTCATCATATGGATGTAAAAACAGCATTTCTAAATGGTACACTAAAGGAAGAAATCTACATGAAAGTTCCTGAAGGTGTAAAATGTAAAGATAATTACGTATGCAAATTAAACAAAGCTCTTTATGGCTTAAAACAATCAGCTAGATGTTGGTACGAAACATTTGAACAATGTCTCAAAGAAATAGGTTTTCAGAACTCCCCAGTAGATAGGTGTATATATATGAAAGGTAAAGGAGACATTTCTAAAAATATTTACGTAATCTTGTACGTCGATGATTTAGTTATAGCATGTGCAGATTTGCAAACAATGAATAATTTCAAAGCATATTTAATGACTAAATTCGAAATGACCGACTTACACGATATCAAATTATTTTGGGCATTAAAATAGAGAGACACCATGATAAAATTACTTTAGACCAAAGTGCTTACATTAAAACCGTTTTGAATAAATTTAATATGAGTGATTGCAATCCTATAAACACACCGATGGAGCTTAAATTAAACTATGAAGCTCTTAACGCTGATAAGATGTGTGACGCACCATGCCGTCACCTGATCGGTTGTTTAATGTACATTATGCTTTGTACGCGTCCGGACTTAAGTACATGCGTAAATATTTTAAGTCGGTACACAAATAAGAACAATAAAGAATTGTGGTTATGCTTAAAGCGAGTTTTAAGATATATCAAAGGCACAATTGATTTGAAGTTAACATATACAAGAAATAATTACAATAACATCCTAAGTGGATATGTCGACTCAGATTGGGGTGGCCACGATTGTAATGATAGGAAAAGCACTACTGGATATGTGTTTAAATTATTTGATCAAAATACAATTACATGGTGTACAAAGAGACAAACATCAGTAGCGGTCTCGTCTACTGAATCGAATATATGGCTTTATATGAAGCTGTTAAAGAAGCATTATGGCTTAAGTCTCTGGCAGAAAGCATAAACTTAAAATTAATAAGCCCATTATTTTATATGAAGATAATAACGGATGTATTAGCATAGCTAATAATCCAACAAGTCATAAAAGGTCCAAACACATAGATATAAAATATCATTTCTCTAGAGAACAAGTTGAGAAAAATGTAATAAAATTAAATTATATTTCCACAGGTAACCAGTTGGCAGACTTGTTGACAAAACCTTTACCAGTCGTGTCTTTTATAAGACTGAGAAAAGGATTGGGTATAGAATAAGTTTTAATTTAAGTACAATTTCATTATGAAATGGTCTGATCAGGTTTTCTGGGTTTCCTGATCCTGTGCAGCAAATGTTGGACCATTATTGTACAGTTGTCCCAGACCTTACTTGGAAGTATAATATGTTACGTCGTATTTATAAGTTGGTATTCACTTTGTAATGTTGAATTGTAGACTAGATACTGTATAGTTAACTAACGAATGACTAAAAGTTAGGGATTAATTTTTGAGGGGGCGTGTTGGATTATATAAAGCAAAAACTAATACCCCTAACTTTCGATAACATTGTTCTTTGTTCTATCTGAACAATCTACTGTTTATTTAACTCTACACACACTGCGTCACGGGATCTTGTTAGACGGACGTATTGCTTCCAAGTACCATTTAAAGTATAGAATAAATATTTCAATATCAAATTAGTATATTATTTCTTTTAATCCCATACCTCCTATAGTTACAATGCAACTCAGAAGTTTAAACAGTAAATAAACTTTTTTCTATGTCGAATCTATCTTCATAATTTGTGGCAGAGATAAATTCAATAGAGAACTTAATGACCGCGTTTTTTATTTCGTCGTTAACTGAGGTTTTTTGAGACGAACAATATATACGCTGTAGTAATCAGGACTCCACAAGTTGACTTTTATTTATTCCAGTAAAGGTTCTCGGAACTGTGACGCAATCGAATAACATAGTTTCTGGTTCTTAAAAATAAAATTATATTATGATGATTGTTTATCTCGACGGGTTATCAGCTCTGGAAATACCTATGTTAATTAAAATTATAGCGTCGACAATATAATAATCCAAAAACATACGAAACATTTATGTTATGTAGCTCAGACAGACTTCCAGGAAAGTATTGGTATTTATAAGTATTTTTAGGGAAGTATTAAAATAGCAGTAACGTAGGTATTTGTGTTTTAGGAACATCAACACAAGTTAGTCGAAGACAACAAAAGTTAAGCTAATGGAAGCTAAGCGGTTCGCAAAGGGACCATGTAAAGGTTTCGCTGAAGGGAAGCTAAAGCCGAGTGATATGAACGCAATGATTTGCTACGGCGATAAATCCACGCGGTAGACGGGGACAGACCCGCCCGCGGCCGCCACGATAAGTGTATCCAATTACTAAGATACCCTACACCGATGTTATACCATCGTGATGTATTACACCATAAAATTTATCGTTAAAAATACTATTAAATCCTGTGGCGTTTTCAATAACAAACACTATTATTTAATCGAAATAATATTGACTCAGACACCGTATTTCTTTCAAGACATGCCCATTTTCCCAGTTTTATTTATGAATATTTCTTCATAAAACTTTAGCCAAACCGAAGACTATGACTATGGCAGGAAGCAAGTAGTGAATTTTCATGTGTCACCCCTGAATGACTTCGACGTCATAAAAAGTTAAAAGACTTTCGAATGTTCGTACAAGTCGGAAATTTCACCTTGTCCACAAAGTATGCATATGCAGTTAACCTTTTTCCCATGGTGCTTCTCGTCTCGTTTTACACAAGAAACCGTTGAGTACTTCTACCCGTCGATAATTAATTCTGTCCTGGGCTACTTATGTTACGACCGAGTAGAAACCACAGCGCCCTGTAGTGGTCAAAGAACATGTTCGATCGTTCTCGTATCAGTCATTTAACTTTGCTCCAATTTCACTGGCTACTATACTCCAATACTACCGGTAGAACTTCTTGCTCAGATGAAAATTAATTCGTTAATGGCAGGGAGCGGGCTGGATTCCCTAGTTGAGTAACTACAGGTCTCGAGTGGTGTATTTTTCATTGATAGTAGCTGCGTATCTCGTGTCTAGCCATCAATTTTGCAACTGAACACTACGTACAATAATGGCACATAATCAGATCGTAATACTACTCATATCTCATTGTGTGGAACTATGAATTACAGAACGAATATGCCACCCTCCTTTGACAAGCACATCCATTTACTAGGTCTCTGGGCGTCTTGAGATTAAGGTAATGTTACAGGTATAAAGTGGAAACCTTACGAGACCGGAAACATATTGAAACGATGCATTCAGAATATCCACAAATAACCACAACCCTTTCTTTGTATATAGGTAGTGTTAAGTAGGATTAACTGGTAGTTTTAAAGGGTCCATCGAGATCCGTGCGGTTACCGTCAACGGACACCGCGGAAGGGCTCCGGTATCGAGCACTCATAAATCAAGCAGCACATCGCCCCCGGCAGTCTGCCCTGACCCTGCTGCCTTTGTTTACCCACTACGTTACTTTACTGATCACCTTCAGATAAAAGATGTTTAAGAGCATACAATTTAAACGATATCCTGCTGAATATTTATGTTGGTTCGTATCTACTTCGACTATCGACAAAAAACGACATACCCTTTTAACATGAATGGATTCAAAGACTTTTTGTCAGCACTGACCTCGGCGCGTTTTCGATAATCGACGTCACACTCACAACCGATACAATCGCCACCTAAAAGGCCATAATGGGAGTGCGGCGATGCAGCGTCGCGATCGTAATCAACCGAGGCCGGTTGGCCGGTGTGTTGCTCCAGCGTCGCTGGCTGTGTAGTGCGTTTCCAACTTGGTCAGATTGTACTGTTCGCTGAATCGGCCGCGTGCTGATTCAGATCGAGGTCTGCCGGGTCGCTGGGCATCGCAACTCGCTAGTTTGCGATGCCCGCGGATCGATTATCGCGCGTCACGAATTGCTGGCGAATCAGGGTATGCACCACACGCAACATCGACTGTCGCAAATAACCAAATATCTTTCTTTAAATAAATATTTAATTAGCAGCAAAACTGTTCAACAGTTTTCCTTAGGGGGATATAATAACATAACTACTCTATAGACTTTGTCAATTGACAATGCAAATTGTTAGCCATAGCTATAGATTTTATGTATGAGCCAACCGATATCTATTAACCCACTATACCAAGCAACTACTGGTAAGAGAAACCTCATAGGAACAAATCAATCAAGGAGATGGGGCACAGACCTCTATGTACAGGCATTATCTTCCCAATTGAGGCGATCATGTAACAATATCCATTAACAATCAATCAGGTCCAGTGGATAGCAATTACAGCCTACGGCAAATACATCTTTATATTTGTATAGAACATCGCGCCAGATTATATGGCAACATAATGAAAATATAGTGCAATCATAGACTGATGTCATTTCAAATTGCTTGGCCTGAGGAGGTGAATATCGACGATTATTACAGGCCTTCGATCAGTCCTGTGTGTGTCCGGTATCAGTGATACGTCGATTCCCGCAGGGGCCAACATATTCGTTTATTGTTGTTTGCAAATAAACGGTTTAGTCCATCCATGAGACGCAGAAGTATGGAACTAATGTTACCCGTCATGTACGGTGTCAGTTCAGACGGCTCGCCCGGGGGGTTGCGTAACAGCCTAACAATAGTCATTAGCAATCAATCAGGCCGACTCTGGTGGGTGGCTCAGAAGGCTCGCCTCTAAAATTGGCCCTTGCGGTAACGTTGAGAAACGTTGTTTGCCGTGCTATAACGTGATATAGACATATACTTAGTTACATGCTCGTGATCGATCTGGTACTTTCAATTTTGGTCAGCATAAAACTCGAGCGCCAACCGCACACCTCAACGAGATGATGCGATGAACACAGGGTTTTATCGAAATTGTGGGCAAAGATACGTCGATTGCTGTGGTTGGCGGCACGCGTTCTGAACACGTACGGGCAATTGAAAACAGCTCCGGTTATTGCGGGAAATTCAGGGGAATCGAGATGCAATTGATGCTGCCGGCCATACTGCACAATATATTAGACGGGAGTGTCGCTTCTCACGTCACGCCTCTGGTCGCCGGAGGTGTCAGACGGGATGTGCAGTTAACCTAAACGGAAAAGCAATTTTGTCTGGAGAATCCGAAATTTCCTAGAAGCTGCCATAAAGTGGCAAATATGGCAGATTTCAAATTCCGTCGTTGAAAAAGCGACTGTAAATGTAATTAAGGAGGACACAGCGATATAATGACAACTTTATTATGTTAGGAATCTCCCGGACCTTATGTACTGTGAGGGTTATTAACCTGAAGCGTTCATTATAAACGTCCGGTGGTCACGCGTTGCGTATCGAGGTACATGGGATATTGCGGCATAAAACTGTACATATCCACAAGTACATTTACCGTAAATAATATCCAGTCAACGGTTAAAAAATATGTCAACTCCCAAAAACGGAGGATCGCGCTGTGGAATTTTAATCGATGTCATGCTTCGAATGTGGCCCAAGAAGAAAAAAGGTCTGTCCCTTGGCGCTTGGAGTAGGGCATTATCACGCATCATCGAATTCAAAGGATTACCTGTCGAATTTTGATGTTCGAATTATGTAGCTGATTTATTAAACGAAGCGTGTTGTAAGACTTCTTTATATGGCGCGACGACCAGCTATTGCCTCACAAGACTTTCTGATTGATACCGTACAATTAATTTAAGGCATTTAACGTGCCGCTTTTTTTGTTGTATAAATACCACGATTCTTCTCAACATCATTAACAACATTTATATTTTGATTCACGCTGTTTAAAATACCCTAAATGGGTTGTTCTTTCTATAGGAGTGGCTTTAATAAAAAGTCATGAATGATGTATAGCATGGCGGTTATCGTTGTAATAGATCCATCCTATTAGTATTGTTTTGTTGGTAGTTTCTTTCGATATAATATCAACAAGAAACAATAGGGCGGTTCAGGCCGTCCGTCGCGCGTCGCCCGTGGGAAGATGCGAGATAACGCCACAATCGTACTTTCATTCGATCACGCATGATTTAAGTGCGAACAACACTACAATGGTAGCAAAAAGTCACGTATGTCACTACATAATAATGGCCCGTATGTTTTTGATAGCTACTGCACACTTCAACATTCTACAGACAAACTAAAATTATTAGAATTAAATACACATAAGGGTTAGTAACTAATCAAATTAACTTTAGCTATTTATATGCTTCATAAACAGCACTACAAAACAGGTAGCTATGTAAAATAGTCATGTAAGCACGAGTGCCAAAAACCTTGGCATGCCATCCATTTCATTATTAACAGTGAAGCAGTTCAGGGACGCGAAGGCATCCCCTCAAGTTTGACTACGTTATAAAAGTCGTATAAAGTAGACAAATTCGGTAGGAACACCTACATGACATGACTGCCGTGTGTTGCCAAAGCGGCGATATCGCCGGGGTCACCGACAACCCCTCGGCAACGACCAAACTGTGACGAGTCACGCCACTCTAAGCTCCGATTTGTCATTGTACAGTGTGCTACATTGATTTTTGACAGCATAAAGGACTTGTTAAATGCCATGATGTCTGGCTTACTGTTTTAATTGTTAAATACAAACTACATATAAAATACCTACTAATGGCGTTCAGAACAAAGAAAGAGGCAGCTTAATAATTAGGGCCTTTCAGATAAAACGAAATGCATCAAAAGAATTTACTAATAATATGATAAATAATGTTGTCTCATTAGTCTAGTGGCGACATGCAGACGAATTGAATGTGTTGTAACAGAGATAAAACTGGAATAAATTGTGAAAGCTGACAAACGTGAGAAACTAACACGGAATCTCCGGTTAATTGAGAAAGAAATTCTCTATTCGTATGGATTCCTGCAGTAATCAGCATCCAGCGTGCTGTTTCATTAACATTAAATAAATCAAATTAATAGTGCACATCCTTTCTTCACAGCTATAACGAGATAAAGCCTTTAATTGAACAAATTAAACTTTATCAATTACTTTCATATATTTACTCGTACTGAGTAAAGAGTTCGATAAATAATCGTTAGTGGTTTAATAACTAAATAAATAAAAAGCAATCGAAAGATCTAGATGAGCATTTAAATGGTGAAATCAGCCAGATAAATTAATTATCATGGTCAATCCGTGGGCATCTGAATGAGCAATTGTCTTTATTTATATGACTGTACCTGTAATCCAATATTTATTGCAAGGATTTCGAACACAGTCGTATGAAATGTATTTACAATCCTTTTTAGTTTATGCTTGCCTACATTAATACGCAAGATGCATATTTAAAACCAAACCAAGCTTGAAAGACACGAATGCTTATCTGATTCAGAACTTTAAAAGAAATAAGACGAATATATTATCTTATTTTTGCATTTTAGTCTATGCTTAGATATTTAATTTTATGGATTGTTAATTAAAAGAAGCTATAAAAAGTCATATCTTAATTGAAACGTTAAACATTTTATAGACGAATATAAAGGTGTTCGGACATTTATCGTCTTGTCATTAGAACTGGGACGCGAAAGAATATTAAATCTCAAAAGGAAACCAAGGATAAGAAAACAAAGAGGAAAAAGTCAAACAACAAATATATCTGTACGCGTAATGGAAACTACTATCAACACCCACTTTTATGTACCGTTGTTTCGCTACAGACTTCTGCCATTAGAGCCTTTTTTCTCTGTCCTTTTCATCCGACATACTGACTCCTTTTATTTTCCTCAATTTGTGAAACTTTCTGCTGATAAACGCATTCTTTTACTTTAGCAAAAATGTTGAACATTTTGCTTCTGGAAATATGAGATGTTTTTGGAAAAGTAGAAAGGTTTGTTTGAAGGTATCACGTGTGTGCAATTTGAAACATTTCTGCACGTGGTGCACGAAAATAGATATTCTGCGCTTTTGGTCTATAAATTTGTCGGCGTGGAAGCGAGGGTTGGTATTATTTAGCTGGAGCTTTCATAACAAACGTTTTAGCTGCCAGTAACGAGCGATAAATCTAGTTTCAGTGCGAGGTCGATCAGTATGAAATCGCTACCGGCTGTGGTTTCACTAATGCGTACACTGCGCAGTAACCCGTTTGACCACAAAGCGCCAATGCTATCTATAAAAAAATATACAAGACATTTTTTTTAATATTGGTTGCCTTTAATACCGACCTAAAACAAGGCGCCACTGGTTATTTTGGTGTAACATTTATGTTCTGTTGCGGCTGCAAAATTCCTAAACAATATTTATTTAAATCGGTTTCCAAAATTACAATGTTCAGCTGAAAACGTGACTTCAAGCCGTGCTTCCGTCTGTAATACTTAGAAAAGCTTAAGCAATATAGCAACAAAGTGTTTTTTAAAGTTCTTACCTAAATGTCTCAATTTTGGTTCAACGAATAAAATCTGACCGCGCAGTGTGTCGTAAAAAACAAGCTCTTGCGTTGTTTCGGGAACGAGGTTGTTGTAACAAAAATCCAAATAAAGTTTTGTGACTATCGAGTATTTATAACAGCGGTCCAGTTTCGACTTTGCCCAAAAGTCATTACTTAGGTAAATGGGACAGCGGTTAGTAACCTAGACATAGTGGCTCGACCTGAACGACGCGTATCATTACTCACCAACATTGACATTTACGACCGTGTTTTGATTCTGAACGTATAAAAAAGTTCTTCCAGCAATTTTTCAAACGACGAAAGAGCCGCTATGTTAATATTATGTATTCAAAAACATAGAAAATAAAGTAACTCATTGACACAACAACGATAAGATTGTGTGCTCGCTTTATTGGTATTACGAAAAGCTTTCATTACACGCACTGTTCAATATACAGATGAAATCACCACGAGGCGGAACGATCGAAACTCGTCCCAATATTCATTATGTTTAGGGTTTGAATTTCCGTTATCTAACTGTAGGCATTGAACTGTTACGTAACGTATATGATATCACGTTGCGGGGTAAACGATCCGACCTTCCACACGCATCGGTGGACTTTCCCGCAACACGACTACATTAGATACTTATGTTTATGACAAACATTCGCTATCTACAATATCATGGATACCATTAACCGAATAAGGGTAACAAATATTACTTTTTATTCATCAGCAGACTTTCGTCAATTGTACATTGTATGTGTTGATAATTTTCGTTTACTTCCAGGATAATCAACATTAAATTCATTTTCAATTTTCTCGACTAGAGCTTGACAAAAATGAACACTTAAGTAAAGAAGATAACGATTCTACTCCAGAATAACTGGTAGTAAGCAAATTCTGATTACAAATGCGATATCTACATAATTTGATTGCACTTATGCTAATAATATTAAAGCCGCAGATGAAAATCTTGTCTTTGAATAAGGATATCTATTGGACGGTAACTAACTTTCTCTAAACGTTGTATTATACGACTCCTAACACAGTGGTGCATAATTTTGTGTCAGATATAACTTGCACGAAGGTTCCTCTGCTAAGGCATTTAATTATAATTCCAATAATTCCAGACGATGCGATATTAAATAAACATGGAAGCAATTGGCTGCAAAGTTTATTATACGTCAAGCCATGCGTTTGTAGGTCGCACACGCAATGCCGAGGGCAATTCAATTAAAACGTCTCATCCCCTCACACTTGTCTCAATCTTAGAAAGTCGTCAACGTAATATGTTGATAGAGCCATTTGTCCGAATGTAAAAATAAATACTGGTAAGTTTTTACGCAAACATTTTAGTCTCTGTAACAAAGCTCTCTGCGCAAACACTTCTAACATGTTTGCTTGTTCCAAAAACATGTTTTTTCTCAAGTGTAAAGTGATGTCGATTAAAGTATTGACAGTATTGGGATTACAAATAATTCCGATTCAGCACTGTTCTAAACGGATAAATTGAGACAACTGCATGTCTAGTTTTAAACATTAACCTTTTCAGAAACCGCGCGTCCATTCTCTCTAATAGAGAAACGAGCTGAACTTTCCACAAACTATTCCTAAATAGGAATCACGTGTCCTCGGGCCCCCACGTGTCGGGTATCTCTCCTGCAAAGTCACGTGTTCTCGCTTAGGAGCCAGGAGCCAAACCGCTGCTATTTCTGTACCCGACTCATCTCTCAATTTGTTACTTGCTGGATAATGACGTCCTTTTTATAAAACAAAATTATTCAATAACTGTTTTGTTTGGACGTTGATATATTTCATTATGTGCAATGTAACAATGAACATAATTGCATTTAGAATGTATTATTAGAATGCTTAATTCATGTAATGGTAATGAGACGTATTTTCCGTGGATGCATCGGTAGTTTATCTATACGTGCACTCGTGTGTAGCTCTTGGCAATCAATCAGTTACTGTTTAAAGCCCGAAGCTAAGCAGATTAACATAATGGCATGCTGTTTATTCCGTTAATGAAATAAGAGATATGCCTCGAACGTCATTATCTATTCTACATGTAGGTATATCTTGGAATATAGACGATGATGTTTGTATGAGTAGTTGATATCTAAATCTCGAATGACCTGAAACACTTAAAATCTCAAGGCTAATGGGCTAATTTCAGAGTGCTTTATCAGGCACTTAGGTCCTTGTAACGTCTGAAAGCCGCGGCCGATCAAATAAGGAAGAAGATAACGGTGACCTCTTAGCATCTGTTATCGCGTGTTGTGTCTTACGGTGATAGCGACGTAATCTCGGAACGGATTCATAAAGCTCCAGCTTTATCTGTCCTTACTTCCCAACTGTTTGATACTCGTTATACTGGAGCCTTGATAAAAGCCTCTAAATTAATACCGACATAGCAACACCAGGCGTGTTTCGGATAATTACCGTTATCTTATTTGATGTAAAAGCAAACAAAAATTGTCTTGTCGTAAATGATAATAATATTACGAAGCCAGACGAATTCATTCCAAGTTCAAGATCTTTAAGTAAAGATAACATAAAGACAATTTGCATAGATTCTTAAAACTAAACCACTCAACATTCAAATTGGACGTTGTATATTTAAGCTCCGAAAAGAAACTTCATAGCCCAAAAATCGATCCTCTGACATCAGACAGATATCAAGATGGCAAAGTTTTTATATTCGATATTTTGAATATTTTTGGCGGTTTTAAGATTGAAGATGTATTAGGATTTGGAAAGCTCATTGACTGAGCACATCGAGGTGACGCACCATCCCGGAGGCATCAGTTGCCGGCACGAGACAGAATCAATCGCGCCGAGAGAGCAGCTAAACAACTTTCTCACAGCTCGCGTATCGACGCGGGACCGGTGCGTACGAGTGCGGTCGACGACGCATAAAGCAAACTAACAGCGTTTTTAGCCATAACCATGAGTTCTGAAGGACCTTTCAAGAGTCGGATTAGGCGTCACTAAATGGATAGACCTAGTCTCAAAAGTTTTGCTCTGGATTTAGTAGAACATCTCTGAAACAGTGAACCATTTCTGGAAAAAAAACTATTACTATACCAAGACAAGATTAAATATTCCGCTTGTATCTTATAGATAAGATACGTAAATTAAAGTAACAGTCTTCACGGCACCATTCTAGAGCGACAAAAATGCCAGTTTATTGAAATAAAACAGCAATAAAACTCAGTCACCTTTTATTAATAAAAGCGGTTAATCACTTTGTTGTTCGTCGCAATTAAAAAAATGGTCGCGTTTCCTATTCATTGACTTTCACGTTTCACATTCATCAAGTGATCAAAGTAAATCGAGGTTCCTTTGATCTGTGCATCTTTGAGAGATTTCTATGTTTAGAAATCAATATACCTTCCAATTCTCGGGTAGGTATTGCCTGGATCAATAGCGACGTAAATGTTTTGTAGCCAGCGGTCAATTAAAACATAATTTACAAGTAGAATAAGCAATGACGGGTAATTAATTAACGAATGAATGCTATACGCTCATGTCTTGACACACACTCGCTAAGTGCAAGAACATCGGGAAACGCAACACTATATCGGCTTTCTCTTGCGACTCGAACAGCTTTATCGGCTCGCGCCCATAGAAAACTGCCAGGAGAAAATTATGAAATCACACCATCGAGCTGCACGGAGCACCGCGCCCGTCGCAGACTTACACAAATGAAACTTTATTTGCTACGCCCGCTTTATATTGTAACGGTTTACTTTCATATATTTATAGCGATATTATTCGCTTCTTCCTCAGCGTGGGCTTGCGCCGAGATAAACTTTCATGAGCATGCAGATACATCTCGCGATTCAAGGAAGTGATCATACCAAAACGAACAACGGAGAAATTGTTATTACTGTGAGGTGGCTGAATTTAATTCTTCCTTAATTAATATGGGCCTTTAGATGTTTTTTGATGTATAAAGAAAATACGAACAAAGATAATTCGAATACATCTGGAACATTAATGCCTTTATGAGTAATGACAAAGTTCAAAAATTTTGATTGTACTTTATCGGTTTTATAAAAGGCCCGGTTGAACGATCTGTTAATGTGATGTTTTTAAGACACAAAGAAAAGATTAATTGTTATTTAGGTTCAACGATTTATGTTGTTGTTTTGATTATTGGACTTATTTCAGTAGATTGGCGATAGTTGGGACAAAAGAAATATTGTCTTAATCTTATTAATCAGAAGGCATGAATTGAGGGCATCAAAATATATTGTTGTAAGAAATAATGATGTGAATAAATCACAAATTACGATCATGTTGTAACATTTCGAAATAAAACGACGCACGTTGGAATGGTAATGGAAATCAGCGTGTAATTCTCTATAATCCGTACACAATGGTTAAGATGATTTGTTATTAAAACCGGACCGGTTTGGATGCGTCGAGACCGCATGACGTTCAGCCCTGAATACTTCATTAGATGACTAAACGGAATTGTTAATAAACGACAGAGAGGTGCAATATATAATCAGA
Organism: Helicoverpa armigera; assembly: GCF_030705265.1. NCBI lineage: Eukaryota > Metazoa > Arthropoda > Insecta > Lepidoptera > Noctuidae > Helicoverpa > Helicoverpa armigera. The sequence goes on along the minus strand of NC_087133.1, from coordinate 9,854,517 downwards.
CACAATAGATTTGCACATCATGCGAGGATCTTGTTTGACTTGACGGTCATCCAGAATTCTGCTCTATAATTATTTGGAGCACTCGGTCATTTTCATTTTTTATTTGAATTCAATATAATGTGAAGTCCATAAAAGATTCATAATGTATTGTGTATTGAAATGTTGCGCAATTCATGTCAAGAATAATGACCTATTAAGTACCTCATATCAGTCAACAAACAATTTAATTATTCAATTACAATTACACGGGTCAAATGAAGCCAGTAGGCTTCCAAACTCGCGCGTTACGTAGAAGCAAAATGTATTTTAATTTTCACCGTAACATAAATCATTGAACATTTAACATTAATCGCGTGAAGACATGCGATTTAACACTGCGCCGATACAAATCGTACGTACGGTCATAAGAAAAATTGTTTTTTGTGTTTTTATTTCTCTCATAACGATGATTTGCACGATCCTCGGCAGTACGTCGACCCAGCTGCAGCATCCACCACAACTTTTAAATTAAATTGTCCATCCGATAGTCGTTTGTCTTCAAATATGTCTCGGCGTGTGAACAAACGAGGTTCGCTCATTGTTTCTTTTTTGTGCTAAAAAGGTTCATTAGCACTTACACTTAGTTTAAAACAAAAGGATTTAAATCATTTGCTCAGAGTTTATGTATATTCATCTACAATTTACCCAAATAATGTATTTGGAGCAAACACTCTTGGCTTTTGCGGTAAAGGCTACCGGACGCAGAAGCGGTGCTAAGCCTGGCATTAGTGTGCCCAATTAGAAAAGCATTGCTACACGCTTAAGTATATTGTTTGGGCTGTAACAGAACAACGACTTTGAACTGAAGAAAAACATAATCTTTGTTTGTTGCGATAAAGGAGCGGACGTGTTTCGTGGCTTTAATTGAATTTTGATACATTTATTCGATTAGACATTTAAATTGAACTTTTAAAAAATGGTGCCGCCCAAGAATCCGACCAACCTACAAAGGATTAGGAGATAAAGAATCTTTTTTTACTAACTCGTTTGTGAACATAAACAAATCACTGGTTATAAATCTTTCCCTATCGCCAGATCAATATAAAGGCGTCGATCTCCTTTCCCACGAGAATGAACTTTTCAAAGGCAAGGAAGTCAGTTTTCTACATAGAGGAGATCAAATCTGTTCGAGCATATAATATTAATCCGGTGCGGTGCGGTAAGGCGTCATATCTTGCCGGGCGAGTGAAAGCCGCGTGAAACTTCCGAACGGAAGCCAGCCGGCTTTCTACCCCGCCTCCTGTCGCAGGCGAAGAAAACTAACCCTGAACAACTACTGCCGCATAGATAGGGCGTTGACAGCTATGCGGTTTACGATCCCATTTAAGTGTAAAATGTAATACAACACTAAACTTTCCACGGTACAATGTTGTGAAAAGTATAAGAACTCGTTTCTGAAGTTAATATACGACTGCTAAATCTTTTCGCTAACTTCCTTACTTTATCGAAGTTTGAATATATTTCTAAGGTATTATACCGTGGCTTGGAAAGACGTTCTTTCTGCACCGTAATAATTCAGTCACAAGTTTCGCAGAATATTTGATAAAAAATTCTTGTATGATCGAATTCACTATTGATATTGGATAGCTGCAATGTCTGCTGCATATTTAATATTTAAAGTGCGGCCGTAGCTGCTTCCGCTATCGAAGAGTGTTCGAGGACTCCAATTATTTCCTGCATATTTCAAAATTGGCAGATGTTATGAAGTTCCAATTGTGATTTGCAAGTCAATCACTTTAGACAACCTCTATAAATACATTACGAACTCGATGTCATTGCCCGTCGTTATTTCAACGAAACCTTTTACTGAAATTATTTACCTGCATGTTCATAACGATGTAGGTACATACATATAGGTATGTTCACTTAACTCCTAAGTACACCTAAATTCGATCGCGTGCGCAAGCGCAGGCCCTAATAGAAAATAAAGCCATAACGTAACATTACGGGCCATAAAGCATTCGCAAACCCTCAGAACGACAAGGAAACAACGCAGAACCAAGCATCGTATGTTCCACGGCTATTACGCGTAACATTGTCTACATGGTGTTATGTTTACCTTACATTGTCGAGACAATAATATACAAGTGGCGATTTTCTATAGCGAGCGAGCCAAGGTCACCCGCCACGTGCGATCGTCCATTGTATTGTGTGAACAGAGTTGCTTGATTTAAATTATTCTACTCTTTTCTGTACATTGCATGTTTGATGTCGACATAATTAATTTCCTCGAAAATTGGCCTTTGGGATAATTATTTTGGTCATGTGAATGCATAATGAAGTGGTCTAGCAATTTGTTTGCGAAAGGAAATGACATATTTGAACGTCCATGAACGTTTATTTAATTAGTGTACAATACTCTTAATTTGTAGGTTTTGCAATGCACGATTAAAGTTAAGGGCAGTTGACCAACTTGGATGATGTAAAATCGATTTACATTACATTTTCCTCCTACACTATTCATACCTCAACATTTCTACATCCGAGCCCAATTTTTACGGCGTCCTCTAAATCCTAAAAGGTCAGGGAGTGGATCCTAAGTTGGCAATAAATATAAGTTAGTGTATCCGCAGTAGCGTCACATAATGTCAGTATAACAAAGCTGTGCCTTGTAGCAAGTGTCGCAACGGCAATAAAACTGTAATAATGTCCGCGCAGAAACAGTAATGCGCCGTAATAACGCGTGATATGTGAAGTTGCGTAAACAAATAACTGAATGTACGATAACATTGCCAGATTTATGAGATCAACTCGAATTTGTGCTCCAGATTCGTGGATTACGAGATGTGTGAGCAATCTGCATTTGATGTAGTTGCTACAATTGTATTGCTAGAACATTCTGTCATTAATCTTCTTACAAATTTTCAGTTCAGTTTAGATTGTTAAATTACATAAGGCCTACCTATAAACCAATTACCTATATAAAAAGGTAAATATTTTACATATTGTTCTATGTTCACATGTAAATTGCAACAACCATAACGAAATATTTTTACTTCTAAACCTAAGCGAATATGATATTTACGTTTAGGTACAAAAATTTTAGATAAGCGTAGACCGTGCACGCAAATGTAAAATAAAACCTAGAAACTGGTGTTCACACTTCAAATACTGCAATTTAATATTTTGCAAAAAATAACTCCAGCGATTCATAACAAGCGCTAAAGAGTATGATTGACAGTGTCTCGAGGATACATAGAGGTTAAATTTTTAAATATGCAAAGTGTGGACTGTAATATCTGTAGTTAGACGGCAGTGACACCTGATAAATCGACAGTCTTGAAACAAAAACGCTTCCAGAACGAGCGCAGTATTGAATTACATCTACGTATTGCGTTGGCTGCGGTTGCCAAATTGATTACGAAAAAAAAAAGAAGCGTATGCTGCATGAAGTTTCCTGGAATAATTAACAACAGTGTTGAGACAATCGAATATATCAGTAAGCTGACGTGCAACAAACACGTGTTACAAATGCAATTTTCGCAGTTTCATGTAAGAGCAATAACCATAAAAATGTTAAAGCAAACATTCGTGACATTGACCAAGACGTCCTTGTGAGCGTTCTATACTGTTCAAATGTTTAACAAATGGCTTCATATCAAACGTTTTGAATACACGTAACAAAACAAGATAAGTACCTATAAAATATTGTTTTTCAGAAACATTGGACAAAAGTTTTAATCTTCACGTTGTGTAATAGTTTTTCCTTGTCATAAAAAGCCTATCATGTACGCGAATCAACTGTATTTAAATATGAGATTAAAATAAGAGTGAAGACACTAAAGCAAACTAGATAGAACTATTAAAGTAGCTTTCTCTTTATTCAAATAATGATCTGTTCAATCAGCATCGCAATCGAAGTGATTACCTAACGTTTCTGCCGGTCGAGTTTAGTTAACAATTCGCACCCAAACGTGTCCGTTGCAAACGAGAGCACAATGGTACATGCGTAACCGAGTACCAGCTGTTGTACCACAATAGAGAGTAGCTTTGGAGTTACGCAAACACTTCTACTTTGTTTACAAACTATGTTTTGAATTTTCTTTTGCCAGCCTCTTAAGTATCGATAGTTTCCTTATTGTGTTGCTTGTAGCTATGATTCATGACAATCAAAGCTTTGTAACGTAACGCGGTCAATACTTTTTCGTTTTTTTCTTTTACATTGTTGCATAATGTAAATGGATTCTGCGTACCTACATTTCCAAATGATGCCATTGGCTGTACTAAAATAAATCGCTAACAACAAACTGTTGAAATAAGCGTTCAAATACACGTGTATAACTAACCAGTATATCGAAAAACATATCAAATTGAAATAAAACAACCACTTTTACATCAGGACATGGTAATTTATTGTACAAAAATAGTGTGCGAGCGTGAACTCATGCCTCACAACATACACAAACAAATATTAAACCTAGATTTTATGTATAAAATGCATTCACTCAGTATGTTAGACATAGCCTATTTTTGTTTATAATATAGTGAGGAGTATCGTTGAGTTTTACAACCACGTTTGCCACGCCCCATATAAATCCCAACACAACAACAGACTAGGGCGTGTTTGTTTATTCGATACAGACGAGAACATTACAGCACATTAAATATCAGACGTAATAACAAGTGCAGCTATCTAATCCGATTACTTATCGTTTGTAGTCAAAGCAACACTAGACGTATCGTCACGTAATAAAGAAGCTATTGCCCCCTTCCTTTTCGATAAAAAGTTTACATACTATGAAGGAAGCCCAACTTCAAGGTGTTCGGTTATAGTTTAACGCACAAATAATTAAGGCACAGATAAATAACCCAATCCCTGAATGTACGCATTAAAACTGAATTTAAAGAAGATAAGGCGTTGTAATAACTCCTCGTCTTCGCCCGAGTCTGTCGTAGAGATAAAAAAAGTGAAGCAAAAACCAATTTATCATGTCGTCCCACGCACGCGCCGAGCAATATAAGCAAACATACATAAAAAATAAAAACGTAAAACATAGAAACAGCCCGTAGAGTGTAAAACCCAACGATAGAGACTGCGTACAACTGTACGGTCCATGAATAACTTAGTTATATTCACATTATCTACATTATTATGGAACTTTATCTGGCATCACCTACTCCGCTGTACCCTTGCATAAACAAAAAGACAGACAAACATGCGGAAAAGGAAGAATTCTATTCGCCGGTAAGCAATGGATTTTACGATACTTTTTACAACTTACATATTAAATGATAATACTATCACGTTATTAATTTATTTCATGACGGATAATAAAATGTTACGATAGGTAGTTTTATTTGGACCTTGACAATGTCGTGCCGTAAATAAAATATTAAGTGGTAACTGAAGCACTGTCGCAAAAGCAATCCATTTAGAATTATATGTCCAACTAACTTATAGCGCATTTTCAGGCACGGTACGGAAAAGTTTAAGTCACGTAACTGCAGGAAATAATAGTAATTTCAACACTAACAAAGATTTGCGATCGCGGCGATGAAACGTGATGTAAAGTGCAAATAATGATAAAGATGATGAGCTGTGTTGACGATAATGACTTCAATGACTATGATAATGATACTTTCGTGAATTTTATGGTCGGACGTGATGGATGCAATGGTCAAACGTGCTCATCGCTTACGATATTATAATAACTCTAATACCTAACAGTCGCTTCATCGTTCGGACGTGACGAATGCTTGTTTTATAAAGGCTTAATTAGAAATACTGATAAGCACATTAAGATCGATAGATTCTTAGATAAGAGCTCGACTGCCGGTTTTCGAGTCCGCTTTTGTTTGGTGGACTGAATATTCATGTTAAGCATAATAGCTGGAGAGAGTCAAGACTTAGTTGGAATGAAAAAAGTCATTAGTGGTATGAAACGGTGTGCGCGCGCACGAGGCGCCACCCGGAACGGCGCGCGCGGTGAAAACCGCGGGAAACCGCAATAGTGAGCGCGCAGCCGCAGCGCGAGAACCGTGTCAGTAGTGTGAAACGCTAATTGCACACGGCGAGTTATGGCGCGCCGGGCCTGCAACATCGCTGCACTCGCTCGTTTCACTAAATTGCAATTGATTTATAATATATCATATATTGCTATCTTGACTGCGTGCACAACTTCGACAGAAACATTTCTGAACCACGTTCAGTTACTAACTGTACGTGAATCCACCGATCATACATTAATTCTGACATCGACGCCTACTGGGAAACTTCCAATAACTCATTCATTATAAGTTCAGACTTTTAACGTTGATGAACACATTTGACTTATCCGCCTAACAAAAGAGTAATAAACGGCGAATAATAAACTTCAACGTGTAACCAGATAAAGTCCCCCGTCAGTTTCCTACGCTATTGTTATCAATAAATTAATTATAGAATCTACAGGAAACCGATTCGGAGATCTCAATTTTAGTGGGCCTTGGATAGTGAGACGCTCCGTGCATGCCTCGCTGAGACAATTTGAGTCCAGCTCAAATGGCGAGCGTAGAGCCACCTGGACTGCTCGACAACACTAAAGTTCCACTTAACATATCGCGCTACTCGAACACGAGTACCTCAGGCAGTTACTAAGGCTAAATCACAAATGTTGCGCGAGGGCTCGCCAGCTACGAATGCCGATGAACACCCCGTCTCAGACACATCCTCACTGTTTTTGCCATCTGGTTTAACACTAGCGTCAACTCTGTTGTTGTTATTCACCGCACTATTCACTTTAAGATCTTTGCCCGCGATACATCTGTTCACAGCACTTTCACTTTTATCAGCGAAGAAGGAACGACGGTCGGAGTTCGTAGCCGGGGGCGAGGTCGAAAACAACTTGATTTCCAGGTCACGGTGGCCGTTCATCGAGGTGACGATTTCGGAGGAAATGTCTAGTGCGAGGGGCGACCGAGGTTCCGGCGAGCTAGCCCTTCTCGTTGGTGGGAACAATGAATAAAGATTAGGGGCGGAATATGTTTCGCTTGTATTAATCTCTCGTCGTTCCGGAACCCGCGATGAAGGATCGCTCCAGCTACGTCGTAAAGTCGTATCAACTCCTCTCTTACCCAAAGGGCCAACTACTTTCATAGATTCTTCCAATTTCGTAGGTGCGAAATCACCACAAGAATTTTCATCCAGCAAATCCGCGATTGAATCTGCATCCCAAATTTGCCCCACAGGATCACACAGACGACACTGACATGAACTCACTGCAGATTCCGCAGGTGAAGCAGCCTCAGCCAGGCCAAATCGGGTCGCTTCTAAAGCCTCACCTAATGCTGAAACTCGGTACGTTTCCGGTACTGGTTCTGGGTACTCTAACACTTTTACATCCAAACGATAAGGCAAAGACATTTCCCGACAGTAAGTATCCTCATATATTCCATGTGAAGAAGTTAAGCCCGACACCGCACAATGATCAACATCACCGAGATCCAAAGCAGCCGTGGTTAAATCATGCGGTACGATATTATTAGGTTTTCTATCCTTTTTACGTCGTTTTCGTGGTTTGATAATCCTTGGCAACATAGTCTCTGAGTTGGTCGAGCCGGAACTTTCATCGCTCGCGACACTGACCGCATCCGTGTTGTTGTTGCGTCCGCCTCGCGTGGAACGCGCTTGCTGCTGTTGATTGCGCGGCCTGTTTCCCTCAGGTGCATCACACCGGTCTCTAGTGACATGCTCCGCTTGTGCAAGTGGCCGATGGTTGCGCTGCTCCGGTGCAGTGGTGTACTTTCGTCGGTCGTGCCTGTTTTGTATGATGAGGGGTGCTCCTTGTGCGTGCATAGCTAACTTGGAAACTGGTGTATTCCGGGCCTGCGGTGGTGCACGCCCCGCCATCGATATGAGCGGGGCGCCGAGCCATGCATTCGGATGTGGTACGCCATAGGGCGGATAGTAGGGCGGCGGGAAACCCGGTGCGGTGGCAGCATACTGGGGGCGAGCGGGTTCGCGGCGCCCTAAGGCGGCGCGCTCGCCCGGACTCATCACGCTAAAGGGGGCGTTTAACCCATATTCATGAAAATACGTTTCACTGTCACGGTAAAAGTCCGAGTTGCAACGCGATGTCGTAATCGTACACTAACATCTGAGGCGAGTAGCGGAATGCGCGCGTGCTATCGCCGCGACTGTCGGCAGAATACTGGAGTGAATGAGTGCGGTGCGAGCCGGCGGCGGGCGCGAGTGTTGAGTGGGAGCGCCGCTGACTCGACGAGCCACGCGCCTATCGTTTGTGGCGTCGATGCACCGGAAAACTTTACAACCCTAATCGCTTTACAATTAAACCGCTCGACATTGTTTACTTTCCTTGCGGTGTTCGGAAAAAAGAAACTTTTGATTGTTAATTTAAATGCTAACGAAGCAGATAAAACTGTAGCTGGGTTTTTTGTTTTCATTAATTTGTGTTATGTATTTATTTTATAGCACGAGCGTAAAGAAAAAAAATTACGGTTTTTATGTAAAAATTGCAACTGCGGCATATTGTTGTAAAATCAAGTTTATGTAATGGAATAAATCTCTGTAAGAGTACTTACGGCTTTCCCCGGACAGTTTAAGGGGCAGCGTTATCTTACCTGTAACAATAAAACAACGACTATTAAAGTGAAACACCGACACATAAGGAACTTAGGGTGTCCTTAAAGTGGCATTATAAGTTTTACGTTTTAATGATAAAGCACCTTAGTAAAATTCGTTTATAGGGTAGTAAATTGTTTCGAAAAGTGCTTTACATGAATGGGTGTTTAATGTAACACTTTCTTGCCCGGGTGACAATGTGTCAAATAAAATAAATTCAACAGCAATATGAACTAATAAAAAATGTGTTACAGATATTTTTTTTTTTTTTTAGTTACCGTATTTTGTGCTTGGATAGTTACGCGAGGAAAAAAAGTATTTCAAATGCTTTTGTCATAAAATCTTAGGTCACCCATTGTTTTTTAATCCTTTGAGCTAATAAAAATATACTAATGCAAAAAAGACATAATTTTGAGAATATCGCAATCTTTAAACCTAACAAATCCAATTCAAGATTTTTCTAGAACATATTTACCAACATCGTCTATGTTTGTAAATATGTTCTGTTTTATAGCAAACTTTTATTTGTCACCATAACTCATAAATTGATATAGCTATCTATTGAATTATAACCATTTTTATTTTATTATAGAAACCTTTCAAAAAAATCGCATCATTCAAAACCTACGACAGTCATTCTACATCAATAAGAAGGTTTAAAGGTATTATCTTCTTTGTCATGCCCGTGACGTGTCCATCGACCTCTGAAGCCTCGGCGCTTGTGCCAGAGGGACGGTGAAAGTGAACTGCATGAGTCAGACCTCTCTCTCGATAAACGTCAGCTTTGTGCATATTATCGTGTGTAGCTTGCGTACTATTGTGTACTTAACTGATTGCTGGGAGCATTTTAACTTAAACTTTTAAAAAATAATGGACTAATTTTGAGGCACGTTCTCTAAGAAGCTATAGAGAGAGTGAATAAGCCCAAAAATAATTTCACTTTCCAAAACTACCGAAGAAGCACGCAAATTATGAAAACTAAAATTCAAATTAACAAACTCAATCAAAACAGAAGTCGTTAAAACACTTTATATGGACACTTAGCACGCGATAGTACCATTGTACCTACCTACAATATGCAGATATACATATGTAAGTAAGTATATTTAGCATAATCATACAAGAAGAAGTTTCATCGAGGCAAATAATGAAAGTTAGGTGAATCAGACGCTTACACGATACATCGTGTAATTGTCGTAAACAATTGTTTATTATTTCGTAAGCTTTATTTTCGATAACATCTTCGAGAGTGTACAATCGTAAAGAATATATGCTGATTTGTAACTATTAGCAGATAAAGCGCTTGAGGCAACGCTAAATTGTTGATACAATGTGGTCATAGAGCAAGAAGCCTCGCAGCTTCGAAACATCAATAACAAGAGTTTCTTTTATTTGGTTTCTACAACAGTGTTGCAGGGGCCGCTGAATTAGATTTAATTTTATAACGCCGACTATTGCTTCGATTAAGATACCTATTTATTAATAGTCTGCTTTACAAAAAGCGAGATAACTAAGAAGACTTTTCTTATACCATTTGCTTAATAATGTAGAAACTAAAGTCTCGAAATTAGACGTGCCTTTTTAGATTTAATCTTCAGTAAAAGATCTCAACTTTTACAATATTCATTTATTTTGAAAGTTCTTGTGAAAAACAGCTGAAGGTAACTGTTCTGTCAGCTGATCCTATTTGTTAAGGTCTAGTGAGTCGGACAAAGAGGTCGAATATAGAAAGAGTCTAACATATTCAAATTCAAATTCAAATTCAAATTCAAATTCTTTATTTGCAGAATATGGGTAAGTATACAAGATGTTCTTAAAATAAATTATAAATCGCCATAATCAGGCTCACGCCATGCAAATTTGTTGCAACCGAACAGTTACATGCAAACATATCGAAAAAAAAAAAAATAATAATAATAGTCCATACAATTACGAAAATGTCAATCTTACAATAATTAATAATATTACATTCGGTTATTAATCTTAATACTAATAGAAAAAAAAATACAAAATAATACATAATGTCAAAGAGCAGAAATAAATTGTTTTAATTATTTATATATTATGATACAATGTTTCTTCCGTACTAGTTTTATATTCAGATTATACAGATAAATAACACATGATACATATCATTTTAATACTGTGTTTGTCATTGTCACAGGAACAAAAACGCGTAAAAAAGTCAGATATCACGCAAATGTCGACCCTACCTTGGAGGGTTGAAATGAAATAAAAAATGTAACATTGTTGATTTGGTGTATTTTTAACGTATGTTTTAAAAGGGGCGAGTCGACTATCCGTGTAGGCCACGTAAACAATTTGATAAAGAATGATATTATTATTCATGTTAGTTTAAAGGGGTTGACATGGAAGGACGCCAAGCTAGTAAAGTCATTGAATTATATTTTTAAGTTAAAGGGAGGCTATAATATCTCTGCAAGCAACTGATTTTCGTTTACAACTTTATGCTCACGTATTTTGAAATCATCGAGCATGATTGCTAAACTTTTTACTCGCTTTCCATAAATGACTTTATCTGGGCGCCAACTCGCGTACAATAAACTTTGGCTCGTATCCACATATGCGGAGAGACAATAATGGCGTGCAGTTGATGTCACGTAACATCGCGGTGCATCGTTCAGATCGTTCACGGCGGATCAGAGAAAGTGTTCAGATTCATTGACCCTTGCCGTCGCGTGCTTAGACAAAATCAATTTACCATCCACTCTCGCTCTCGAATAGATGCGTTAACCGTGTAACACTGTCGTTATTACGTGTTACGCTTGTTACGAGAGCAACGCTGATTATATCTCTAAGGGAAAGTTATTAGCTGTGTATCAAACAGGTCTGTGCGCTACCCCGAAGGCGTCATCATATTTTGATGGTATGCACGCTTTCTCTTTAGCCGGATGAGCTCACTATCATGTTGCAGTAATTAGAAAAGCCGACGCGTATAATCTCCTGTAGCGACACAATAAGCTACCAGGCTCTAGTGTTGCTTTATCAATATGGCTAGCGTTTAGCCACAAATTGCGTAACTCACTAATAATGTGTCTAAAGTTGGAACCCCCCTCGTTTTTCAAAGCTGCTTAAGTTCGAAGTAGATTAAGGGTTTGTTGTGTTTGGGTAGTAAAGGTTGATCACTAGGCAATTTGTTTTATTGTATCTTTCATTTATAAGTTCCATTACAGTGAAACTCTGGTGAAAAGCGTCTATTTACTCCAGTGGTGAAGAGAAATCGAAACCACGTGAAATGTTTATTTCTTCAGTATGAAAACGACCAGTGTTAATTTCTAGCTATACTAAAAGGCCACAAACCACAAAAGCTTTTTCGGCTTCCGTTCGATAACAAAACATTGTCGTACGCTAAAACTATTTGTTTTGCAGATAACACGAAGCCGATGACTTTTAAAGGTGTTAAATAATTCTTCGACACCCATTTAGCGACAGCGAAAGAAAAAAGTATTACCAACCATTACATTCGAAAGTCAGCAAATGTTTTATTTGCAGGTTAATTATCACCATTGCCGGATACACTTTCCATTTCCACTCCTTTCAATTTTTATCAACAGAAATTGTTTTGTATTTCCTTCGGTGTTTAATATTAATGTTAACACACAACTCAACCATGGATTACAAGCATAGGTATATTAAAGTTTTTTTAATCTTGAATTAACTTTACACTGTCCGCTGAGCTATAGCTAATCAATTATTTAAAACAAGGCTGGTACATAGGTACGTTGGAAATGATAAACATAATTCAATTTTCCAATGGCGTCCACGCTGTATTAAGGCTAATTCAAGGCCAGTTACACACACTACACAAATCGATGGATTTGTTATTTTGTCACGCGTACTATATCCACAGGCTGTCGCGACAAGCTAATCGAAGAGTCGACAGCCTTAATATGTTTAAGGGAAGCCAGACCAATTTGTACACCAAAAAAAGAAGGCCATGAACTCAAGTAAAAAAGGCAGAGTACCTTTTTACCGTAAAGGGAGTTTGTCACTGTCAACCAAACTTCCTTAACATTAAACTTGTTTCGTTCTGTACTTACTCCAAAATTTAAATTTACAATTGGCCCACATTTGCATTTAGCGCTTTTTACGAGTCATTTGCGCGAGCGCATGTCTTCCGGTGAATGTTCACGTAATTGCGCTTCCGTCAGTTGCAGCAAGCGCCGCCGGCTCAAGTGTTCGGCCGTTTGCTCGATAACTGCCTATTGTTTACGCTAATCATCGATGTGTTAATTGCTATTTTAAATGGCCACTCCACATTATGCGTCATTTGTTAGTAGAGCGCAACACGACGTGTAACTGGTTAGCAGAGTGCAACGGAACCATTAAAGTGACAACATTATCTGTGAAACTGAACGCTATGTGCTTTATTTACATTATTTATTTCGAACCGGTATGCAACTAATGCAACGTTTAAATGTACAATCTACTGGAATAGTATTTTGCAAAACAAAACGAGAGTCGTAACAAAAACAAAACAATGCTTAGATGTGGCTGCGTTGTATCGAGGCCTAATGCGATTTTGATTGGCGCTGCCCAATGCCTGCACTTTCACTAACGCGTGAAGCGTTTACGTTATGGTTTCTTTAGTCTATATCTTTTACATTCACTAAACCTCGTGTTTTGCGTTTACTGCCATTAGTCTGTAATACGAGTTCTCGATTGAAAATCACGACGTGAATCGCATATATCTAAAACTAGCGCACTATTGAATCGATTACACACTTTCTCTACTTTTTATAGTTAACCGGTGAAAATCGTAATGTCCTTCTATTTCAACCGAGACTATTATTTTATATTGCCATTTCGTAGCTATGAAAATCAGCCAGCAGCTGCGGAAAAAGTACTGTAAAACTTCATAACGGTTTAAGACCAGTTTTAGGGTTTATTGCAAAAGTAGTGTCTAGGCGAACACTGTATAATGGATGATCAGGCCAAAGAAATTGTAACTTAATACAAAGTTATGCGTTTTCGCGGCACGAGCTCACTTTACGAGGCAATAAACCATGACGTGTCGAGCCTCTATGACTGAGCAATATTAAGAACTATGTTCAACCTCATTTGTATTCCACTCAACCATAAATCGGAAGATTGTTGTATCCAAGTATCTGTACAGATGTCATTACGAACAGATCTATGGCACTAACTCGGGGTTTGACTATTAAGTATTAAGATCGTTGAATTTCAATACTAAATTCAAGTCATCACTTCTTATGTATAATAATGTAAGGGCTTTGAAAGCAAATCGCTTGAAATGCGAGTCTCGTAATAAAAGAAGATTGTTTGCGTCAAAAATATCGTAAATAAACAAAGTTATTCCAAATGCTTTGTTCGGTTAAATAGAGTTATTCAAACAACAATTTACTCATACTGTGTCACCTACCACAGTTCACGTTTTTAAAAACAAATATTGTATTACAATGTACTTATTTTTCAAGGGTAACAATTAATTATATGTACAAAATAAATCACATATTTATTTGAATTATAAATTACGCAGTTATCGAAGGTATCTAATATATGCGAACATGATTTCTAATAGAAAACGTTACTAAACATTACTTTTAAGGTTAGCGGGACAAGTTGTTGGACTTGAGTAAGTAAATAATAAACACGGAGCTAGCTAGAAATCATTTGTCATTCGACAAGCAACAATTCTTAACCTTCTTGGCCTTGTCAATAATTATTCAATCAAAGAAAAAAACAAACAATCAATTAAACGATTACAAAGGAATGAACCTCGATGTGCTGTCCATTGTAAATAAAGCCGGTCCTAGAGCCTCCATCTTCGCAAAATGCTGCTACAGGCAAATGAGCGAGGGTCATGACGTCATAAAACAATTTCCATTTACTTAAAGACATAATGGCAACGGGATTCTAACTTCCCAGCAGGCTTGACTGCACTTTATATATTTAAATCGACTACTTTATGTTTCATTTGGCAACCTACCAGAAATACATGGCACTCGAGAAACGCTCCGACCATAACGTTTCAACGTTTTTTTTACCATTCGCAAAGATAACGTTAACGGGTTGCCGTCGAAAAACGTGGTAGGGGAACGAAATGTAAGGGACGATACAGATCGACCTTCAGACTTCACGAGGACAAGGGCGGTTCGCCCTTGCACTTCACCCAACGTCCGCCCTCTGAAGTTTCCCGGCTGCGGCGTGAGGTTTAATCAGTCGGCTGTTTATAGATTTGTGGCAATAACGAAGTTATCATAGTCCGAGGTTGTGGCAGGAAAGTTGGTGTGTAGGGACGAGGGAAGGGTACATCCGCGACCTCCAGACTTGCGCCCCGAGTCCCGACAAGGGCGCCACCGTGCCCTTGCATTGCGCCCAATGTCCGCCCTCTGACGTACAGTAGCGCCACGTAACTCAACCGGCTATTTAACGAGTCATTAACTCATTTGTTCGGTGCGATGGCGCCTAATCAACCGGTCCACGTTTGCATTTTAATTTATTTTATTCAGGTGATTAAATAAACTATTTAGAAAGTAAAGAACTAAATATATACAATGATCTTTCAACCTTCTTGATGTTCTAGAAAGTCAAGTAACGTGAAGGAAGTGAGAGTGACAATAGATAAAATCTAGATTTTTTGCTGCCCTCAAACAATAAAGAAAACTGGATTACAGTAGTGTTTATACACCTGCCAAAAAGCTAGTTTCCAGACAGGCTAAGTTACTTCTAGTATACTTTTGCTGAATAGTAATGGTACTACACACAAATATGTAAGTAGTTAAACTGGACTACTCAAGCTGGCTGCAGTTTCTTCAGTTCAAAATTATTTTTAATGTGAAGTAAATGAGTCATACAAAATCGGTTTTAAATTACGGCTGAAGAAAATATACGACGAATTACACTAAGCGGAAAATATAACAACCAAGTAATATTAGATCCGTCTTCTTTGTCATCTTGTATCTAATCCCGAAACAATATAATTCTCGAACAATCCCCTTCGTGCAGAAACTGGATAAAATTTACAATTTGTCTTCAAGCGTTCGCCCCTTATCCAGTGTAATATCAAAATTTATTATCTCTAATAGGTACTTTCGCAGGCTTTTTGTTAAAGTTAAAAACCAGACGCATTTAAATTTCAGACTCTCATTTTCATTCAGAAAGTTATCCATTTTTCACGGGAATTTATTTTGAAAAGGCCGAGTTGCGTATTATCCATTTTAATCCCCTGTTCAATTGAGCACCTGACGTCATTAATATTCAATTGGCTGTTTGACCTCGTTGGGGTGGCAACAGCTCTTGAACAAGTACCTACGCAAATCTAAGTTTGGCTCAAATGTTATCAGAGTGCTTAGTGCGAGTTTTCGTGAATTTTTTTACGGACTCACATGAGAGCGCGTATACTAAGATTTGTATGCAGTGTTGCCAACTTAGTGGATTTTCCACTAATACTGGTGGTTTAAGTCCCCTATTTAGTGGCGAAATGTTGAAAGTACTGCGGGTCAAGTAGCGAAATGTAAGTTTTGTGGTACAACTTTAAGGAGTTACTATGGAGATTTGAAGTCTCACGGAATGTCAAAAAAGCATCTACAAAACAAAAAGGTGAACGACTACTATATAATTATATTAAGTACTCATTCATTGGTCAAATGCGTAACTAAACAATTTGTGAAACTACTACGCCGATTATAATTTGTGAAGGATTCGGATCGGGTCGGATGAATTGCTAAACAGATGTAATGCTTTGTCTGTTTTAATTTTCTATCGTTGCCGAGTTACATCTTTGGATGATTAAATTGTTTTAGGTTACAGTAAAATATAAACAATATTTTTTTAGTGGTGAATTTGGTGATTTTAAGTGTGGGATAAATTTTTGTTAGTGGTTTTCTGGTGGTTTTAAAAGTTGACTCTGGTGGTAAGCTTCTACAACTGTTGGCAACACTGTTTGTATGGAACAAAAACAGGTTCCAATTTTTGACACTAGGTGGAGCTGTTTTTGTTCCATACAAATCTTAGTATACGCGCTCACATGTGAGTCCGTAAAAAAATTCACGAAAACTCGCACTAAGCACTCAGAAAGTGTGTAATCGAGCCTATGCTAATATACTAGATAGGAAATTTTATCATTCATTAATTTCAAATGGAACGGTTGTTATTAGAAAGTGTTGTGTTGCTTATGTGCTTCAATATTTCCCTTCTAATATAATATTGCATTGCTTTCCTTTAAAACTAACAGATCAGCAAATTAGGAAAACCCTGGTGATTCATTTTGTGCACTGGGTAATTTGAAGAAATAATACCACACGTATTCAACCGTTATTCAAAGGTAAGAATTAGGGAAGTTCCTCAAATATATGAAGACACCTTCGAAATAAGTCAAAGCGTCAAACATGACAGCGCGAGATCACGATTTTTGACATTCTATGATTTAACAAAAACATTTAAGTACAGGAGTTTCTTCGAAGAAAAAATCATCTATATGTTCATATTTTGCAGTTTTTCCTTCAAACAAAACGACGTGTGTCCGTAATAATCTGCCGGATAAGTTTGCAGAAGTTTTAATTAAAACTAATTTATATTTCTGGCCGGTGTCTGTAACTACGTGAGCAGTATACTAATGTCCGCTGATTACACCCGATCGTCAAAAAGCAATAAACTTTGGGCAAAAATCGTTGTGGCGAAGCTGAACGTTCGTAAGTGCGAAACTAACGAGCTCGGTCGTGAGTCGTGATGAACGTATACATTTGATAAATTAAGCATGAGGATATCGTACGAAGAGAGGATATTAATTCAAGTGTTAAAATTACTTCCTTTCATAAATAAATGCTTGTGTGGGAAGTCCGATAAAAGTGTCTGTTGTTATGAATGAACTAGCAGCTAGCAGTATTTTGTAGCTACATTGCTGTAAACAAAGAAGCGACATAATCCCTAGAGCGTCGTCTCTTTTGTGTAAGCCGACATACCATGTTTACTGCGACCCCATTATAACCTCGCATAAACCTACAAACGCCAACTGTAAATGAAATGTCATGAAAATAATTTTCCAGCTAATGTTGTATTGTCAAACAACATTTCTCCCACGAGACTGCTAAATAATAAGAAATAATTGCTAACCGACATTCAACACTATACTGATATTTTCTAAAATATAATGATACGATACCACTATTATTTCTTATTGTTTAACAACACGAGTGAGAATTAATTAAAATATTCTGTGAAAGCGATGAAATACCGTCCACTTCAGTAGCCTTTGAATTCAATTCAATAGACGTTTTGAAAACGTGATGTGTTATGTATCTTAACATAAAGGTGCTGCATTCAATAGAACCTCCAACTCCTAACAAAAGACGTTCGTGTATAGTCTAACAAATGACTATAAACATTATTCAAGAGTCATTACAAGAGCTTGAAAAGCCAGAATACTATTACACAAGCAACGTAATTTAGTTAACAAAGTCCACACAAAAACGGCATCACCGAACGTATCCTCAACAATACGGAGGAGGTAACATTTCGCAACGTCTCACCATAGCCGGGTGCTCTTGCGCAAATCGGTGTGACGTCAGCGCGTTTGGTTCCGGCTTCACTTTCGCGAAACACTTTCACCGGTCGGACGGGCCTTGGCGCCGGCGGACGCGACGTGTGGCGGTGTCGGCCTCAAGCCACCCGGCCCATTGTCATTCCGCGCGTGACTATCGATGACCGGCTCAAAATCAACACCATTATTTATTCGAAAAACACTATTCACGATGTTACATGTGTCAGTTCAACAGGATTTACTCGTTAAATGCGTATTGAAAAGTTCCATTTATCCTTCGAGTGACTTGATACTGATGGATAAATGTTATTGCAAGGTTGCAGAGGAAACAAAAGGAATACAAACGTAATTATTGTAATCGGTGTTCGGTATGTAAAATGTACAAAAATACATAAAGGCAAGCTTATAAACAACAACAAACAAAACACGGAACATGCAATTGTCGGTTGTTATTTAGCATTTACGAGTTCTGTGAAACATCAGATATTTCCTCAGACACACAAAAAGTAGTGTCTAAGTTAGGACATTTGTCTACGATTACATCGTTACTGTAAAAGGAACTGGCACTATTGGGCTCTCTAATTTGGAAGCCCGCGAAAGGCGAATTTCACCTTACTCTTGCGCGTGAGCAATACATAAGATATCATTACGTAACAGAGAAGTCGAATTTGTTTAGCTATTTTGATCACGTAGAGCATTAACTGTGCTATCATTTTTTGTTCCACATTTATTACGTGTAACATCAATGTATAGCTATCTACTGTAATTCGTTTACCGAGGATCGTTATTAGCATTTTATCGATGTTTACGAATCAGAAAGTCAGACATCAAGAATGATAAAAACTACAATTACGAGTTGTTGATTTTTACTACGTGAATAAACAATAAAAATTGAGAGAAACGTTTCGAATTACAATATGCTAAGCGCTATAAAAAGTAAGAACGTGAAACAGATACAAATGAGGCAATTTCTCTTTACAAAAATCGTCACTTTCAATGTCGTTTCAATATGACCCGAACAGACGAAATAAATTCGTGACAAAGCAATCAGTCTTATAACCGATTTGTCCGATAGACGTCCACTTTCTTAAATATTTTTCTAGTGTGACAAGAATTGAGAGAATTTGGTAAAAGTAGATTTGTCAACGAATAAAATATAATCAAAGAGAAAATAAACATGAACACCGAGTGTACTTCAGCAACGTTATTTTATTTTTGACGTACTTATCTACGGATTAAGAGCTTAAGAACTTTGCTCTGCTTGATGAACACCAGATCCAAAAGTCAGACGAAAAGTCACAAGTAAAATAACGTAAGTATCGGAGTAAATAATGATAGCAATTAAGAACTTAGTCCATCAAAATGAAGGTTAGTAACACCAAAATGACAGTATAAGAAAGTAGCCATTTAAAAGATCGATCAAATGGAAGGAAAAAGTCGAAAACGCAACATCACGAACCGAAAATAAATGGCCAGAATTAGAAACCGCGCATCACTTTCGGTGTCAGCAATATGACAAGGCAGTTAATTTTCGAAAGAACATAATCTACTGTAGAAATAAATGCTATATCGATGAATAGAGGTAAAGTCGTTTTAGTGAGAACATGTGAAAATCCGTCGGTTTGTTAAATGCTGAATACAATATGTTACTTGTACACAATACAATAGTGTGTGGCTATTCAGGAATCTTGGTGCATCGGACTAATATGATATAGGCATATGTATGTAGATGTCGAAGGAATTTATTGGGCAAGGACAGAAAAGGGACCTCAAACATCTTTGAATCTCTGGACTGATAAAGCAATTCTGTCTATTGAACTTATTTCATCAAACGCAACCGCATGAAATAATAATTAAGATCATATCCGCAAGCGGCAAGTCTTTCAAAGCAAAAGACGACACATAAAGCAAATGGAGTATCGCACACACATGAACGCACCCATCTTTCGAGCACATCTTTCTAGTACACGGACATAAAGTCATACATATGACCGCCTCACCCCGATACTTGTAAGACCAACAATTAATATTATCGCAGTCAACGTCTTCTCACACTTTCTAGCTCCATTGTGCCTCATTGAGACAATCGCATCTCTTTATTAAACTGTCGTGCACTGATGAAATCGCGACTGTATTATTTCTTATAGAAATGTGTAATCTAGATGTTGCACTTTCTTTTGCGTGCGTTAGAAATATATCAACGCCTACCAGCATTGTGTAGATA
The DNA here is from genome assembly GCF_030705265.1 of Helicoverpa armigera. Taxonomy (NCBI): domain Eukaryota; kingdom Metazoa; phylum Arthropoda; class Insecta; order Lepidoptera; family Noctuidae; genus Helicoverpa; species Helicoverpa armigera. The sequence goes on along the minus strand of NC_087133.1, from coordinate 9,834,171 downwards.
GGCTGTTTTGAGAATGTTGCGGAGTTTACTAAAAGACAAGAAACTTCCTGTTATCGATGTTCATGATATCACAATAAGGTTTTAATAGTTTGTACCTGTTTTGGCGCCCGTTTACACATGCAAATTGTTATTTTTCTTATTCCTCTTTCTTGCCTTACAAACATGACGCTACTGTGTGTTTGTACGTACAATTATCAGTACCTAACAAAGTCTATTGCTCTTAGTTGTGTGTTTATTTAATTTAAACTCATATTTCCTTAATTAGCAATGTTTATCATGCTTCCTATTAGCAAATATGAGGAAAGATGTTTAATTAGTTCAAACAACGACATAGTTTTAGCATTTTTTGTGGTTTTCATTGCATTATTTAGTTTTATACGAACTTCCTTATTTTTTTGCATGTAATATGGATTAAATGAATATAACGCAGATGCACTTGTCTATTAGGATAATGAGTCAACACTTTTTTGGCAAATCCTAGAAGAAAACATCCCAGAACATAGCCCCCAGTCTAGACGTGTATCTAATTCCAACAGCAAATAAGATGATTAGTGTACCATCCAAAATTAGTTTTATTTGTCTTCCAAACAATCTGACTTCATAATGCGAGCAACTACAAACATGGCCATGGAACAATAAAAACTATGGAGCCGTGAATCATTATCAAGACAGGTCTTCGAAAACAATTTATTTTTTATTATAGATTATATTTAGATTGACAATAAAAATAATTAATATTTGTCATAAACTTATAAATCAACTCAACGGATTATGCTATTCTCAACAGCATGATAAGTGGTTATTGCATTTTTTGTAAATATTTTGTGTGTTTGTGACCTAAGTTATACCGTTTTGGTTGAGCACATAAATTATTATACCGGCTTAACAAAATATAGCAAAAAGTCTGAGGATATAATTTGCAGAGAATTTATTTAGGACCAAAATATTATAATTTATCTTCCTCTATCCTATTCCAAGTAAAGCAAGGCAGGTATTTTAGTAGAAACGTTTAAAATTCTAGAGACGTAATTTAATCTTACATCAAATTACATCTGTGTTTCATAATTCTCTGAATACATTTCCTGTTTCCATTAGAAAACATTACGCAATCTTAATTTAATCCAACTTTCTCTAAGCAAAATCTTTGAAGAGAAACTTTTCGAAACGTGATTATCTTAACCTATCCCACTATAACAATGAGCATACTTTTCTGAAAACTAGAGCAAAATAAGAAACGCCATGAACTTTACGTCCGCGTGACAACCTCCTCAAAAGATGCTCAAAACCACAAAAGAATGGGTAAAGAAAAAACTGCGTTAAAAACGCGGCGTCACGGTGACCTTTCCACTTAAATTAACTTAACCCAGTAAGAATTTATGGCGACTCCAAGTCTCGAGGATGAAATCAAGTTTTAATTTAACAACTAATTAGCACTGTTGCTAGCCGTCTGAATAACTTTCAACGCTACAGCCAGCGACATCTAGCGTAGAAAGCGCGGACTAAAATACTGCTACAAGAAACGCATAGATGGCGCTGACTGTAACGAAATCGAAAAGAGATAATAAAGCGTAAAACAATTTTCTGTTTACAATAATAGTAGACAGTATTTAAATATAGATAGGTGTTATCAGTAGTAATTATAAGCTAATTATAAGTGCGTATTTTAGAACAAACGTAGAATGCTTACGGTGTATTAAATTGTATTATGAAGAGCAAACAGCGATTAGTATCCCTGGAGAGCGACCCGGGTCGTCCCTATTTCGTACGGGGGTACGGCCTTATCTAATTTAAACGGCGTTTGTTTAGTTTTATCTAAGAGTATTTACATGAACCCTTATTTGCTCAGCTTTCCACCCTGGGATTTATGTGGGTTTAAATGCTAGCAAATCAGTGTGTCTGTAAAATGTTGACAGACATGATATCTGTTTTAACTATCGTCACAGTAGGTAATGAATAGTCCAAAGATAATTTCATTTGATTAGGGTTAGGAATCTTAATCATTCTCATGATTCACTGAATTGATATTTAAAGAATCAAAGTCAGTAGGAACCTTAGATAAAATTAGTTGGTGTGGTGGATTTATAATGTGCTACCTAAACTCTAATTATTGTTGATGACTATCCCAAGAAAGACGAAATTTTGCCAAATGTCCTCGTTATTTCAATTTCGTCTTTTATTTACATTGCGTATCAATTATCAAATCTACATATTTACAAATAAAAAACGGAAATACAAATTAAACTATGCATCAAAATAACTCATCCCCATCACGGTTTTCATGCCCAAAAGGCTGGCTGCATTGCCACGCTGAATGGCAATGCATATTCTTAATTGATTATTTCGTCTTTTGTTTTATCATGAACATCCCCGTTTTTTCGTTAAAATCTTAAACCTACAAACATACCTTGCAAGTTATCCAGCATATACGTAAGCAGCTTCGCAGTACCGTTGTTGTCGTTGTATATCGAGAGCATTTCTTTACTGAGCGGGTTCCCTCCCAAGCCCAGGAGTTGAAGGTGGAACAGCTTGCCGAGCTCGTATGGAAGCACTCGGAGGTAATTGTTGTGAAGGTGCAGTTCTCTGGAAAGATTTGCGGTTGTTATTCGGGTACAAGTTAGGTGCAGATTAGTTAAAAATAGCGCATCACGTTTACTTCGTATGCCTTAGTGGAAAATATTTCACTCAAAATATATTATCAATTCGTTAAGAATTGTGCCAATCAGTCGGATATGTCAGTTTTCAGTATTGGTAAGGTTAACAAAAAACATATTGAGGTAATAGATCTAGGAATATCCAGGTCTACTGCCATTAAGCAGGAGCGCAAATAAGGTTTCTACTAAATATTATGATAACCAAAATTCAATAAAATAAAACACATTTACATTGGTCAAAATTAGGACCACTTATTTTTGAGTTCACCCAAGAACTATCGAGCATACAAACAGTAAAACAATTTAACATTTTCGACATGATTTAGCAAAACTACAGGTCGGACCATTAGTGGCCTTTCAAAGCAATTGAATAAAGTGCATTCAAAACTACAGTCACCTACATCTGTGTTTTAACGACTTCTCAAACGGCGCTTGTTCCCAAAAGTCCGTCAATTCCATTTTACTACCCACTATTAGTTTGCACAGATCTAGATTCTAGCAATTTTACTATTAATGTGTGACTTCCTTTATTTAAATAAAATTTGGTTTGTTCAAAGCTTAGGTAAGATTGTAATTGTGGGATGTGGGCTTATCTATCAGATAAATACATGATTAACGGTTAATTTCAAAAACGTATCAATCTTCTGATTTATAGGAGATACAAATTGGACATCATGTGTATGAGGCTGAAGTAAAGATACCATCCGTAGTAAACAGAAAAGATAGATAGGTTATTGATATTAACAGTAAAACAACCCTCTTTTCTGCAACTGTTTACAGGTAATTTTCCAGAAGCAATCAAACATAAAATGTCGTACACTTCTAACAAGAGCTGGTTTCATTATAATTGACCGCAATTAAGTACTGAGTACTGGTATTAGCTCTAATGCTGAAACGCTTAAATTAAAATACCTAACGTTAGTTTTACTAAGCTATGCCTAAGTGGAAGGTATTTAAGACTGATTGAATTGTAATGTAAGTTATGGAGCATTATAATATAATGTTAGTCTAAGCTAGAATATAATCTTATCGTATTTTTTATTTATTTATTGATTTGGCTCACCAACTATTGGGTACACTCATTTATGGTTACAATAAATCAATTATGATCTAGTCTAGTGTATCAATCTCATATAGGTAAGCATATCATGTATTGTAAATATTGTAATCAATCTGCTGACGCTGAAAATCTCTTTTATAAAAATAGGCATCTTCTAGAGTCGACGACTTTCAATAATATTAGTTTAATAATATAACTAATGAATACAGGAAGAATTAAACATTTTAGTGGTTCACGATAAATAACGGAGTAAAATTCCAAGTCGATAGCGATATTAATTTTAATAACAGCTATAAAATATAATAACTGAAACATTGTGATAGGTTAACTTTAGGGTTCAATGACACGCCAAACTTTAATTAATATAAATAATACAAATATATTTTTTGTACATTCATTTTGAAATAATGACGAAGTTACATTGGTTCTAATCAAGCTGTATTACAGGATATATTTTGAGACAGAAATAACTGACTGAGAGAAGAAACCGTTATACATTTTGAAACTGGGTTCAAAAGGGCAAAATTGATTTTAATTCTCTACCTAATTAAGAAGTTTTATCAACTGAATGTTATTTATTTACATCTGCCGTTTAAGTTTGAAAAAAAAAAACTATAACGAACTGTACGCTTCATAAAAAATCTATTACAGTAAGGTGCAATATGGTGCGTGTGTGTGGGTCGCATTTGGTGTCTGTTTATTGCAGAATACACCCAGACAAGTGGGACAACATCACTACAAAATGGATCCCTGATGACGGAAGGCGCCCAAGAGAAAGACCACGGAAACGCTGGAGAGAAGATCTAGACGACTTCCTCAAAGGACTGGCCACAAATAGCGACCGATAGGGGGAGGCCTTTGCCCATCAGTGGGACAGCAAGGCTATATAGAAAAAAAAAAGTTTATTGAAGTTCATTTGGTCCTATAGGTACTTGTAATATTATTGCACTTACTCATAATTTACTTGTGAAATTTTAATTTTGGTAAATCATCGCTAATCGTTTTATCATTTCTTGCAGCTATGATGAATCAGCCTAAAGGTTATTCATAAATTAGACACTATCTTTCTGCTAGATTAGTGCAAATCAGTCACTATAGAAAATGCTGTTATCTACGCGACAATCGTTGCTACGCAAAAAAAAATCTTCAGTATTTAAATTACTAATAAAAATGTAAACAGGCCTTCAGAGTGTTTACAAATACGCGGCGATGGCAAAATACACGCGAGAGGTCAAAGACCTTGGATCTGTACATACGTTCTACTATACATACATAAATTATACTCACAACAAAGCTAAATGCAAATATATACGTGTTTTTATACTCATAAATATTATTATCGTTTGATAAAACTGAATGTATAAATAATAATTATAATCTTTTCAAAGAGGTTTGATTACATCAAGTCACATTGTGCTATCAATATGAACTCTTACTTGATAGATAACGAATAGAAAGTTTCCTTGACTATTGAAAAATATTATTATAATGGTTATGTAAATATTTTGAAAATAGAAGTTGGTGTATTTGTTTAAGTTATTCATTGGAGTAACGTAGCGAGAGTTTGAAGTTGACAGTAGACTTACTATAATTGTTACTCAATCCATCAAGACGTGACCGTGACACGGACGCAATTTACATGATTGAATATGAAATAGGATTACTTTATCCCCATCGGTAAGGAGAATCACTGACGATTACGATACTCCTTTTTATTCGCCCTCATTATACCTACATATTTATTCAAATAAATGTCTGCTCTTCTTGGGAAGAAAATAATGACGTAGGTAAATCTCTCCTAAAACACATCTGTCTGTAATCAATCGGTAACAATAACGTACCTAACTCTATTTGTACATTATAAAGGACAGATAAGAGTTTAAATTTTATTTTGTGCAATTCAGTTGCGTCAGAATTACCAAACTTACTAATTAATTTCACTTATTTACAATCATGGCATAAACAGTGATTGATGATCTTTTTGACTCAACTTTAAAAACTCTGGCGCAATTATACTAACAGATAACAAACCACAAATAAAATAAAGCTTAAAATCCTTTTTGGTATAAAACGAGAATGTTTAATTTACCTACAGAGAAGCCACAGAGCAGCTATTAAAAGCATGTTGCACCAAATTAGCATAAAGGTCGACAATTTACAAGTAACTGAGCACACACGTCGAACGTTTGAGATATCAAACGAGGTCGCCATTGCTCACTGATCGGAATTAATTCGTATTACATACGGACAATCTCTTCTTTGTGACCGTGAACGACAAATTAATTGGACAGAAATTATCCCTTCAGGATCCTCCCGAGTCTTTGCTAATGACGTATTTGGAAGAGGACGGATTTGTTTGATAATATCACTTCTTTTCTATTACGACTGACGAGCGGTACTTGGTGACCGGTTTATCTAGAATCTAGACTAATATAGTAAAGCACAAGAGTTTGTTTTTTCCTTAGCTTAAAAGTACTAATCTTAGGAGCGATTAGAAATTTATTTCAGTATCAGATAGTCCATTTATCGAAGAAGGCTGTGGCTTCTTTTCGTCCGAGTGAGCGGAGTAGTTCCCACGTGACGCGGATGAGACCACTCCTTAAATGCACTTGAAACACAAGCTAAACCAAATCTTCTGTAAACGGCGACTTGATGTGTTGGGTCATGTGTGAAACCACATTTCAAATCTGTTGGTTCTACCACAATGACGCAAGGGCGGGACACGAATACGATGATAAAACAACCGCACGCGTTAAGTAAATCACGCTGATAAATCTTAGTGAAACTTCAGTGATGTTGCTGAATGTTAGGTCTACTTGCACCTCATACAGTACAAAAGAGAAGCTACTTATTCCTTTGCAAATTCCAACAGGAGCTTCGTAAGCTCTTCAAATCTTCTTAATAAAAACAGCAATAAATCACCCGTCAGAAATCTTCACTACAAGAACCTTAGTTTACCTTCAAATACAAGAAACTCGTGATGTAACTGATGAAGAAACCATAGCCAAGGTACATACGGGCGCGATCGATCTAAGCAAAGAAAAACTTTCCATGCACCCTCTTTACTGAACAGTCATGAGGTTAAAGCCCTGATCGGCAAATTCGTTGCCCACATACTAATTATAGTAACAGTTTGATAGACTCCGCAATACATTTCACGAGAAAGAGGGAGACGAGAGTTCAGTGACATGTCATTATTCAGCATAGTTACGTATAAATATTAGGTACGTATTAAAAGGATCGGACGAAAATATCTTCATATCGGTGTATCCGAGCGCAATTCACTGTTACCATTAGGGGACGGTATCCAAAAAGGGACATGGCAGCTATCTTTAGATGTGACTGAGTAATAAATATCTTCGCTTAGATCCTAAGATCGTGATGCAGACCAACGGACATAGTAACATCGCATTTACGAAAGCATTTTGCGAACACTTTTGAGTGTCTTAAAGAGACAATCGTCCGTGAACATTTTTTCCTCAATCGTAACGGATTCGTGGACCTTGATCTTAATTTGACACTTGTTTACAGACAATTACTTAAGCTGTCGAATGTTTTGATACTGAATAAACTTGGCACACATAACGTTTTATAAGCAATAACTCTTTCTTAGTTATTCATTTAGTGGTCTTCGCAAAATTACCAAAAATCCAACAAAAAAATCTTAAAGGATTTTCAACATTTGGAAGAATAAGTTAAGTACTTAACCTTCAAATAAAGTATGATAAAAGAGAAATAAATCTAGGTTTGGTGAGCCCCTCGTAAACCACAGCAATAAACTTTATTTATAAAGCCCCTGGGTATTCAAATGGTACACGTCAGTGGTCGTTTATTCCGTCTTAGATAAAGCTTTTATCTGGTAAGACAAACATGATATTTATTTGTAACCGTAACACCAGTAAATTGTAACAATCATTTTTTATCGATACGGGGACTAAATCGGGAAATCTTCTGGTAATTGATGACTAAAGTAAACAATTAATCGTTTATCTGGTGTCATTGTGATAAAAATAAGAATTTATTTTGAAGCGCAGATAATATTTTTATTCCTTTATTTGTCTGATGACATTGTTGTCCTGATAAAGTAAAACGTTTAATACGTAATGTCGCTCGTTAAGAAACAGTGACCTATGGACTCGGATAGTCGAACGAGGTGTCCTAGAGAAGCAAATTACCGTTGATTAAAAAACAAACAAATCGCCTCTTACACACCACTAACGTTTATAGCGAACTTTTCCTTAGAAATCGTTTCTTGAACGAAAGAGAAAGTTGAATAAAAATGGCAATACTTTCATGTACTGTCAGAGTAAATTTTCTTGGATGGTGAGTGAAACGCAAATCATTCGTGAACGGTACATTCAACGGATTTATAGTTTGACATCGATGACTTATCTTCCTGAGGATTGCATGGAGGGAAAATATAAACAGATGAAAAATGAAAACACAAAATATTAACTTATGAATTATTCGTATCCTGGGTAAAGAAATAGGACAGTTATTTAAGGTTATTGACAGAACCCCCACACGAAATAGGACGAAACATTTCTAACAATAATTCTACACCTAACCACGGATAAGGATACTATCATCAACCTCATCACTTGTAACAGACATTAAGGGCGTTCATAAATATACGTCATCCAACAATTACGCAACTCAACAACTACACCATGACCCGAAAGTCAACACCCACACGACCTGTATAAGGTCTCAGAACTCAGAAAGTAGCAATCTCAGCTTATTGTTCGTTATATTCGTGGTGTAGTTGCGTGAATGAAACGGTATTTACATGATCCATGACCCTAAAATCAGGTTCTCAACCACGGACTGGTAAATGCAGAGTAGGACGGATCAAAAACGAGTTGATGGAATGATCTGACAGTGGTCGCGGGTGTACATTCCCTTTGAAAATCAATGGGGAATAGCCGTCCTAAGGTCCAGACTTCAGCCGATAGAATTTCATAATTCAAACCTCTCGTCTCCGCCCACTGAGCGAGAATTTCTATTAGTTGTTCAAAATTTTCTCCACCCGGCTACGCAGAAGTTGTAGGACCTACAAGGCGTAGATTTGGTGACGGTCTTAAAATTACTACATACCTGAGCTGTATAAGGTCTCCGAGCTCAGCGGGCAGCGATCTAAGCTTGTTGTTCGATATATCCAGTGTGTGCAAGTTGGCCAACTGGTTGATGTCGGGCGGGATCCTCTGCAGCGAGTTGTCGTTCAGGTACAGAGCGGTGAGGTGCGTCAATTGGAACAGTTGAGGCGCTAGAGCGCGCACACCTCCTGTTACCTGAAAATGTTTTATGAGCTGTTAATATTACATTCTTAAGTAGGTCATGGGTGGCTAGAATTATGCAGCTTTCACTAGGTTCAATTTCTACAGGGAGAACGGAGTTTAAGACGGAGTTAGACACTTAATTATTATTTTTTGAAATATAGCTTAAATTACAGATACTTTTAACGACTTTTTCTGATGTTAATAAATTATGATAATAATGAAAGAAGTTGGCAACTGCAAGATTTCACTTTCTTCAGAACTATAAAGTGAATACGTGATTACATGACAGCCATATCAATTTAAGGTTTTATACTGAACACAAAAAGAGTTGCAGCGTTGCACTTAATTAAGTTTATAATGTAGTGATTACGCAGGAGTCTCACACCCACAGAGGCTGCAATTGCTAACGACATTGTACGTACAAGCTTAACAAGCTTCTTTTGAAAAGGGCACAATGTGTCAACTGGTTTCAAAACATTCAACGACGGTGAAAACTTACGCAATGCATTGTAAATTAATTGAGATTTAATGGGTTGCAATATTTAATCTTTTTTCAGATTTTATGGGTAAAGAAACGTCTCGTTTACGACACGTTTGGTCATACATAGGTTCAAATTGAGGAAAACTTTTACGTAAATATTACAAAACATCTTCACACTACGTATTGCATACATATGTACAAAAGAACTGTTTGTGTATGCTCAACTATGACGATCATGAGAGGAAACACAACATTTTAACCTGCAGAAATTGCTAAATCTGGCCTAAAAGGATAAACGATGTCTTTATTGAGGTCGGAGAGTAAATAGACACTGATTTACCTTAAATACATGGTTAAGCTCGATATTCACAACGTCAATGACAGGAAAATACGTACATAGGTATTTAGTTAATCTCAGCAACAGACATCTGAATAATTTAATCAGTACATACTTAAGATAATTACTAAAACTCTTAGTAATAATAAAATTTTGTAAAGAGAAAAACAAGATTGAATCATCTTGTTTTTCTATTCATAAGAATTACGTTCTGTAATAAATCAAGACTGTTAAAAAGCTTTACTTAAAGTTAATTCAAGGACAAAATAATATGTCAAAGTGAACAGATGTTATTCATAAGAATTTAGCAATGAGGATTTTAAATGGAACCTTTATAATATGTATGTATGTGTAGGTGAGAAAAGATATGTTGGTTCAAAAAGGTTCTCTCAAGGGAGGTGCTATCCTAAGTTGCTGCTGGTATAAAATAAAATGTAAAAATGTTCCATCACCTTTTCATACCTTATGAATTTGAACCTTGTGTACTCAGTTTTAAGGTTGAAAACTGATTAAGTGGGATCAAGTTTTACCCTCTAATTTTCCCAAAGAAAATAATTTGAAGTCAACTTGATACTACAATTATCAGCGGTAATCATAATATCAGATATCTTTTAGAAAGATATTTGTAATTTGGTGTGGTAGGTATATTATCATGATTACTCATCAGTTTGATGGTTTGGAACAGGTTTTATATATGTATTTGTTATTGTAAACAAATACCAAATCAGACTTGTTTTTTATTTTTATTTTAGCCATTTTTTGACAGCAATGAATACTTTTCTATCTATAAGATGTCTTATGCACACTCTACAATGTGGCCTGATTTTTGAGGTGCTTGAAATTAAGTGAACAAAATTTATTTTCTTTGTTTCTTCTTTAGAAGGCAGTGGAGTAGCCTTTATACAATAATTGTATATGTCCTGCCATTTCCCAAACTGGACATAATGTTGTACTAACACTACTACCCTTTATCAAGATTATAACTAAGAGGAGCTTATGTCACAGGTTCAGGTATATGACACTATCTACTGAACTCGAGCTGTCTTATGACATACTACATACCAAAACCTTAACAAATATAAAAGCTATACCTTCCTATAATATTCTTTCTTTTTTAATTTGTTTCTATTGTACATAAGTAAATAAACAATATAAATGAAAAGTAATTACCTCAAGCGTGGTCCAGCCCCCGCGGCGGCCAGACGCCCGCTCGGCCTCCGACATGATGTGGTAAGTGCGCCCGCTAGCGCCCTCATGCTTGTCTTTGTTGCGAGACATTCTGTCACCTGCAACACAACAACATGGTCATCATTCAGAACACAATATCAGCAACAATCTACTATGAACAATAGTAATTAGGTCAATAACTTTTGGGCTGTTAATCAGCATTTTTTCCTCTGCAGTCGTTATGGGTAGTAGGAAGCCAGTGAGTCTGACAACAGTCTAACCAAGGGGTATTGGGTTGCCCAGGTAACTGGGTTGAGTAGGTCGGATTGGCAGTTACTTCTTGTAAAACACTGGTACTCAGCCACATCCGGTTAGACTGGAAGCCAACCCCAACATAGTTGAGAAAAGACTCAGGAGATGATGACTTATAAATACTCTATCTCTATATGGACTAAACAATACTCCAAATAATCAACCATATAAAATACTGAAGTGAATAGAAAGCACTATTTTTATGACAGGTCTTTATAACTTTATGCATTTTAGCAATGAATATTACCAGAATACATTGTGCGTTAGTAAACAATTTTATTATGTTTTATTGCTTTTTCACTGATGTGTAGTACTGAGAATTGCTTCAAGAAGGCTAGCAATGCAGCTGTGTGATACTTTTTAATATACCCCACAGAACACAAAAACACACAGCTTCCATTGTTATACTTATTTTTTCAACATAAATAATGTGTGTTTAATTTATTTAATGAACATTTAATAATTAAATAATATGATGTAACTATTTGCTTTTTGTCGTCAATAAAAGAAATTAATACAAAGCCACAAACAAGTGTGACCTGTCTACATCATTGAGTACAGTTTAGTGACCTCTTTTTAAGTAAATAGTGAAAGAAAAAGTAACACTTTTATTCCTGAAATTAATTAACATTGTTAAAACCTAGGTCTTGTGAGTCATTTTCGTACAAAAAACAATGCATCATGTACAATTTTAGGACAAACGGACAACAATTTGCATAGAATGGACCATCCAAATGCGTAACCCAGATATATGCTCGCTCAAAACATATATTTTTGTGCAAAAATGTAATGAGAAGTCATTGAAATGAATGCCAACATAGCAACAGTTGCCACAAAATCTTGAACAATGATTATTTTCAATGTAACTAGGTCAATTTCTAATCCATTCAAGTTGGATCTAAAATTGCAGTTTTGAATAGGTACTGTTTTTTGTTTCTTTGTGTTAACACGTTGGGTGATTTTTATTGCCTATACAACTGATTATGAGTTCTTCAGGTTGGTATTATGTATTAAGCCGGTGTTGATTATGTTGTTGCCAAATATTTGCAATTTATTATTTCTATGAAGATTTAGATCTATAAATAATTCATACACAATTAAATGCACTATCTCTATGTTGTATTGTGTAAATGTAGAATACTATAACATATGGAGTTTTTGTAACATTGTATTATGTGTCCCAAAATAAACATTGATCATGACACTGTCACAAATTGATGACTTCTAAATATAGTGAACAGGTTGTCCAGCAAATAGTTTGTTGTTACCAATACTGCTTTATCAATGTAACCCAATTTCTAATGATAGAACTCATCAACAGGAAAGAAGGATAGATATGATACACTCTATTCTTTATGAATGCTAAATAACTGTATCCACCTCAATTTTGTTTGCAAAACGATATTTCAAGTCACAAAAGTATGGTGTTCAGAAATTCTAGTTAGCAAATACATGAAGGTTTCTTATTTGGAAAATGACTACTAATATTACTTAACAACGTTACCAAACTAAAACTGCAATGATTTTTCTGAATCATTGACCAATACTTCTGTTAAAACAATCCATATTTCATACTTATCTACGTAAACACTGATACGATTGTTTTCATACATATGGATACGAATCTATGCACTAAAGGGGTACGTAGTGATAAAAATGTACCTTTATAACACCGCGAGGGGTCATTAGGTGTGATAAAACGACTTTTTTCGATAAATTATCTTCTTTCGAAAAATAAGGACAACACAAGTCCATAACCTCCGTAGTACGGCGGATAAACCTAGAGAATACAGTTATTATACAAGTTTAACAGGCTTTCAACAACGAAACAGGGCCTATTTCCTGGAAAAAGTACTCATTTAATTCATTATTTCGAGGATTACTGTGTAAATGCGTAGCATCTTTGTGTACAGCTGACATGAAAGAGATGAATCGACTCGAACCACAGTTGAGTCCCCAAGCGCCAATACAATATTCACACTTACAACAACCATACTTACAAAACAACTTATTAACCAATTAATACACACCTTCATCTACTCCTTAAAACCTTTTACTTCAATTAGGATTATAGTAATGGGAAATAATTCACTGTAAACAGACAATGGGACACTCTTGACAAACAACCACATCAAACGTCCATTTACCGACTGCAGCGACAATCGACATAAGCGGGAAATTCTAGAACTTTACTTTGTGTTGTGGCGACCATAGACAAAACGGTTCTCTGTGGCGCAAAAGTTTGAATAACTTTACAGTGTAATTGTCACTATAACAAATACAACACGTATTTTTGTATAAAATAATGTATTTAAATTAACTTACATCAATTGATACATCTGAGTCAAACATATCGCTACTGATGCGTACGATAACATTATAATTTCTCATTTCTACTTGCCTCTGCGTAACGAATGACTTAAGTACCTTAATTAATATAAAAAAGCTATTTTAAAACAACGAAACATGTTCTACCTCAACACTATATAAATCTGATAAAATTTTACAATATACTATCCTACTTTTAGTTGTATTGAAATGTTTGCTACCGATTGTTAATTTATGCTACATATTTTAAATTAAAATTTCATTGAACTTTGTTCTCTTCATACAAAAGCACCTATACTCGAAATTAAATTCATTTGAGCGAAATACTTTTTACAGTAGTTACATGCCTAAGACTTGATTTTGGGTATAACTGATAAATTATATTTTTAATTTTGAGTTGAGATAACCGTGATAATGGTTGAAATTAGTAAGTTCATGGTAGAAAAAAGTGATTTAAGATTTGGAACGTGTAAACAACTCGTGCATCCGTGGACAGACAGCTGTAAACATGCATTTACTAGCATGTTATGGGCCTGCGGGAAGGGGTCCATAGTATTCTATACACCATATTTCATTGTATTCACGGTAAGCTTGCTACTTGCTCACTTTTTATTAGGTCTCATCATTTACCCCACAAATAAATTCAAAAATAATAACTGTTAGGTCAAAAATAATAACTATTGGGTACCTACTTATTTGATTAAAACTGTAGTTTAAATCAGGATATTGTTACACTAGTACCTAACTACATCACACTTTAATTCTTTGGGCCTTAACTTGTTACATCATCCTGAGGAAAATACTTCCCGTATCTGGACAAGAAATAACCCGTGTCTTTAATTATTTTTTTTGTCAGACTCTACATAATTCTATCAATCTATGTAAGTACTAAAAAAAATTGTTTCAGTACCTACTTTCAGAAGTTTTGGCGTGAAAGAGCGTGAGCCAGAGCTACTTTCACATTTACCTACCTATAATAAGAAAACGTATAATTTGATTGCTCTTCAAAAAAAACAATACAAAATTAGAAGTACATAAGCAAGTTCTATCCTCTACCTAATGTAGAGTTAATAGAAGATAATTACTTGTAGTTTTTATCATATTATTTACAGTATTTGTTGACAAATTATAGAGCATCTTAAAAGCGCTTTTAAAATTTATATGAGCAACTATTTGCTAAATGAACTAGAACATTTAAAATAACACTGAAATATGTAGGTACCACTATTATTAACTATAAACTGTTTCCGAAGCATGATGCCACAGCAGTAAGGATCTGCTGTAATGTTTTGCATTTTATTCAACATTTCTCTTATAAAAGCATTTACATAATTTGGTTTTGGTAAAATGAAAACAAAAAGTCATTTCATACTAGTTTATAGAATTACTAGCTTTCCGCCCGCGGCTCCGCCCGCGTGGAATTCGGTTATATTGCGGTATAAATCACAACTATAAGTTTTAAACGACACACAGCGCCATCTACAATCCATCCATCAAGCAAACAATATTTTTGTTTTCCCTCGGGAATATCTATTTTTTTCGGGATAAAAAGTACCCTATTATTTAATCCGGACTTCTAACTTTACGTCTGCAAAATTTCAAAGCAATCGGTTCAGTAGTTACGGCGTGAAAGCGGAACAAACAAACAAACAAACTCACTTTCCGATTTATAATATTAGTAAGGATTATTTTACATGTTATAAGTACCTAATCTAGTAGAAAGTATCCTTATAAAATGTTTTATATTTTCGAGGTTTGGTTCTTAGTGGGACCCTAAGTATACTCATTCTTGACACAGCGTTAGACAGCTGAAACTTGGAAAAAAAATATATTTACCGGGTGAGAATTAAGAGCAAATAGAAGAAAACATATTAAAGGAGAACTTATAAAAAGCGTGGTCCCAAGATATTTCTGTCAGTATTTTAATTGCCTTGTTCTCATGCACCCTATGCCAAGGATGCGTAATGGATAAAAGAGCCTTGTTGGGTTTGAGACAGTCAGTGCGACTTCAGTTTCTTACAGTATTTAATCGACAAGTATATCATTTTTAAAGATTTTACTTTAAAAAAGGCGTAGTCTCATTTTAGGCATAAATAATTCATCCGAGGATAATCTGTTTACAAATTGTCAATGTCATTGTCAATTTTCTGTCAACTGTTAATGTCAGTTGTGTCGTGTCGTATGCGTATCGTAGTTTTTTTATATGCCCGTTTTCTTTGTAAGTAATTGTAAGTTGCGTGAAGTTGTAAATAGTTAAGCGAATATCGCACACGTTTAAATTTGATTTCGTCCACATGAGTTCGTAAGCATATGAACTTCATACATCAAAGCACCCGTTAGTTTTATGACTCGCGCATTATAACTTGTACAGAGTTATAATTTTTCAAGTGGAGTGAATTAGTCGCTATTAATTTATAAAGCACATGCGTCTTCCGAGTATAGTGTTCATTTAATTGGCAGTAAGTTGTGTAGTTATTGAAAATGGTTGAGGCTAGTAAACTGTGGTTCGAGACTGCATGCAGTAGTTGTAAGTGCCATGAGCTGATACACCCATGGACATATCGGTGTTCGGATGCCACTAGAACCATGCTGATAAGCTGTACCAAAGGCAGCTATAAATTCTATGCCATGATCTACCTTGTAAGTATTTATTTGAGCACCATTCATTTTGGGATTATATATCGTTAATATACAAACAAAAACTAATATGAAATAAAAATAATATTACATGAATAAATAACGCAGTATTTAAACCAACTGTTGTATTCAGTCAAGTCATAAAGGTATCTTACTTTGCTATTGAAGTGTGATTAAAAATAATGATGTATCATTATTTAGCTAAATGTTGCTCTTTGAACTTTATCTTGCAGATTAGATGAATTAAAATAAATGCCTGTGTAACTAATAATTTCATATTACACTGCTTCCATAATTTAGATGGAATCTTATTAGAGTTATATTAAGACTTTGCAACAAAAAAAAATAATATTGAATAGGTTTATAGAATATCAAGTAATTTTCCTCATATAGCACTTAATTCATCTAATAGTTTTATTTCCTCGTCCTTCATGTAGATCAAATTCATAAATTATTATAATCATTAGGAAAAACAAGGACCCACACAATATGGATCTGTTATATTTTCATTAAAAATATAATTACTCAATTAAAATTACAATTATATTATTTCTGTGTATGTATTCTGCAACATTTTTCAAAGTGACCATAATATATTTGATAAATTCAATAGTTAATAAATACAATTTTGTTCCAGGTACAAATATTAATGAGAGGAAAAAAGCTAGGTAAAAAGGAAATGATAGAACAATTCAAGTTATATTTAAAATCTGGTGTATTTGGTCTCACAGTGGGAAGCTCATTTGTTACATTAAACTGCATATTCAGGTAATTATAATTTTTGTTATTGTATTCAGTTTTCCACCTATAAAACTGTCACTTTTTCTGTTTTAGATTTATCTTGAAAAGATAATAGTCAAAATCTTGATGAATTTTATCTTTAATCTACAGGGAAGAAATTACTTCTTCTAAATTTTGTGCATTAGAAAAACAAGAAAAAGAGAAATTTTATTACATCTCAAAAAAAATGTTCCCTCTTTATTATATTTTATACAAAATAATTAGTTATATGTGTCAGTTTGCAGTAAAAGGTACCTTATGGGTGTTGGCACTTACAACATTATGTTTTTTTAGTCTAAGCAAGATTGTAGAATTTGTATCTCCAAATGACTTAAGCACCAAAGTCCATAAGGTACCTTTTGTCATGAAATGACACATATAAACAATATAATCAATATTTATATTTTTCAGGAGACTGTTCTTCAGTGAGTTCTCGTACTACACAACAGTGCTGCTACCATGCACAGTCAGTGGTCTTGCAATATACTTCGAGCCCCCATACAGAAGAGTACTGGTTGTCAACCTATTTGTAAACCTGGTAAGTGTATATCTAATCTGTACTAATATAATAGAGGTTTTTTTTTGGTTTGTACCCAAAAGGCTCCAAAACTACTGAACTGATTTGAAAAACTCTGTTGGAAAGAACTGTTGGAAAGAACACACTCCCCGAATAACAAAGGCTATATTTTATTCCGGTGCAGACAGTAGTTCCCACGCAACTCAGAAACCGTGGGAAAGCGGTGATTTCCAATAGGTACCATGCAAAAGGAAGTAATTCCTGTAGTCAGATAAAATATCTGTGATTATGAAAAAGATGGTATAAAAATGGTCTCTTTAATTTTCAGTCTCATTGTATTGAAACCTCGCAAAAAATGCATCTTCTAGATAATTTTCTTTTCCTAAGGTAATATTTGAAATTGAAATAGGTAGGTATGTTATTCTGTAAAAACCAAGATCGTCCAAAAGTTAGTATTCTTTGGTTTCGTTAATCTTTTTAACCAACTGCATTAGGTATTTGTTCACATAACATCCTTGTCCATCCAATATATTTTCTTATTGTTTATACAATAAAACAAGTAATAAAATAATGATTCGATTTTTAACTAAATGAAATTAAACAGATGCAAACACATGATATTAATCTCTCGAGTGGTATTATTCGTAATCGTAGATGTAGGGTCATTTCGCCTGTTCGCGTCCATAGCCCAGTTCGCGTCCATTTTGCCGATCTCCTTTTAAAAATCCTCGAAAACAAGTCAATTAACACACTAATCAAACGAAAAGTCATTACCGCTAATATGTTAATGTATAAGAGGCACGCACAGATAGACAAACGTTCTGTACGTCCAACCAATCCTTTTAGAAAAAATAATTAGTCTAGGCTCTTCAACAAGAAAGCGAAAACACGCAGAATTTTAGATAAAAATTAGTGTGCAGCGGCGTGTTTGATGGTAAGTTTTATATTGTTTTATGTGAATTTTAGGATAGATAGCTATTTCTACAGTTTAATGATGAATAAAAGTATAATGTTTATTATGAATTTGGTAATGTTTTTTATATTTAACGAGTAAAATAAGGTGGACGCGAATTACTACATCGAATTTTACGAAACTTCCACTTTGCGTCCACAATGGACGCGAACTAAAACTATCCTCTATAATAATAAACTAAATTGCGTCCACTGTTTTCGTTAAATACTTGCTTATGAAAAATAATTAAAACATACTGTTTAATATTAATATATTAAACAGTACATTCAGGCCCGCCGCTAGCTGTTTGTTCGCCCGCGTGCAAAACTGATTTTGCCGCCCTACGACTACATACGTTTTGTCAAAAAATAAAAGGGAGGGCGGATCCAGGGGTCCGGAAATTCATATCCATCTAAAAGTAGGTGGGTTTTCTGCAATCAGAGCGGTGCATGTATATATTTTTTTTCTGTTGGACAAGTTAGAATCTAACTTGTCCAACAGAAAAAAATATATTCGCTCTGATTGCAGAAAACCCACCTACTTTTGGATAAATAACTATTGCAATACATAACATACATTCACATAACTTTTTATTTACTTGAAATGTTCAGAGTAACCTACGCAGTCCTGGGTTAGCCCACAAGCAAACTAAGCAATTGCTTAGGGCATCAATGCAGTGCAATCATTACCCAAGTGGTTGATATGTATTGCAAGATTGTGATTAACTTAAACTACTTACTTAACGCACTTAAATATCTATAACAATGTTTAAAGTCAGTAAAATATGTTATTTGGTGGGTTTCCCGTTGAAAAGTCAACTTATAAGAGACATGCCACATGTAAGGAAGCGCGAGCGGAGCGAGCGCGAAAATTTTTTAGTCTAAGGACACAAAACCAATAAAAACCACTGTAAATTAACAAAGCAAAGTCAAAAATTAAGATATGCGATTTTTTCCTTAGAGTTTTGATGAAGTAAACATATCATAAAAAACCATAACGGACGTGCGCGAAAAATGTTTTTTCGGAATTGAATGCCTCAACAATTAAACAAAGATAAAATGCGATATCTGACATGAAGCCGCGAGCGCAGCGAGCGCGAAATTTTTTGGGGATGCAGAGGGTGAAACAGTCAAAAATAGGAGACGACCAAAGCTAGGGCGGCTTTTTCCGAAACTTTATTGGTTTAATTTTGCCGCCCCCTAAATAGCATTTGCCGCACGCTACGCCGCTATCTTAAATCGTTTTTAAGAATCTTTAATTTTGAAAATGTCCTTTCAACAGATGTACCTAACTGAAACCGGCAGTGTAAGTAATATTCTTAGCGCTATTGCTGTGTTCGGAAATATTGAAATCAAATCATTAGTAAAAAGATATTGTATTATTTACATATTACGTGATAACTCGCTAGATTTGCCGCCCCCTAGGACGTGCCGCCCGCGTGCTGTGCACGCGCTGCACGCCCGCTTACGGCGGGCCTGAGTACATTTTTTTATTAAGATATATACGTGGTTATAATTAAATTATCAACTGATATAAGTAATTTCATTTAAAATAAGTTCTTCCGATACAGGAAAAAAGAAGGAAAAGACAACATACACAGAAGAAGATTTAAATAAAGCGTTAAATGTTATTCGAGAGAAGAATAAATCGATAAAAAATATGCAAAGAATATGCTACCTTGTCTGATAATTTATTGACTCAACAATTCTTTTAGTTGTATGTTTACACAAAATTATTGAATTGTTTTGTTAATTTAATATGAAAGGAAATCGATCTACAGATCGAAAACGCCTGGAAGAGCTACTGGTCCATGAAGGGAGAACTCCCTTTATGTCTGAAGCGGAAACTAGTCGACATGTGTATTCTGCCCATCCTAACCTACGGCGCTCAGACTTGGTCTTTGACCGAATCTCAAAAGTCCAGGCTAAAAGTATGCCAAAGGAGCATGGAGCGTAGCCTGCTCAGCATACGGCTTAGTGACCGGATACGCAACACCATTATCCGGTCCAAGATCCGGGCATAGTCGATGTGGGCAATAAGTCTGCAAAGTTGAAGTCGAATGCACCCGGACAAGTGGGCCAACATCACCACACACTGGATCCCTGAGGATGGAAGGTGACCGAGAGGGAGACTAAGAAAACGCTGGAGAGAAGACTTGGACAGCTTCCTCTCGGACTGGCCACAAATAGCGATAGACAGAGAAAAATGGAAGGCTATGGGGGAGGCCTTTGCCCAGCAGTGGGACAGCATAGGCTAATAAAAAAAAAATAATATGGCCAAAAACTTAGTATAATCAAGGCGGATCTTAAGCATTCCCTGTGATTTAGAGTAAAATTAACAAAATTGATTACTGTTTATTCTTCAAGTTGCAAAATTAATTGCCTAATTTTAAGTTACTTAAACCAATGTTGAGAAGAATTATTTTTATTTTTTAAAGTGAATTTTAAATGATGATGTTGATTTTTAATAATTAAGTTTATTGTTAAATAAAGAAATTGTTCAAATACAATCTTTCTTTATTAATTCTTAACAATTTCACCCCTATATTCCTTTTCAAAGCCGCTGGACGCGAACTGGACCATGGGTGGACGCGAATTGGATTTTGTGGACGCAAACTGGGTAAAACGCCTAATTCTGAGGTTTATCGATTTAAATAGAAAACGTAAGATATTTCTAATACAACTGAAAGTTAACCTTAAAATAGAGTATATAAGGAATACATTACACAAATTTGACATGGAAATGAGTGCTGGAGCATTTTTATTATCGCCGTCAAACTTGCCAACTGCACTAAATGGTCGCCAACAGGCGAAATGACCCTACTTGAAAAACTCTGGAATGCAGATAGCATTCTATGAAATGGCTATAAAATTGTAGGTATTGTGGGACAAATTTACATACAAAACTTAACGAATAAATCAACCTTCTTTACTCCTTGAAAGTTTCTATCTTTTTAAATTAATTTTCACCACTTGGGGTCAACACCTGACTTTCGTATTTCTAATTTACGTACCAATAAACATAAATTAAAATGTCAAAAATCTAAACAAAATGTTGAAAAGTTTATCGATAGCAAACAGCAAATCATATGTTATTTAGTTTCTAAACCGCGTTTCTAAATTGACAAACTGAGAAACAAGTTTTGTATTTATTAACAGTAGATACCTACAGTGTTAACATTAAAAAGTTGTGACGCGATTGCAAGTTATTTTTATGAAACAAACTGGTTAATTTATTTGTATCAAAGAACTACGATCTTGGTACTTATTAATAACATACTGGCCTTGTGTGAGAATGTAATGTAAGGCGGCCAACTTTCCGAAAACTGAATGCGGGACTTAACCTTTCGTGAAAAAGGGGCATTGAAAAATGATCGGACGGAACTGATAAAATAAAAACCGTACCAGCAAAAAGCTATAATTTAACCTATCAATATCGTGTCACAGCGTGCACTAATGTCTTATTTTCAAAATCATTAGGCCTCACGAGTCCAGTAGAAATAAAGAGAACGACATTATATTACAGGTAATCTGTGTTCCTGCACTGTTGAGCGTGCGCGCAGGTGGGTGTTGTGTAGAAGTGTGGTAGAAAAATAGGGATGCGGTACATGCGGGACGCATACAACGTTTTGCGGGACTATTTTACTAATAATTTCAAAACGGGATTTCGTCAAGCATTGCGGGACGGTCCCGCAGAATGCGGGACGGTTGGCCGCCTTAATGTAATGCATTTTTGCTGACAGCTATGGTAGTAATTTACTTTTCGCATTTAGATAACATTGCCGGATTAAGTTAGTTCGGAGCCTGTAGCAAGAATAGAGTTGAACCCGTACCAAGAATAGCACGGGGCCCGTGGCAAGAATAGAGGGCCCCGCCCTTGATTCCTTAAAAGCAGTAAACTTCTTACTAACTAACCGTGAATTAATATTAAAACACTGAAAAACCATTCAGTTAGTACCAGGGCTCATGGCTCCGAGCATGGCTGGAGTAGAACCCTATAGTTCCAAACTCATGAAGGTTCTGTAGCGTTTTCTCAACATATAATTATTTGTGTGTTCATACATAGCTATTCAATAACATAATATCATAATATTTAAGTGAGCGTTAACTGGTTTACAATTTCGGTAGACTTTGACCGGCTTTATGGAAAAAGAAAAAGTCCGTTCATAACTTGTGCCGGTTTATTTTGATGATGTAATTTTAATTTATGGCGTTATACTTACAAGGCGCTAGAGACAAGCGCCGAAGTGGCTTTCGTGAAGTGGACGCTGCTTTTAACGTTGAATCCGGCGGTACGGTATGGGTAGGGGAAGAAGTTCCTTCGAAACGCTGGAGAAAATGCTAGTTTTTTTTACAAGAAAATCAATCCGACATCAATAATAAACTTCCTAAGTGCGATACATACTTACTATGCTGAAAACCACATCAAAATCGGTCCAGCCAAACGCGAGATCGCGCACAAACATAGAGACGAATCAAACTGAGAATCTACCTTTTTTGAAATTGGTTAAAAATAAAAACAAACTAAGAGTTAGCCATAGTCTTAGCAATCTATTTTTAACAGTGGACAATTTTAATTTAAAATTAGAAATTACCGAATTTTGACCCTCAAAACTAACTAAAGTTCTTGCTTTCATTACAGGTATTCGAATACTGGGTGCGGACATTAGAAATGAAAGGTTGGCTCCGGCGGTCTGCGGGCAAAGAGACGCTCATTTTCATGTTGGGTAGTGCAGTCTTCTTCTATCTCATGCGGTTAGACAGGGACAGCGAGAAACGTACGCCTTTGTTTTGGTATGTATGTTATGATACTTATCATCTCCCGAGCCTTTTCCTAGCTATGTTGGGGTCGGCTTACAGTATAACTGGATGCGGCTGATTACCAGTGTTTTACATGGAGCGACTGCCGGTTTGACCTCCTCAAACCAGTTACCTGGGCAACCCAATACTCCTTGGTTAGCCTGGTGTCAGAATTACTGGGTTCTGACTACCTATAACGAATGCCAAGGTTGTTCAATGACAGCCGGGCTGACCTACAGTTTAACGTGCCATCCGAAATACAGTCATTGGTGTCCAAGATATTAGAAATTACATACAAACTTAGAAAAGTAAGAAATTCTGTTGCAGTATCATCTGCAACCTCCTGTATGTAATGATACTCAACAGAATAAAGATGTACCTACACTTGCGAAGGCGAAGGTACCTACTAACGTTCGTAAAAATTTCACTCATACATGCATGATGTGCATCGACGAGCTTTTACCGGCGCTATCGGTGCTGTCAGTACCGAGTGTCGTGCATGGAGCATACGCATGTGTGAGTGACATTGTTAAGACGTTAGTACGTAGCTTCACAACTGTTAACAAGAGTATGTTTAAACTGTGGCACTGCGGTCAAATAACATTTAACTTTCGTTAGTGTTATTGTTTGGGTCACATTCTCTCGTATACATTGGAATTAATTGTCTCTGTACTAATTAGAATTGGTCATTGATGATTTGAAATGCTTTTGTTCTACAATTAGTCAATTATTTGCCTATTTAATGCTAAAAGGGGTGTTAATAATTGTATGAATTTGTGAAAGATATGTTATAATTTAATAATTCATTTATGACATTCATTCATTAAATGTATTGCATTTTACTCTTGTGGATAGTATGTATTAACTTAAACTAAATATCATCATCTGTCAAGCGTTATCCCAACTATGTTATGGTCGGCTTACAGTCTAACCAAATGCTGCTGAGTAGGTACCAGTATTATACATGTCGCGACTTAATTTAAATATGAGTATTACATTAACTACAGATGATGTTTTTTAAAGGTTCTTCACACCGCCTCGGGTTTCCAAAGAAGTTGGAGAGCCTGTAACGGGAATCGAAGGGAGAAGTCCTGCCTGCCCCCACAAAGGACCATGCATACATTATATTTTAAAGGTAAATTAGTGAATATACTCAAGTCAACCTTTGGTCTGCCTTATTATAACGTCATTTATAAAAATGCAGTGTATTATTTTTCAACAAGAGTTCATAGTCTAGCTAGTTTAGCTCATGCCCCATTGAAAAGTGTATAGTAAATTCAAATGGCATGTTATGTTCTAAAAATGAGCACAAAACAAGATACTAGCTTTATTGAACCTCTTATGATTATTTTTCAGGGCACAGCACAGCTATTCGGCGTTGGGTGTGCAATGACGATGCTGCGAACTATTTTACCCAAGATATTAACACCGGGCAAAGCATTGAAGTCATTGAGGCTATCGCATATGAAGTTAGGAGTTTTCTTCGGCGGATATATTGGTATTTATAGGGTATGTTAATATTTATTTTGTTTATTTCAACAATCATTTGAATAGTTTTAATGAGAAATCCATAAAGAGGTACAGTATTCGAAAAAGAAAATCTGTGTTATTACACGTAGCGTGTTTATTATAACATAATTATATAATTATAATAATATACGACGTCACCGATTGCTAAAAATAGTCTTTAAGACGTTGCACTTGGCCCACGTTATTGTATTTTCCTCTTGTTTAACCTATATTTAGAATTTAACCTTGTAGAGTTTTTGTTTATTCTGATACATTTTGAAAATGCATCATCATTCAATTTAAACAAATCTATTTAGACAAATCCCTGCACTCTTATTATTCGTTTGACATTTCAAGTCAACAATTTTGGAGTGCGGGTGGTTCCTATTCCATCATCTATATCTGAATGTATATAAAATTAATTTCACTTTTCGTGGACTATAACGCAACGAAACGTTGACTATATCTGACGTAGGTATAACTCAAGAATAGTTTCACCTATCCAAACCAAAATAGTAGACTTTATTAGTGTACCAAAATAGTGACATGGTGTAGTAAATACCGAGTCTATAGATATTACCTATAATTTATTTATATTTCAGCTAGTAGTATGTCTCCTGTGTCGTGCACACGGGCGAGACAGTGCGATGTACGCGTTACCGGCGGGCTTCCTCTCCGGGCTGGCGTTTAGAGCGGCGCCATCCACACCTATTTCTTTGGCGCCTGTCACTTCATCCTTACAGGTAATTATTTACTTGATTCTTGAGGACACTACTTCCCGGTCCCGGATAAATAGTAGTCTATATGTTATTCTGATGTGTAAGCTGTATTACTGTCAAGTTTCATCAAAATTCGCCGCGTAGTATCCATCTATCCAGTAGTAAAGAACAGTGTTTCAAACCATGTGAGAATGTCATTCGAAAACGACGTAGACTAAATAGAGATGGCGGTTCTTACCATAGATTAAAGATGGGCGATGAGTATGATAAAATTACATCCGCTTTTTACTGCTTTTTATTTTTGTCTAACGAATTTCTAATTGTTAAATATATTTAATCATCATTAATTATTTGTCAATAAATAAACATTTTTTTAATGCCAAATAATGCATGTCCATCTAAAAGAGAAGAATTCAAATCGGTTCCTGACCAAATTCCTTTTTCCCTTCCAGATCCTAGGTTCCTGGGCGTACCAGAAAGGCATGCTCCCGGCGGACTGGCCGCTGGTGGAGCTCCTGTACTGTGTATGCCAAGGTTTACTGTTCCACGCGCGAGTGATGCACGAAGACGTATGTCCGCGATACATCATTAATCTGATGCATACTGTTACTAGTTCCAAGTGAGTATACGATGATTTACATAGTACTAGTGTTAGGGTGGTTTAAAAATAAGGTATTTTTCCTGGCGCTGGTCGTTTTCGACGCTTTTTTAATTATATCTTCGATACTCCGATCTGACAAATATTTTACCGGATAGTGTTAAATTATCGAACTTCTCAGAGTATACAAACTCAATACATCTGTCTTAAGAAAAAAAGACCTTTAAATTCGGCAAAATACAAATTGAAGCGTCCTCCTCAATAATACCAATAAATTACAGACCTAGTCATTTGTCCCTTCATAGTAGTTAATTAATTACACTACTCAACAAAATTTTCCTTTTTTATTTTATCTAAGGTGAAACATATAAATTTTTGCAGATTATCTATCACAGAATCGAAAGAAAGAACGAAAGAAAACTCGTAATGATGTAAAGTAACTGGATTTGAATTGAGAAGAGCAGTACTAAATGATTCTTTATTTAGAAAATACGAAAAAAATAGTGTCTGTAAAAAATGGCTTTAAATATCGTTAAAAGCGTTTTTAGGCATTTTCAGATTGGTTTTTCTCCAAAACTAGACGTGCTAGAGCAGTCCTAGACTTCGATTCTGTGATAGATAATCTGCAAAAATTTATATGTTTCACCTTGGATACGAAAATGCTGTTGACTAGTGTTATTATCGATAAATACATCGATATGCAACTACTTCCTTATGTACTATTTCGGATATAATGTTTTTAAAAATATCTGAAAAAAATATTTTCTCTTTCAGGGCCGACGAAATCCAGTCAGGATTTATACAGAAAATACTGAAATTCATTTGAATTTAGATTAATTGATTTTTATACCTGTTAAAATTTATGTAACATTTTGTGTGGCAGGCATACTTGACGAAAGATCGAATACTCCAAGTTAATTAATATAGTCTGAATGAAATTATACAAACTCGAATATTTGAAAAATCTGTGACTTTATATTAAGTTGAATTAAACTTTATCAATCCAAAAAGATAATCAATATAATACTCGAATAACATACGAATTGTGATAAAATATTTTTTTAAAGTTCAATGAATTATATCGGAAAGTTACAACTACCAATAAGACAAAATGTATAAGTATGTACTCTAGAACATTCGGAGCTATTAAAATCAAGAGGAATTTGAGTAAGTCAAAATATTTTTTTTGACACCGTTCCTCGAATGTGAAATACTTTCGTTAAGTATACCCACACTTTTAAGGCGCAAGTCTGTGATTTATTTTAAACGGATGTTTCGCGGTACAGGGTTTATTTTAAAATGGGTATCATTAAAGGGTTGGTTTTTAAATATTAAAAAATAGTTGGACACGATGATACCATATCCTACAATCAATATTACAGACAACTGAATGGTTAATCAATTTGTGCACTGAATATAAAAGTCATGTAGCTAGATCTACAAACTGCGCAAAAATTAACTCTGCTATATGTACCTATATGGTAATTAAATTTCCATAAGCAATAAGTGAGCACAGTATTTAAAGTAGAATGTTGATGTCATAAATAGGTCCATACTTTTTAATATACTGATTAAGAACAGCAATGTATGCGCAACGATGCGCAATGTATGCGCAATATTTGCGCAAAATTTTGATTGAAACATCTGATTTACCGTCGAATATGTGTCAAAATACTCGTTATTATAAAACAATAATTATTGGCGTGCTTGGAAAATACAATTTTATCTTAATGAGGCATGAAATGAAAAATAATTATCATTACTATTTAAAGTAATGAGTTTAATCGTTATCGAATATATCGATACTTTAAGGATATTAGGCATTAAATACTCGGCGAATATTTACTTATTATGAATACAAATAATATTTTAAATATGAAATTAGGTAGTTTGAAATACTAATCTAACCAGATTTTCTATCATTTTTTTCATTCACACATTTTATCCAAAGTTATGTAGGCTAATTTGCAAGAGCATAAGAGCTCTGAAATCAGAACAAACAACTTTTATACGGAGTCGCGTTCCGAAGCTAAATTGAACCTTAAAGTAAGTGCATTAAGACGTTTAGTCGCGTAGCTAGAGTAGTGCTTACAATCAGTGCCTGGGTGATAATAATAGTAATCACTAGGAAATGTTACATTAACATCGAATATTAGTAAGTTTAAGGATATTTATTTACTTTTACACTTGTGAGAATTATTTTAATTTTGATTTATTATGAATTCATCCACTACATTGTTCATGGTCAAAATAAATAAGTCATCGACAATCGATGATTCATATTTCACATCCCTAAGGTGACACAATAATTTTCACAAGTGTAAAAGGAATTATAATTAGGCACAAATTATCATAGTTACCTATAGAATTCTTTTATTGTAATATCACTTAGATACAATTTATTATTTATTACATTAGATTTGTAGAAAGTTTATTCAATTACTATTTATAGATATTATGCTGTGGTCGTATTTTGACTGCTTACGATAATTTCGGTGCAGGTTGCATTTAATTCAAGAGTTCAAACATAAAATAATGTATGGTTCGGAAAAAAAAAATAATTCATACGTAAATATTGTTAGTTTTAGTAAAACCTAAGCATTATATTGCCTAAAATATAATCACCGATGTGCGTGAACCAATGGTGTGGTACCTTTTTTTTTTAACGACCTCAAAAATCATCAAATGTCCCCTCCCGCTGTGGGTTAGCAGTGGTGAGGGAGTGTCAGACTCTTACTGACTAAAAACCGTCGTGTTCCGTCGTAGGCCTTTTATGTACCAGGGCCGCGGTAACTCTTTCGAACAACCCGCAGCCCATGGTGTGGTACCTACGGTGTTGTTTATAAGTGGCAAACGACATTATACTTTATGCAATGGAGATAGGTTCACTTTTCAAATAAAACCTTGTAAGGGGTGCAATGTAATGCTTAGCTAGTACATAATTTAAATCACACTTTAAAATAGTCTTCCCGTTTTTGTATCTGTGTGGTGGGTTGATTTTATTTATTCCTATTATGTGACTTACATGATGATATTAAATATTGTTTTTTTGATAAAAAGCGTGTTTGATTTGCACTATTAACCTTGCATATCTTTAAATGAAAACTTCAATTATTATTAAGAAAAAAAAATGTAAATGTCTAATTTGAATGAAAGAAAAGTCACGTTTATATCTGTTTTTATTATCATGATAGTGATGTGCGTCAAACCATTTGATAATTCTAAAATATTACATCAATTTCTAAATCAGCACTACGCAAAACCAAATAAATGAACCAAAATATTTGCTTTCGAAATTCTAAAATCTTATTGTTTTATATTACTGGTTCTGATTGAACACTGGTACTCAGCTACATCCGGTTAGACTGGAAGCCGACCTCAACATAGTTGGGAAAAGGCTCGGAAGATGATCAAGACTGGTTCTGATTGAAGCAAAATCAACATTGAACTCTAAGACCCTGTTATAAGGTTGGTTTTAGTCGAGCTCCGTGACTCGTGGTCCGCCCGGACTCGGCGGGCGCGCGTTACTGGGCCCGCTGCCTCCTGCTCCCGCACCGTGCAGCTTCATCATAGAAGGCTGACATACTGCTTGAACAGCCTTTAAGCGTTGTTCTAACTCGTTGTTAGAAGCATCGGCGTGACCCTCAAGCCATCGTAGTTGGTTGTTGCACTCTGTACGGACTGCATTCTTCTCAGCGTCTGTCAGTCTGTTGCCTGCGTTGTCGACTGCCTGTGGAGAGCAAGTATCGGGTAAGTGACATGTTTATTTATTTACGTTACTTAATTCTGCTTCTCATGATCAAGTTGTTAAGGTTGTGATATTAAACTACATAGCTTCCGACCGCGGTTTCACGTGAGTCCCCATAGAACTTCTGTCTGCTCTAGTTAAAAATTGTGTATGTAATTCCGATGTATAAATATATTATTGTCAAGTTTCAACAAAAAACGTTCAGTCGTGCAGAGCACTGGCATGATTGAGAGACGGTCGTGCTTACAATGTGTGTACTAAGTGACTTGTAGGAAGCTAATCAATAGAACGGACAGGACAGTTCAGAAGATTGGTAAAATACCCACCGTCTTACACCCAAAACAGTAGCCTTCCAGCTGGTTCCTCAATTCCACCCTTTTCTTCGCAGCGTCGTCTTCTGCTTTGAACTTTTCAGCATCGCTCAGCATCTTGTCAATATCTCTCTTGCTGAGGCGACCTTTATCGTTTGATATCGTGATGTTTTCTGATCTTCCAGTACTTTTGTCTTCAGCACTCACATTTAGAATTCCGTTGGCGTCAATGTCGAACGTGACCTGCAAAATATGATCAAGAAGGATTCTTTAGTTCGCAAACAAGATCCAGAAAGACATACTGCCTAGGATGTTATATGTTAAATATGTACTAACCTCGATTTGTGGCACTCCCCTTGGAGCAGGTGGTATGCCTGACAAGTTGAAAGTGCCCAACAAATTATTATCCCTTGTCATCGCTCTTTCACCTTCATAGATCTGAATGGTGACAGCAGGTTGGTTATCTGCATAAGTTGTGAAAATTTGCTTCTGTGCAGTTGGAATGCGAGCGTTTCTCTCTACCAAACGAGTCATTATTCCCCCAGCTGTTTCAATACCAAGCGACAAGGGAGTCACG
Organism: Helicoverpa armigera; assembly: GCF_030705265.1. Lineage (NCBI taxonomy): Eukaryota > Metazoa > Arthropoda > Insecta > Lepidoptera > Noctuidae > Helicoverpa > Helicoverpa armigera. Next base: position 9,803,409 of record NC_087133.1, on the reverse strand, counting down.
TCGACTAGTAATACATCTTGAATACGAGCGTCCGTCGAACCACTGAGGATGGCAGCCTGTACTGCAGCACCGTATGCTACGGCTTCATCAGGATTAATGGATAGATTAAGATTCTTGCCTCCGAAGAATTCCTGCGAAGCATTTATTCAAACCAGTAAAAATATACATGGGTTTATTAACAGTGTGATGAATATTAGCTACCTGTAATAACCTTTGAATCTTCGGAATTCTAGTGGAGCCACCAACCATGACGACGTCGTGGATTTCTCTTGTATTTAGATTAGCATCTTTCAAAGCTCTTTCAACTGGAATTAAAGTTTGCCGAAACAGATCCGAACACATTTCTTCGAAGCGTGCTCTTGTGATTTTGGAGTAGAAGTCAACGCCCTCAAACAAAGCGTCTATTTCAATACTGGCTTCTGAGCTTGATGACAGCGTTCTTTTGGCCCTTTCACAAGCAGTTCGTAGTCTTCTCAGTGATTTAGGATTGTTTCTGAGATTTTTCTTAAACTTTCGTTCGAACTCTTGACTAAAGTGATCCACCATTCTACTATCAAAATCTTCTCCACCTAAATGGGTATCGCCTGCAGTAGATTTAACTTCAAACAAAGATCCTTCAGCAATTTGTAGAATAGAAACATCAAAGGTTCCTCCACCGAGATCGAAAATGAGTACGTTTTTTTCTCCAGTCAGATTCTTATCTAGACCATAAGCGAGAGCAGCTGCCGTAGGTTCGTTTATGATTCTTAGGACGTTAAGGCCGGCAATAACTCCGGCGTCTTTAGTGGCCTGACGTTGCGAGTCGTTAAAATAAGCAGGTACAGTGATAACAGCATCTTTTACTGTTCCGCCGAGGTACGTCTCGGCCACTTCCTTCATTTTACTGAGCACCATCGAAGAGATTTCCTCTGGTGAAAACTTTTTCTTTTCCTTTTTGTACTCGACGAGAATTTTCGGCTTTCCACTGTCGGAGACAACTTGAAAAGGCCAATGTTTGATATCTTCTTGCACTTTAGGGTCATCAAACTTTCGTCCAATAAGCCGTTTTGCATCAAAAACCGTATTTCTTGGGTTGACAGCTACCTACAAGTAAAGGCAGCGATAACACATGTAGATCCTGTTTCCAGCGTTTCAAAGTTTTTATGTGAGTAGGAGTTTTCATAAAATTATTTTGGGAGCAATCGACCACGTACAAATCTGCCCGAAAAACATGCTATAATAAGCATAGCAGGCATATTTTTGAAGCAGATCAGACAGGCAGATCTCTACATTTATGTTCGGCAATTTTTTTAATATACCTGATTTTTAGCAGCATCGCCAATCAGCCTTTCGGTTTCAGTAAACGCGACATAGGAGGGCGTTGTTCTGTTGCCCTGGTCATTCGCGATAATTTCCACTTTACCATGCTGAAACACTCCCACGACGGAATACGTGGTCCCAAGGTCTATGCCCACAGCAGGCACCATCATAAGGTACTGAGAAGATTGAAGAAATGTAAAAGGTCATAGTTGGGAAATTATAAAAAAAAATGGGCGAGGTTTGGCTAATCATGATGATGATAAAATAATGTGCATGTTGTACAAACAAAGCTTGAAAAATCTCAACCTGCGAAGTTTTAGCACCATTCAGCCCATGTCCCTTTCACCATACTTATCGGCTTAAATTTACCTTAATGGCTGGGCCGATTCCATTAATTTATTTTTTTGTTGTTCAATTTGTTGTGATCTGGTGAAGGTTTGTGTGATAAAAAATAAAAAAAGTTCTCCAGAATAATATGGCAGAAAACTCATGTAACCTATGCCTAGTACTTGACGAGGAGTCAAGTCAGTGAAGAGAATAAATAAAACTTGAAACTTCCTACCTGAAAACTGTTCACTGAATATCCCACCAGCCACAAAACGATCCGTTCTACATGACCTTACCCATGAAACTGCACGAAGTAGGTACAATAGTTTCATGACCCCGCATTATGCTAAGAGGCGGGGCCCGCCATGACAAAATATCACAATGCAATGCCGGTTCATCACGACAGAAAGGACGAAAAAGAATAGATTCATGTACAAAAGCAGAAAGTGCCGCAGAAGGTAAATTTTCAGAGGATAAATGTGGATTTTCAGAGGATGCTATCGATATTTAGGATGATCTAGGGATATTCAAGATGTTATTAATCTGGATTTTCAAATCAATAGATGTGCAACATGAAAGATTGAATGGTGTGCATCGTGCATGACGGTGGGTCTTCTGTAAACGTATAGATGTGCCATTGAGCCGGGACATTACTTATTTGGTTTATGTTGAGCATTTCCTAAGTTGCATGTCCACAGCAATTTTGTATCAGTACCTATGTTTTACTACGAGCTTACTTAGGTATGTTAAAAGCATAGAAAGTGCCATTTACCATGTTATAAACTGTTTGAATTTATTCTCTGCATTCAACAAACGCCTATCAAAATCTCTTATCTCGTAGCGGAACACAATACCAATAAAAACGGTCGAATTGTAAACGTCATTAGGGCGAAACCAGCAATAAACCTCGGCGAAGCAGTCGTTAATTTAACATCCCCCGATGTTTCGCCCAATCAAACCAGTCAGTGAGAACTGAGGCCAGATTGTGAACATAAAACCTTTTATGAACGTAGAGCATTTAAGTAAATGGAGACGTTATTGCTGTGGCTTCCCCTGTGCCAAAGGCAGGAAGGAATGAGAGAGTTTATGATTCTTTGTCAATTTTGTTCTACGCGTGGGTAACGATGTGATTATCATTACATGAGTAAAGTACCACTGTTTGTTTCTATAGCCATGCAGAAATTGACAGACTTTTTCGCATAAACATATGTATGTGTGGTCATGTCAGCTCCAGATGTTTAAACGCTCTTAGTTACCGAACCATTTTCCCATAAAGCCACGGAACGTTTACTTCGGTTGACAATTTAAATTAAATTTATGTTCGAGTTGGTTGGTGCGGTTGAATGGAATCGAATGAGTGAAAACTTTACCAATATAGGTAGAGAGAACACAAGTAGGTCTCATGTTAATGAGTTTGCCGATAAGTGTGATATCGATTTCAATATACAGAGAATTTCCCTATCAATAACCCATTGAAATATATGTACTTACGGCTACTTACTAAGCCTTCAGAAGGCACGATTATATGCTCATGGTTGGTAAAGTAGAACACAAGTAAATACCAAGTTCCTAATTGTGACAATAGAATAGCCAAAAGTATCAAACTAAACCCAAATCATCATGAACCGGTGAAGAATACTGTATTTTTTACTCGTTTCCGATATCCTAATTGAATATTAAAAGTAGACTTTAAATATATGCAAATAAGCATGATAATTACAAATAAGCGGCCACCACTCATTGTGCGAACAGGTCACAGCCAGGTATGAAAAGGCAAAGAAATTATAATAATAGGTACCCATAGCTAAAGATGTCTGCAGTTTCATCAATTCCCTAGAAACTTGGCATACTTACTTCAAGACAAATAACTGCATTCGTCGTTGAAGAGATCATTACCTTACCTTATCTATTGTATATCATAGTTCAACACATTAGTTACTGATTCATAAATAACGGAGTATGAACACAAGATCTTTTTCCAAGAACGGAGTGGCACATTTTTTTGAATTGGTTATAACGTACATTTCTTATTGTTTTTTTTTGTGTAATAAAATAATAAATTTACATTGTCCCGAATTAAGTTTGACGTGAAATTTTGGTGTGACGTTATATTTTAGTTTTTTACAGTTATTTGCCAATTTTGTGCCGCCATAGAGTGCGATTTCTTAAGAAGGTCCTACCAAATACTCCACAATGGTCAACAGATTATTTGGTTCAACAGTTTTTTGTGTAAATTGGCTTGTAAGTATTTGTACTTTAGCTGTGTGTTATCTTTAAAATTTATCAATAATGTTTTATGGGCATTAAAAATAAAACTAATGTGATTTATCTTTTTACTTTAATTAAGATGATATTAAGCAAACATTTTTCAGGAACACACACGCTGAGATAGTTTCGCAGGCATTCATAGCAGTTGATTTTCCAGAAAGCTATCAACGTTTCTTCTTCTTCTTCACAAAGTCTGGAGGATGGAAACCTCTAGCCGCCAGTAATTCTTGCACATTATGGCACGCGTAGTACACATTATTCATCGCAGCTTCAGTGAGCATATCCACATTACATTTACCTTTATTCTTTCCTTTCTTCTTAGACTTCTTCTCCTCTTTTTTACTATCTGCATCATCTTCTTCCTCTTTTTTCTTAGGTTTTCCAGCCATTTTTTCAGTATTTTTGCTTCAGTTTCCAGTTTCAGTAGTCTTGGTAACGGTTCGAGGATGGTATTGATTAAACAAACTTTCGCGTTCGCGCTGATTTCAGGAAGGCGAAACAAACTTCAGTCTTGACTTAAAGTCAGCTAAGCGCAAGATATATAGTAGAAAGTTGGGAGTTATTTTGATTGCCCTTATGGCCATATAGCTACGTTACGACATACGTAGGCACCAACTCTATATAATCACCAGTATTTGTTAGAAGTGTATGTAGGTAGCATGGCAATGGTCAGTTTCAGTGTAAATTCTTCTTAGTATGTTAAACAGATAGGAAGTGCCTTCATAAGAAAAGAATTTGCATTTTATCCATGCGTTTTCCTCTAGATACTTATTGTAGTTTCGCTCGGAGCTTAAAACTCAATTCTCCTACAAAGAATTCTTTGTATTCCAATCCTTAGAACGAACGTGAAACCGCTACTAAGTGCTAAAGGGAAAACCTCTTTCCTGTTTACATATTATGAATAGGTCTAAGTAAGGATATTAGTAACCATCTAAAGAAATGTATTCAGATATGGTCAAAAATCCTAATTATATTTGCAAACGACATCGAAAATTCAACATTACCAATTCTGACCCATTTTCTAATGAAGGAGTCCTCATATCCTTTCGTCCCACTTTGACAATGGTTATGGAACTCCTGGCTAGCTTCCAGCCAGTCTGCACCTCTGCAGATCATAGCGTTAATATATTGTGGTGACGTCCTCCCAGCTAACGAGCTCAGCTTTTGTGTAACGATGCGGAAACTCCGGGATGGGTTTCACTTAGTTTTTATTTTGGTTTTTACGGATGTTATTTGTATCCAGTGTTACGTTTATTGTTGAATGGAAATGTTTGTGTGTTGGTGTTATTACTTTTTAGTACGCATGCGTTAACCGCGTGTCGTAGTATTTTGTAAATTGATTCGAGATTTCATCATCATCATCATCAGCCTTTTTACTGTCCCATTTAAGGGCACAGGCCTCGTTCTATACAGAAGCTATATTCTCGGATTTTCAAGATAAAATAAAGAAGTAATAAAACTACACAAATAAGAACCATTCATATAATCAATAATCAATTGAAAATAAATACAAATATTTACAACGTAACAACTTACATAAGAAATCGCGATAACGTCCAATGATGTAATAAATGCACAGTTAAAAAAAGCAAGAGCTCTCTTAATGACAGAATAACATAAATATTTCTTTAATAAATTACTTGATATTATAAAGGGGTTCTTTCAACACATGTTCCACTTCAGCTTTGTGTAACACGGAGGCTCCAACTGCTGGGGTAGGGGCTTCAGCTCGCCCGGCGTAAATTAACTGAAATATAATATATTAGAAGTTAGAAATTTACTTTTCAGTAAAAAATTCTCACCGGTTTTAGAGGTAGAATAAAGGGAATGTATCGGAGACTATTGCTAATGAAAATGTTTTTTTGGCAACTACTTTAAAGGCGACGTGTTATCATGCCTACTCCATAAAATCTAAGCATGTAGTTATTTTATTGATTGGCATTTGTTGATGATCTGATAGAAGAAAACTAGTACATATTCAACACAATCCTTTAGTTCATCTAGATAGCAATTATGTTTGAACAAATTAGCAGAGGATCCAATCGATCTTGCTAATTCCATTGTTTTCTCATCAACAGTATATTATCCAAAAGCTATATCTATTCCAATAGCTTTGCACAGCCACGTTCATAATTAACTACCATCCACATTATTTCGAGGCTTAATTACAAAGATAATTAAATCGTGATCGGAATTTTCGTTCGCGTTAAATTTTCAACTAGGCTCTGTATCTTGTAAATGTGACAGGGGTACGCCTTTTATCATATTACTAGCTTTTTGTCGCGGTCTTACCCATATTCTGAGAGACCTACTTCATGCACAAATACCAAAAATAGTCTTTGAATGCCTTCAGGATCCCACAATTACCTTCTTACAAAATATCATCTCATTGGATTAACCAGTTTTATCGTGGAAAAGTAAGAAAACAAATGTATAACATTCGTTAGGATTACCAAATAAGATTCAACAGATAATCCAATAGACGAATGTCTACGTTCGTAAAATCTGACGAGGTCACCGACAAAATTATGTTATTTGCTCATAAAAATCCGATATTTGGTGATCAGGAATCGATTTGGGAATTTTTGGCAGCATTTCTGATTAGATTGCGATTTTATACGATCGGTTTTGGGATGATAGAGGTAGTGACAGGGTGAAGATTCGTTTGCCATTTAATTACAAAGATCTCAATAAAATAACGTACTGTAAAAACATGTTTTGCTCAAACGCAACTTCACTAAAACAAAAAAATATATATCGATCCCTGAATATTCGAACAAGATTTCGAGTAGTTTTGAGATTCCCTGAAGGATAGATTTCAAATTCATATTACCTTTCTGCCCAAGAGATTTTCAAATCGTGGCTTAACGAAGCTCCAAGCTCCCATGTTCCGATGCTCTTCTTGACTCCATATGAATTCTGAGAAAGTTATAAACTTGTTACGGTCAAGTGAACAAAACTCATTAAAATCTCAGAGAATATTAATATTAATATTGGTATTATAAACTTTGGAGTAAATATTGAACTTTGGGAAGCAGCAACAGTATCTTACCTTGTACTTGTGTTATTAGTTTGAAAAACATTTTTAGGCTAATCCAAGTAATGATGGATGGATAGAACGTGAGTTGGTTCTGAGAAGTCAGCTTAGTGATGTGATCGACGTGTATGAGAGTTACAGCTACAGGTACAAATTTAATACAAAAACCTCATAGGTTGATGATCGTTTATTAAATGAATATTCTGCGGAAATATTAAGAACACTGTGAAGTATGCAAGATGGCGTAAAAAAGGCAAACCATCTGTAGGGAAGCAAATTAAAGCTGGATTACAAGACATCGTCTCTATCTGATAAGTGCCACTAACACTCTTAAGTCTGATTTCCACAAACACAGACCTGACATGTTACGACATGGAATGAACGTGACACCACATAACATGCAGTCGCTTTGTGTGCGTTTGCGTTGCATTCGAACGTAGCAGCTTCAGTATTCAGCTGTCCGCATGAAATAGCAGCGGGGAGCAATATGTCGGTCGTTAGAAACCAAAGCCTATGTGACTGGCAACTCGTATAACCTGTACGGTTTCAGGATTAATTACTGCACGGAACTATGCTGAGAGAGATTCTGGCTTCATGCTATGATAAATGTTATGGTTTACAAATGAGAAAGTGTTTCCGTTTTTTATGAGATTGTCATTTAGAAGACTGGCTTCGTTGAGAAAAAAGATGCGTAATAAATAGAAGTCTAAAGATTGTGGGGGTTGGGTTTCTAATTTCTGATTGAATTTGTAATGTGACGATATCGTCTGAAGTTTGTGTATTGGCAGATTTTTAACCAAGGGCACTGAATTCATTGCTTTGTAAAAAAATAAGTAATAGTTTTAACAACTTACTCCTAGCATTTTTGAACTTCGCTAATTCAATCTGCAAGTCATGCAGAGGGAAGGGCGCCAAAGCCTCGACCCTCACGATGGCCACATCATCGATCTTAGCTCGAACCCTCTCCTTGTTCAGCTCGTAGTAATGCTTGCCGCTGACCAGGATCACTCGGTTTACCTTCAGAGGATCGGCTTGGGTGTCACCTGGAAGAAAATAGCTGTTGTAATATTTGTGACAGTAAGAAGAATGGAAGAAAATGTGTCCGATCATAGCCTTAAGGTCATAAGGCTTTAGTATATAGTAATCATTGAAATAATGTTGGAATGGGCTTTTGATATTTTCAATGATTGTAGACATGACGGCAAAGTACTCTTCGCCACATACTTTCGTTTATGTAACGCCACAAAGAGTATCGGGATGTTCGGCGAATCCAGAATCCTTTTATTCGCAACTTTTATAAATCAACATGTTTATGTTTATTCAGCTGCTGTTTGTATGCTAACGTTTAAGTGTACGGTTATTTACTGAACATACGAGACATTTCCGTGTTTGTGGAAAAAACGGAAAAGGGTTACCGTTTTCCTTCTCTCCCATCGCCAAATTGTTTCTTTTGTGTACCCCGTTCCGCGTCATTATAGACATTGATCGTGAATGACTATATACATATGTGTTTCTCTTAGTAGGGCACTCTCTATTTATTTTATTTCCATTCTGAGTATTTTCCTGCAAGTAGATATGCTAGCGCGAAAGTCTAATATCAGTTGTTCCAATGAAAACATTTTTTTCTTATTTTGGCGTTAAAGCTCTACAGACAGACAAAATCACTTTCGCATTTATAATATTAGATAGATGGAGTTCTGTGCCTAAATACGTACCAATAACTTTCTTGAAGTGTGTTCCAGGAGCGAAGTCTGACATCGGTGATACAGCATCAGCCAACCGTAGGAGTACTTTCGGTGCTACTACTACCAAAGGCTTCCTGTAATTTCTGGCTACCTGTGGACAACGAAGATTATGTTACGGCAAGTATTTGGCCGTATTTGACTCTCAGCCAGTGCGGTAGCTCGTTGTCCTTGTTTTGCGTACTGTGCGGGGGCGATTTATCTAAGTTCCCTTGCGCGTAGGAATGAGATAGTGATATTTTCAATATTGTTGCTTTTAATATAATAATATTGTACACTAAATACATACGGCAAAATAGTTGCCGTAACGCACAGTAAAATAATTATTTTCATTCAGTGCGGTACGGCGAATATCTTGCCGTACCCCCCCAACCCCGCACCACACTGCATGCGTCCGCGCGGCGGTTCAGTGTGCGCTAGTGCTGGCCGTAAGCATGACGTAACAATATTTTTTGTGAAAAATATTACGCGGTTCTGCGTAAAACTGGATTTGAGTAGAGAGAGAGAGGGGAAATCATCATCTTGATGCCAAAGATGTCAAGTGTGAAAATAATTCAGTGGAATAACTACCTACTTACTAAGTTTCATACACGTCCTTTAATAGTTTTTAGTTTTTTTAAAATTGGTCTGTTGGCGTAGTGGTTGTGGGTTAGATTCCCACACAAATCAAACATTCTTTGTCTAGTTGTCTTGGTCTGGGTGTATTTTCTAACTATACTATGCATTATATGTATTTGGGACTAGGTGGCGGTATAGTGTGATTGTGGTAGAATATAAATACATATTTATACATATTATATAATTAGGTTACATAATTATGTTGATTTATATAATAATATAACACTGATAAATATGAATATTTTATCTACAATAAAAATATTTTAAACTATCGACTATCATTCCAGAAGTAAACCCCATCCCTAGCATTTTTTCACTTCTACGCTGTACGGCATATATATTGCCGCGAATGAAAGATTTTGAAAAATCTCTGTATCTTTCAAAGTATAACAGAGAACCCGGGGCGACTGCAGCTAGGTGTATACAAGGATATAGTCTATCGATTTGTTGATAAAAACCATTGATATAGGTGGTTTCCACGTCTGTATAGGCTTTGAAAGTCAGGTTCTGGTACGGCAAAATAGAAGCCGTAACGCATATCAGGAAATATAGATACGGGCAGCATTTGTCTCGTATCGCACTAGTAGAAAGTTTAGATTTAACGCTGCCGCAGTGAATGTGTTAATAAGACTAGACCTTTAATCAATATAAATGTGATCAGCCTGGGATGTAGAGATAGGTAGATACATACTTTATGAGGTACACCATTTTTAAAGTGATGATATCGTGACTTAAGTGATTTGATCACAGAGGAAAATTAATAATGATGTACTGATACAATACAATACCCTTGTATTAATCTAGACACACGGCAGTGTGTCCGCCAAGTTCGAGCAAAAAAGCGACACACCGGCCGTGGGTTATATTAGACGAACCATTTCGGGCCAAATTCGACCCCCCTGTAACTCAAAATCTATTTTATTTACGCATATCAAATTTCTAGTATCTGTTGAGACCCCCTCACTTATCTAAAATACAAAATTTCATTAATATACCTATTGTAGGTCTTGAGATATTGACGTCAGAAAATCGCTATTTTTACTATACACTGATTCACTTATTCACTTATTCACTTATTCACTGACTCACTCATCAAAAACCTAGACCACTTCCAATGGTCGTATTGACTTGAAATTTGGCATGGAGGTAGGTCTTTATGTCAAGGTAAAGGGAAAAATCTGAAAATGGCCAAGTGTGAGTCGGTTTCAAAATAATGAAGGTGTTTTATACCCGGTGTAAATTTATACCCCTAAGGAACTAAAACGAACTAAATTTATCTATATTTATATAATATATCTTCGAATGGTACAAAGGTTTGTATTTAGTCAAAGTAAAGTAAAAATCTGAAAACGGCCAAGTGTGAATCACTTTCGAAAATAACGAATGTGTAACTTTGATCCACGAACATAATATATGATAACATGTCATGTCAGTCAGTTGGTAAATCTAGTCCATTTAGTTAATCTAGTTCATTTCTTTGTAAGAAACATAGTGCATATTAAAAAATCTAAAAAATAGTATAAATGAGACATTTCTTTAACTAACTTCATAATAAGAAAAAAATAAAATAAACAACCTTACAAAAATAAATGAAATCCCACCCAAAACAAAAATGTGAAAGACTGCCAAGTTCGATAATATGGGAATGCTTCGCCTATAAAAGAAGTGAGATCTGAATAAGTACCAAGTTCCATACACATACCTCAGTTAAAAATAGTTACTTTTTAATGATGATTACTTGGCAAGTTTTAATAGAAAATTAAATACTTGATTCATTGTGTTTAGTAGGTTTATAACAAGGTGTATGAAAACTTGCCAAGTAACATCATTAAAAAGTAACTATTTTTAACTGAGGTATGTGTATGGAACTTGGTACTTATTCAGATCTCACTTCTTTTATAGGCGAAGCATTCCCATATTATCGAACTTGGCAGTCTTTCACATTTTTGTTTTGGGTATATGATAACAAGGAGAGTACTAAATCTAAATCCCTTTGTAGTATCGTAGATACCACAAGAGAAACGCTAGGTCATTATAATTCACAACAAAGTTCCATCTCGTTATCTGTTTACGAACCATTTACCACATTATGCGCTGAACAATATATTGGGGAACGGTTAACTAATGCTTATGTACAATATAACACGCCTTATGTACAACAACAAAACATGGGTGTGTACTATTTTAGCCTGGAGAAATATTATTTAGATTACTATATTGTTAGAAAGGGGTAATCTCTGAAACTGATGATCTGACTCCGAAAACCCTTTTGCAAAAAAGCGAGTTTTCGGGACATCCAGTTCTTTTTTGCCTTGACAAAGGGAAAGCTAAATCTAGCACAAATATCTAAGCAAAACGGTCAATTACTTAGCGACTTTAGCGGATGAAGTGAAGGAAGATTGAATAGGGGAAAGTTCTTGTTTTGTTGTTCGTACTTCAAGTCAGAGACATAACGCAAGTTTCTGCTACATCGACTTTGGGTAAACTCGTGTTTAGGCAAACGGTTTATTTTGCAAGTCAGCGGGAATATGTTGCTGGTTGCTGGGTTACATTTATTTGTGAATTGTTCATATGTTTATGAATACACAAGTTTCGTTAACAAGAAGAAAACATTAACAACTCAAATTAATTGGGAAAAGAGCAGGGAAAAGGAAAACATGACTGTTAATTAAATTCCAGAAGTAAGTACAGGTGTGAGGGCCATGCCGGATTTCGTGTGGACCCCGCATTCCAACAGATTTGAAACTAGCGTCATCAGAAGCACCGCTTTCGATAAATAATTTCTTATTTTGGCTTTATGGGTATGAGAAATATGAACATTTTAATGTCCTTTTTAATTAATTTACTTTAAGATTGTTTACCAATTGGGTTTTTTGATGTAAACTTACCTGTCTCCTCAACAAATGGAAGTACTGCGCGGGAGTCGTGGGGTTGGCCATATGAAGGCACACATTCTCAGAGTCCGGTGTTGTCTCCTTGCTGTCCGTGAGCTGCAGGAACCTCTCCATCCTGCATGAGGAGTGTTCTGATGCGGCACCGTCGTACCCGTGAGGGAGGAGCATTACTAGGCCATTGCTGCGGACCCATTTGGCTGGACAGAAATCGAAATGAGTTTCAAATTGTTGAAGTTAATTAATACACTTTTCGAGGTTAGGAAATGACGTTAACATAGGTAATCAAGAAGAGAATTATATAGTTATCAGGGGGTCTTAAAATGATGGATTAGAAATAGAGCTGGTGTTAGCCAGGGAGTAGGTATGGCTTGTAGCTTTTGGCAAATGGACAAAAAACGCGAGACTAATTCCAAATTAGTAGAAGAGATTAACGAGACAGAAAGTTCCTAGAGCATTTAACCACGCAGCCAAAACGTGAATTTAATTCGAAGCACGTTTTACCAAAACTAGGATTCTATCCAAGCCCAGTATATAACTCCAGGCGTAAATTATGAGCAATAGGTGCCGCAACCAAATGTATGGCGTCGCATATAACCTCTCTGACAAAATTTTGCTGGCGACTTCGTATCTGAGGTTTACGTAAATATTCAACGGGAATTTATAGCACTGTTCGTTCCACATATACAGAATATTCTTGCAATAGCAATTGAGAAAACTGGAAAAGTTTAGAAGTTGCAGAAACCATCTTTGTGAATGAAAAGTGATTCGGAATTCTGAATCCATTAGCTAGATTGTTTTCGAAAGATTAATCGTTTGTATTCACGGCAGTGCATACTGTTTTATGATTTTTCAAGCATTTTAATCCGTCAAAGTTAAAACGACAGCTGTAGAAAATATTAAATCGATTGTCTAGACTCTAGACTTTCTTTTAAGATGATCGAGTTATGATAATGGCTTGAGACCACGGTTATTGAACTGTTAGAATAAGAAAATTGATTTTTCCCTTAATATGCCCTGGGAATTTTAGAGAAAATGCGAAAGAAATAAGATTTTTGTAAGTTTTGAAGAGAGCTTTGCGAAGTGATTAATCTTAAGCTAAGAAGTTTTTAGTTTAACTTTTTCAGTAATGTTGTACTTCATTATTTTCAGTTTCTCGTAATAAATTAATTAAAATGGCATATATGTACTCATGTACATAGTAATATTAGTGCGTAGATACGTCGCATCCAATTATTTTCTATACCCATTTTAAAGTTCTATCAATATTCTTTTTAATCTCAAAAACCGACTAAACAAATAAATTCACACTCACATTCACCCGACGCAATAAAAGCGTCCACAATAATCTGGGCCCCGTTATAGAAATCGCCAAACTGCGCCTCCCATAGACACAGGTTATCCGGCGAGTCGTACGCCATCCCGTATTCAAAGCCCAGGACTGCCTCTTCAGAGAGAATCGAATTGGCCACCTGAAACGGGAGTGCAATAGTTTGATAACGGTATCGACGTGGAGACTTTTAGAAGTCACGATCTTTTTTGTTAAAGGTTTCTGCCTATAAAATTCAAGAGTTTGTTTAAACATGCTAATCTCAGAAATTACTCCGATTTGGAAAATTCTTTCGGGGTTTGAGGCAGGCTGCAAGTTTTTTTATAAGGTGCACGGGTTCTCACGGGCCACAGTAACTAGTCATTAATAACTTGACCCGGAATATTATAAAACATGTTTGATAACAGGTATTTTAACAAGTTATCTTATAAAACCGACTGCTCCCAAATATTGCAAAATCATTCATATGTGCAGTCAGCCAATCATGCTCACTGTTTTACCGGTTTTACCCAATCCCGTATCGGATTGGATAAAAGTCCTTTTTCCTTCACAGTGAGCATGAATCCCTGAATGTGTAGAATGCATAGCCTTGAAACCATGCATAGCACTAGCTTCTGTGGATGAACGCTTGCGTAAATGCCGTAGTCAGTAGCCAAGAAAATATTTAAATTGGACTGTTACCTAAAATGCCATAAAACAAGAGAAAATTAAACAAAAAACTTTCTAGTGCGAATCTAAAATTAACAAGTCACAATTTCTTCAGACTTCCAAAAACAGTTTTGTTTTATCAAAGAAGGAGTAAGTCCAATTCCAGAAAAAATCTATGTCGATAATGCTTTTTACTCACTTCTAAGAATCCCTTCTGCTTCTCATGGATATGGTTGAGTGGTATATGAATAGCTTCTGTCTCTTGATCCACCAGCATTACGTGCCGATGGGAGAAGGTGCCTCGACCCACATCCTCACCACTGAGGCGCACGTGACGACCCTCCATTAGTAGGGAACCTGTTGATAAAACAGTCAATTCCAAATATTAGGAACTATAACTAGATGATAACTGTGGTTTTACGCGATTTCCGTGGGTTCTTCCCGTATATAAAATATAGCTTAAGTTTCCCGGAGACAGTGTAGCTACCAAACAGTGAAAGAATGTTTAAAATCGGTTTGTGTTTTAGAAGATTTTTTATACAAACTGAGACGTACACATTCTTACTAAAACGAAAAAGTTATCAAAATACGCTGTTAAGAGTTTCGGTTTTTAAATTTATATTAATAACACAACTTATATAAAAAAAAAATACTTCCAAGTTTTTTTTTTTATAAGTTTTATAAAAAAACAAAACAGTGTTACATAAAAAAGCAGATTGTTTAGCATAACTAACTAATGAAACAATTTCAAGGTTTCAAAATTAAATAACAAATGCGTCTTCCTCAAAGATTTATTAGAGACTTAATGCAAGCATTTGGAACGGATTGGATTTGTTTAATTGAAAACCTACAAAGTTTCGATTAATCAACCGCAGTAGTAATCTCTTGTGGTCTGCGGTCTACATTGTAATTACTTTAGCGTTTCACTGAGTTAGTCATGTCTTTGTTCCTTTAAAACTTTATAAGAATCTGTCTCTGGCCTGAGGTTTCTTTCTTATCCCTGGGGAACTACTTCATGAAGCACACAAATGGGTATTTTATGTACGTCATGATATCTTTTTTTATGTTCGCTTCATCCTTAATCAATTAAACAATTACTCAGAAAGTTTGTTTTTTGCTTTCATTTGTATGAGAATGAATGCATAAGTTTTTTCTGGAGGACATAGACCACCACTGACGTTCGTCCGAGCAGCATTTAATATTGATTGACGTTTCAATATTCGATCCTTAGTTTAGAAGTCAAATTAAACTGTAATCTTACCAAAAGCCAACGCCTCGCCAGTCGCCCAATCGATATCTTTCCCTTCAGCTAGTTTTCCAAGCCTGTTTCTCACATGTGTCTTCGACAGATGTGGGTGAATATTCTGCGAACAATTTGGGAGCATATTATTTGCCTTGATTGATATACCCTCGTTTCGAAGGAACTGTACCGAGCTGTCTTTGAACATGGGAAGTAATTTAGTGTCTCGATTCTAATGGATATTGTGGATACAATATTGAGTTGAATTCTGTTCGTTAGTGAATTATGAAACGTTGTCTGCATGATAGATTTGGTCTGGTTGCTTCAAATTGCCGGCTTATATCTTGATGGTTTCTGTGACTATTTCCCAGTTTCGGGCTATTAAGTGGTTTGATTCGTGATTCATTGCGCTCCAAATATACTTCCTTAAATTAATTTGTCACTAATGCATGGGATTAGGAGAAATAAAGAAAATAGAAAGGATTTTTTTAGCAATGTAAGAAATCGTGTGCAGTTTGTTTTAATAGGCAAAGTACCTATGTTCTGTGGTTCGCAGTTTGCCACATGACGGGCAACAATTTCCAATACTAAATTCCCATACGATATAGAAATGGACCCTTATTCGTAACGCGGGCCTGTTACTGGATGTGGTTGTGGTTTTGCGTTTGTAGCAGTAACAGTAATTAATCACCAGAAAACACTGTGGCAAGGTTGAACGTATTGGTTTTAGTTTGCCGATATTCAAGAAAATAATTTCGGTTGATATAGGTAATAATTAAGTAGAATCGCAACGGTTTTCCCATTATGGATATACAACTCCATATGTAAGCCAGTATTCGCTTTTATAAAAATGTGTACATGGAGTGTTAAGTTAACGAAGTGTTGGGGTGTACAATTGCAAAACTGGCTTATCGGCCCTACAAATATCTCCGTTTTTTGGAAGCACCAGTTTTTTTTTTTAATGTGTAAAAGAAGATTAATTTATTAGTGTACATAACGTCGTCATTGAAAATGTCTGTATCTTTGCACCTAAATCATATCCCCTGTCAGGTCCTATTAAAAGCAATTATACCAGTTGACTGGCTTGCTAGGCAGCATCACTGACCCGAATGCCTATTAGTCGTACATTATCTATGTTCCATCGAGCGATGTGGCAACCACATTGATCATTCACATCGCTTCACCAATATGTAGGGTTTGCCCATGATTAGTAAAATTGCTCATTAATAATGATCTAAATTCTCTGAATGTTCATACAGTGGTTAAACAAGGGATTAATTTAGTATAAGCGAGCTTATAATTGCCGATATTGGAGGTTTTACGGGTCAGTTGCTAATCCCTTTATTTGAATAAGCTTTGTATGATCCTAGGAAAATATAGTACTACGTAGTACCTACATATGTTCAAATAATATGTGTAGTAGGACAGTACATATTTTACAAACATTCCGGAATTGACGTAAGTAAGAGGTTCCCTGTTTAGAAGGGATTGAAATTAACTAAACCTGTAAAACAGCTGACTCGGGTCTTTTAAAGAGACAAAGCTAATCAGTTCGTATAGTAAGAGAAAATAAAACCAGTACCTCAAACACTTATTTCTGATTGAACCCAAAACAATCTAAAGACGTTTTTCTAACAAAAATAACACAAGACTCTAATCCCGACATCGCTTGACCCCGGCCTTAATCCTGAACGGTAAATATCGAATCAATTGGACTCCTAGCTATTGAGTTTGTATGCCCCGACGCTTTCATTTGAGGTCGTGCTAGAACCTTCGGATTGTGTTAGCGAAGGAATACTTGGAGCTATTTGTTTTGAGGTTAAGGATAAGTGGAGGATATCGTGGATACTGTTAGATTTTAGATTGTATGTCTGATGCTGTAAAAAGATTCTTGTTTAGATATTAGAGAATTAAGAAAACCTTTTTTGCAAATGTCAATGTTTGGAGATTTTGTAGTTTCTAAAGAATGTAACAACACTTCTTTCGTTGTGACCATTTTCACCTCAGCCTAATGTTTGAATTATGTTACAAAACTAGGATGACACAAAGTTTTCTCGAATATTTATTTGTGTCTTTTATTAGTGTTGTGTGACAAGTTAAATACAGGAACTGATTAAATTGCTACAAATCAAAAGAACATAAATGATGTAGGTACTTACAAAATCATCAGGAACAGTGACAGAAGCCTGTCCAACCACTTTAAGAAGACCGGTGTCTACTCCGGTATCCCAGGTCTCGACGGCATGGGGCGCTGCCTGCATCCCCGACCATTGTTCTTGGTAGTATGATACCTGTAGACCAAGGATGATGAATACCTGGGTTCAAGTTAACATCTGTATATACGTTACGCAAGGATAACGGGGTTCCCGGGAAACAGCTTGGATTTAGGAGATCAGATAGGCTGTCGCTTTATGTGAAACACTGACACCTACTGGGCTGCATCCAGTTACATTGTAAGACGACCCCATATGGTTGGGAAGTGCTAAGCTAATGATGATCATTTATTAATGGAATTGTTGTTATTGTAAAATCGAAGAAACCAACGTATTAAGTGCTAAATAACGCCACAAAACAATCATTACAACATATCAAAACAAACGCTCAGGACAATATCATATCAAAATCATCAGTAATTGAATCAAATTGGCCAAACTAAAGCTTAGAAAATCTTCAAGTGGTTAACTACTCCTTTTAGGTTTACGCGATCTTTGACTTACATAAATTTTCGGAGTCAGGCTGTACCAATTAAACCGAACGCCGAAACTACACTAAGGATAAGTAGAGATAAGAGGAATTTGGCGATAAAGTTAAGACAGCAATAGCACTTTTTTATGCGCATAAAACTAACGTGGTAGTGGTACTCGTATCTAATTATTTGATGTATTGTTGAGAATAAAACAGGAAAAATGAAATATAAACCAATAATAATCAAAAAATTAATGTGGCATACAAGAGGTTAATAAACACTTTCAACGGAAATTCGTTTGAACGAGATACCGAACTTTTTCAGAAACCGCAATTTATAATTTTGTTATTCATACATATATACTTACCCTACTCTTTACTTGTGAAAAAAATATTTTTGTATGTAATGGGCTGGTACAGTCCCCGATCTAAGCTTGCTTCTACCTACAGAAACCTTGATGTGCGAGTTTTATTTCGTCTACCTTACAACATACTCTCGCCATGATCACAAAAATTATCAACTCCTACTAGTAATAATCTTTGAGGGTAGGTAGGCAGGTTTGCTTGGGTCGACACTAGCAAAACTTATTACGGCATTGGGCCAGAGGCCTCCCCGGGGCGCTTACCTACCCACCTAACTGTACCTACCTACTGCGTTTATTAATCGAACCATCGAAATATGAGAAAATAAGTAGGTACATAGGTACTAAAGGTACTACGGCAGGCTAAAAAAACGACAATTCACTGTTTATTTTTGTATAAAAACAACCGTCCACTGAACAATTATAATACGACTTTTTGTTGCTCCATTATTACTTTTTCTTTTGTTATTAAAATTAAAAATATTACAGTCAAATTACAGACGCGTGCACATTTATCTACCTTGTGTGTGACGCGCGTATCTCAAGAAAACGGCAGCCGCGCTCGCACTGTTTTGAGTTGTTTTGAGACAGCGCGTCTGTGAACACGCACACATAGACACCTATGTCTGCGTGACTCGAACGCGCTTTGTATGTAGATTGACTTCTGTACCTATGTATTTTGTGGCAATAGAGACTAACAAAAGGCCCAAACAATAAATCAGCTGACATCTTATCTGTAAGTGCAAATAACAAAAAGTTTGGGTTTTGGAATGAAATGCTTCTTGACAATAGAAGACTTGTTCACAAAAAGCAGAAATAATTAACATTTCTCGTAACGATAATTATCCCATTATTTATATTTGTTTTTATGTTTTGTATATACCTAGTATTTTATTTTTAGTAAAGTAGCTTTAATACAGTGTACATATTCTTATTTAAATACCTAATTATCCCATTTTGTAATAATATTAGTTTATCAATGTACAGCCAGAGTTTTCACATGCTTCCTGTAAAAATAACTCCAGGCTCCCGAATAAATAGTAGCTGATAAGATGCTCTTACTGCAAAGTTACACCAAAATACGTTGAACCGTTTACGCGTAAAGAACAAAATGTCCAAACATTTTGAAACTGTTTCTTTTAAATTGATGTGATTTCAATTGAATGTTAACTGTAGTTATGTCGTTATGGATAATCAAATACTATGAGTGACATTCTTTATGGAGATCATCGCATTTAAATAAAAGATACATGTTCTATCTTCCTTCCTTCCTTGATGAGAGTTGTTGGAACTTCAGGAGGAAATAACAAAGGTATAAAGATATACGAAGCCTAAATAAATAATGTATGAGGTTCTTGTATTACGAGCGACCTACTAACATAAGTGAGAACAAAGTATCTGAAATATGATATTAGGAATAGGATAATTTTGAACTAGCAATATCCGCTAGGATTTGGCACAGGAGCATTTGCTATTTTCCTTTAATTAATCTTTTCCATGAGTTCGGCGTCACATTAATGAAAAAGAAAAATGAACATCTGGCTTTTGCCGGTGTTTTTATCCCTAATCCCTATATCCGGATAAAAAGTAGGACTATCTAACGCTGCAAATTTTTTAAAATCTGTCCAATAGTTTTTGAGATTAGAACGTTAAAACAAATTCCTTTAGTTTAACAGAAAAGCTCACTATAGTGTAGCTCAAAAGATTTAGCACAGTTCTTTTAGAAGTTATGAATACAATGCATCACAGCTTTGCATTTATTTCAGTAACTAAGATGCTCTACCTCCAAGACTTTTGTTTTGCAAACTTTTAATGTATTACTGCCCTAGTTTTGAGAAACTTTTCAACTCATATACAAGAAGAGGAAACCACAACCACTCTCACATAATTTATATTCACTGATATAAGTTTTGTTAATCAAAAGTTAATACCCTTGATGAACTGAATTTCAAAAGCTGTCTTCAAATATTTCATGAATTTAATTTGCAAAGTAAGGGGTTTATTATGGTGATATGTGATGAGAACATTCATAATGAGACATAAGGTTTTAGAGTCACGTTTGTCTTTTACGACAGTGAGCATCTTTTTAACCGAGTTCCCTAACAGGAGGAAGTTCTGAATACGACCGCGAATATTTTCTAAGGTTGCGTATCCAAAGGGTAAAACTAATAAGACTTTGCTGTCTGTCCATATGCAATACTGCATCTCTTGAATCGTGATAATAAAACTTTTGAATAAAAGTGATTTTAGTAGGTTTTAAAGTTAATGATACGAAATCCTTTGTACACCAGATCGTCTCGCACTTGGCTGGTATTTTTCCTATAATGAAATTTTAAGTTTCTAGAATGTCGTCAATGTCGTCTTATCAAATTATGACTTGTTTATCGGTTTTCTAGTAGGCGATATTGAGTTGTGAACTCGGATTGCTCTGAGGTCAAAAGCTTGCTGTTATTTTTATTTCTTTGGCTGTAAGAAACTAAGAAAAAATAAATTGATTGAAGTACCTAAGTCAGTGTACCTACTTAGACTGATATTTTACAAATCATTTTTTAGTCAGTTTGTTTGGCTCCGAAACTACTGAACCGATTTGGAAAATTATTTCACTACTGGACCTAACCCCCAAGTGGCATAGGCTATATGTTATCCAGGTAAGGATAAAGTTTTTGGTACGTGGGCAAAACGCGAGAAACATTTGTATGTCTTATAGTGGACCAGCTACCACGGTTTACTAAAAATATGTTAACCTCAGGTTTGTAGGTAGGAACTGCCTCGTATTCTTTCTGAAGATGGCTGGTATATGTCGCTAGTATGTCTTTAACATCGTCTTCTTTCAAGACGCCTTCTGACACCAGCTTTTCAGCATAGACATCTGGGATTGATCTGAAAATAAAAATTATGTAATTATTTTGGATTTCACAAATCGTGAATTTTGCGTAATTAAAACGAGGCATTTAAAAGCCAGTTAGTTCCGTAACCAGATGTGGTAAATTCAAACAATCACCCACAATTAAAGTTTAAGTTTTTTAAACGTTTTGCCTTTAAACCTATTATTACCGTGTTACGCCACAGAAAGATCTGGGGATACGCCATTATGTACTTTGAGTGACAGTCAATTGATTTTTGCAAACCCCTCGCGTAACTTTTAACTTTCCTTAGTTAAAATAGCAATATCTATTCAAAGCTAACACCCCTGATCTGAATAGATTGCTTCGTTGATCTACATATCATTTGAATTCATACTTGTATTGCACAAGCGCTAACTATTCATTCATTTGTTTTCTTTTAACAATTAATTCTTATTAATTAACTAGCTATTGCCCGCAACTTCGTCTGCGTGGGCAAGTTTCATACAAACTTTCATCCCCTATTTTATCCCCTTGGGGGTAGAATTGATCAAAATCCTTTCTTAGCGGATGCCTACGTCATAACATCTACCTGCATGCCAAATTTCAGCCCGATCCGTCCAGTGGTTTCAGCTGTGCGTTGATAGATCACTATGTCAGTCAGTCAGTCACCTTTGAGTTTTATATATTTAGATTAAAATACTCACTTTCTACCATGAATAAGTTTATAAAGCAGAGGATTAGTGAAGGTAGGATCGTCTAGCTCATTGTGGCCCCATCGTCTGAAGCAATTGTAGTCAATGAAGACATCTTTGCGGAACTTGCGTTGATATTCAAATGCTATGTTCGTTGCTTTCTCCACCAACTGGAAATTGGATAAAGGAAATCTTTTATTCTATTCAAAGCTGTGACGGTTTTAGAGGAATGTTTTTGCTGTAAAGAATTTGTTGTATAAGACTTGTAATTGGGAAGTAAAAGTACTTATACTTTATATCATATAGTGGTATGGGTATAGTGAGGTTGCATTTCATGTATGATTTTTTTTTTTGTTTTTATTGCTGAAGCTGAAGTACTTTATTAATTTTCCTGATACGTTAATTTAACATGGCGCTCTCTTTACGTAATTAAAAGCTCTCGTTTTTCGCAAACAAGACAACAAAAAACTGAAATCATGAATAATTAATAAAAATTATGGGCAACAGGTAAATTGACTCCTTATTTATTATTACGATAAAAAAAGTAAGGATAAAAGATAAATAATAGTAAATTTCATAATAAGACCACTTTTTCGTTTTCCCTTCAAAATATTTGTGAAATCTTACAGCAATTAATAATGTAAATTAGTACCGGTCTCATTAAGTCGTTGTGAGGGTAAACAATCTAATAAGCACGAACATTTTAATGAAGAGAAGTGTTTTCGGCTTTTTCGTTGTAATTAATACTCGAGTACTCTTAGGCGAGGTATATCGGGTGGCCTTAAAGGTGACGTCAAGCCGTAAAATCTAGATTTCTTAGGGATAGAAGAAGATACCCTGTGTCTGTTCTGCTACCACATTTTGGACCAACCAGTTTATTAAAACGATTTTCGATTTCGATTTTCTATGACCCTAAGTCATGAGATATCAGACTTTTTAATCTGACAAGGATTTTCTGACCGCCATTTTGTAGGTCGTGTACGTTGCACTACTGCTATCATTGTGTTCTATCTCCTACAAAACGTAGGTCAAGTCAGTAGGGTAAGCTAAATATGTACAAAAAAATCTTTAAGGGAAGTGAAAAAAGATGTGTTTTACTCAACATATTTTCATGACAGCATTTTAACTCGATATTTACCTCTGGATGATCACCATTGACATGTATGACGGGAACGGATATAGCTTTCGCTAGGTCGGTCACATATCGACATGACCTGCCTCTCAGTGCCGGTAGCGTGAAACCAACCTGGAAAATATAAATATTTAAAATAAGCTAATTCATGTTTTATCTACAAGACGTAAGGTGGATTTTGCAATGTTAGATCAATGTTTAAAACTGTCACCAAACGTAGCCTAAAGGCAGAAGCTACGAAAACGATTTGAAAAATTCTTCCAAATATTTTAACTACGTATTACTAAGTAACATAGGCTATTATTTGTCCGGGTATGCGAAGGAATTTTTCCCGCAACGCTGATAAAATTGCATGTAAACAACTCTAGATAAACATAATGTCAAGCATCTTCCTCTCTTGATAAAACCTCATTTTCACAAAAAAATAAATATCCACTGGGTGTATTTACAAAACCATAATTAAATAAAAAAAAGCCGTAACAAAAAAAAGGTTCTAACATTGTTACAACGCCTTTAAAACCAGCCAGCGGGCGCCGAATGGCAAAACCATGTTTTTATTAAATGATCTAAACACAAACCAACATGTTAACACATAAACACATATTATTTTATGTGATGCTCGTACAATGGGGTCATGGGATTGCGTTTACACGAGTAACTAGACGTTCTTTTGTTTTTTAAGCGATTTGAAAAAGAAGATTCTCGGTTTGACTTGTATGTAGGTAGGTATGTATGTTTGCGCGTGATTTTCTTGTATGTGATTATATTAACGTTTGGGTAAATCGATTTTGATGTGGTTTTCAGCATAGTATATAGGGAGAAGGGTATACTATTAAAGTCGTTTTATATTTTTGTAAAAAAGATTTCAAACGAATGAGTTAAATAAAAAGACCCATAATCTGAAAGGAGGGGTAACTATAAATTATTATATCAACACAGATAACCGTAACATGGGTTGACAGTTAGAATGAGCATTTATTATACCTTTCCACAAAAATAAAAAATCCACATTATAAATTTATACTTTTCTATCAGTTTTCCTCTAGGGAGCATACTTTTTCATACCTCTACACTACATGAAACAGTTTCAAAAAACTTTTTAATTCAGTTAGCATTTTCGAAACTGGTAGAAAATGTTCGAATAGTTTTGATCAGGAATTCATTTGCAAATACGTTAGGGAATAGACGTTTCTAAACGAATTGAACAATGTTAGATTGTTTCAGTTCGAACTTTTGCTTATTTTACGATTGATTGAAATCTGCCGTAGGTATTTGTTAGCAACTAAATACGAGCAACTCAATATTCAGATGTTGTTTAGCTTTTTGCACAATTCAGTAAGCAGTTTATCTGTCTATACCTATACTGTTTGTTAACGTCAAAAATCATCATATGACCCCTCCCGCTGCGGGTTAGCAGCGGTGAGGGAGTGTCAGACTCTTATTGACTAAAAACCGTTGTGTTCCGTCGTAGGCCTTTTATGTACCAGGGCCGCGGTAACTCTTTCGAACAATCCCGCAACCCCGGCAGACCTTGGCACTGCTGGGCCCCGCTGGATATCTATACTTTCATGCTGATCATACTATGATACTACTATAGTAAAAAGAAAACTTTTTTGCTTGTTTGTACTTACCTTAAAGGTTCTGAAACTTACGGACCGATGTGAAAAATTCTTCCACTGTTGGGACGCTAAACTAAACTATTCCCGAGTAACAAAGACATTTTATACGGGTGCGGGCAGTAGCTTCCAAGATACGCAGGTGAAACCGCAGGAAACGGATATACCTAATATCAAAGTTATTTTGGCTTACTCACTTGATTATTTACTACTACATGAATAGATCCACCGACGTTGAAATGTGGTGCTTGAGATAACATCAGGGTTTCTTGATTCACTCCTTGTCCAGTGAAAGCCGCATCGCCATGAATCTGTGCCGAAAAAATACAACGTTATTTCAATTTCAATCAATTATGTATTGCCTACTTAATTATATCTCTTCATTAGTTTATTAATATTGTAGTTACTAATGTATGTACATTAAACATAGAAATATATTTTAACAGTGTTAAAATTGAGTTTCACGTTTCACACATTATAAATACATAGGTAAGTAAATTGAGATCATATTTAGTGAGTTGGTTATCTAATGTCGTTTTAAATCCTAAGGGGTTTATTATTTTCTCCTTCTTCTTCTTCTTAGCTTTTATCCCGTCTTGTGACGGGGTCCGCTTTCCGTAGGTATCTTCTTCATCACTTTATTTCCCTTAAATAAAATATTTATTACATTTTATGATTAAATTATTAATAAAACGTAATTTTCATAACTGCCGGTTCTAGTGTTCTATTTAAATAATTAACTGTTATTAAGATATTGATTTAAACCAATCTACTTTTGTAATAAAAAGCACCTACTGGCTTGAAACCTTATTACCTACAAAATAGATCTTAAAATAAAATAAAGAATTAAGGTCGACTAAATGTATTTTTAAATAAAAAAGGTTGTTTTTATTTGCTCCGACTCGGAATAGCCCGGAGCCATACCTTGCACAGTATTTCAGTCTGATTTCATTCATTCGCAATTGTGTTTTTCATTTGTGTTATTTAATTTAACTTATATATTTATATTTACGTAGATCCTGGATAAGCTTCTGCATCAAGAAACAATATTATTATAAAGCGAAAGATTTTGCTTTTATATTTGTTTGTTTGAACGCGATAATCTCAAAAAGTACTGCTTCGATTTAAAAAAATACGTTCGGTGTTAGGTAGCCCATCTATCGAGGAAGACTAAGGGTGCAAGAATTAATTTCCTGGGGACGCGGGTAAAACCACTGGCGGTGGTTACTATATGCAAATGCAGAAAAAAATAGAGTACCTGAACATTGAGCACTTTATCTCCCAATCTTGATGAACCATCTTCTGAATAATCTCCTTCTTTCAAACGCAGCTGCTTCGATCTTGTCTTTCCCATTGACACTGGGTTTGCTGCCTACAATTAATTAAAACATAATTAAGATTTATTGTAATTGTGTATAAAGTACATTTTAGTAATTGTCATTTGATTTATTGACTATGAAATAATGTTTAAGTGATTTACTTCATTTTAAAGTAAATAGTTTAGGATTAATGAAGTTAAGTATTTTACCTCTAAATGTGAAGGGTTGTTCAACAAGGAGAATCTAACTGATTTGTCGTCAACTTTTATATCCACTGAAGCACCTGAAATTAGCATAGTCGTTAAAATGGATTGAAAGAGAACCGTGAACAATTTTTGAATACTAAAGACCAAAAAAGGCACAATTATGCTTAACTATTTCGCTATTTGGCTAAACCAATTTGAAATTTTTTCATGCACATGTATAGCTTCTAGACCGCAATAAGCTAATTTGTATTCACGGAGTGATTTCCTCATGATACGGATAAAGAAGTGACGTAAATGTACTTACTTAAATGTGTTGAAATATCACAGGCGGCATTCGCTTCAAGCGGATACTCGGGTTGACCACTGAATTTGTGGAATATCTTCACAGGTGGGCATTTCAGTACACCAGTTAACGCATTCAGTTTACCTCTATGTGCCATCGCTAGGATTACTTGCTCTACTCCTTCTGTAATTTTAGTTTAAATGTGGTTTAATCCTGAGGTAGAATCTACTGCATAAAAAGATGTGGCTGATTAGAGGCTTAAGATTGGCAGATCGCCCAGTCGTGATTGTAACGTGCTTTATGCTGCGTGACTCTAAAGCCCCGCAAACTACAGTCTAAAGTTTAGACTATCGGCGACTAGTTGGCCCGGTAGACTTAAAGTTTAGAGTATGCGAGGCTAAACCTAAATAAAACTCTATAATTCTTGGCATTTGGCAAAACTTTGAATACTAGTTTCAAATTTTTGTTTCGTTCATTTTGCCACCTAATGTATATTCGTTAGTGAGAATGCTACAATTCTTATAATATTTACCTACTACTATTTATGGTCTGAGTAGTATAAAGGTAGGTACATCAAATATCTTACCAGCCGTCGTCAATTTGAAAAGGCTGGAGAAGAACGTAAGAAGAGATTCAGCGCCTTCCCCACAGTACCTCTTCACCGTGGGGTACTTTACTCCGAGGAACTTATCCCAGGCCTGGGAGTGGAGTAACTCCTTCACGATCTCAATCTTACGAGCATTATCGATGGAGTCTTTGCCACTCTCTATGCGTTGAGCAAACCATTCTCTCTCTGCTTCTGTCTAGGAAGTAAACAAAAGATTAAAAATAAGACTGCTATTGAAATTTAGTACGTGGTCGGGCTCGTGAATGGGATGAATAAATGGATTTAGCTCTGGATTTTTGTGGATCTATCATATAAACGCTTTCAAAATAAAGGACGAATTCCTAGATGTCTCGAATTTGCATGCAGTAGGAATTGTTCTTTTGAGGAACAAATAAAGAAATCGAACGCTAGCTAGAGGTAATGTAATGTACTCTCATTTTGAATCGTCAGTAGATTCTCAGTTAAAGGATGCGACCTTGAGCACTCAATTTTATGGATAAATCAATCATAACTCACTCACCTCTAAATAACTAAACTCATAAGAGATAGGTCCACAATAGATGCCCTCCAATGTCTCCACAAGACTCTGCACTGACTGCTTTCCATCATATCCATACAACAGTCCCAAGTCCACAGGATCTTCAGAACGGAGTCCATATCTTGATATACTAAGCTCTTTGACAGTTCTGCAAATTGTACAAAACTTTCCCAATAACGTTTAAAGATGGAGATAATTTTAATGGTAAGGGAAGTGATTCAATTTTATGAATGAGATGAGTTAGCAGGAATTGTTATCGCTTTTCGATAATGATAAGGTTGTATTTTATTATGAGAGTTTTCTGGTGCATAAGAAAGGCTGGTAACATATTGAACCAAGGCAAAGTTTTTGATTTACACCAAGTTAAAACCCAGATTATTAGGACACAGGATCAAAACAAGCGTTCTAAGCAAGCAGCTGGCAAGAAGGAATATAAGTACGTATTCTATATATAACTCTTGCTTGACTCCATTAAAAGTCCTCAATATGCAGGCATCTACAGTTAATCCTAAAAGCATTTAATATTTCCTCATCAAAGTTTACCTGTCTGCATTCCTGTAGTCAACGTTGTCTATAGTAGCTCTGAGGTGTCCGTGAGTTCGATAAGCTTCCACTAGTCGGTGCGCGCGGCAGTTCTCGTTTCTCTTAGTTAGTACTCCTTCGGGAACATCTGGATGACAACAGAATTGGGTACTTTACAATACGAACCATTTCAATGTAAGTATGCTGTGACGTAAGATGACATGAATAACAAGAGAGTGGATGTTTGTATGCCGACCCCAAATAACTCGGGAACAAGGTGGGAACAAGAAGAAAACAACGAAGATTTATTTTTAAGAAATTGTTGACCATAGAAGAGCGTTTCTTCTTCGCATATGTAAAAGAGTCATTATCAATCAAGAAGGAAGGATTTTTTTTTTATGTTATGGATGTTGAACATAAAAAAGTCGTGGTGGCCTAGTGGGCAAAGAACCAACCTCTCGAGTATGAGGGCGCGGGTTCGAATCTAGGTCAGGCAAGTACCAATGCAACTTTTCTAAGTTTGTATGTACTTTCTAAGTATATCTTAGACACCAATGGCTGATAAAAAGGTGAAGGAAAACATCTTGAGGAAACCTGGACTTATATAGTCTGAAATCACCAACCCGCATTGAGCAAGCGTGGTGATTAATGCTCAATCCTTCTCCGTGTGAGAGGAGGCTTGTGCCCAGCAGTGGGACGATAAATAGGCTGTAACTAACTAACTATGTTGAACATACACAGAGTATTGCAGGAACCATAAGTATAGGACTCTTAAGTATAATTCTATTGTAATAAGATTTAGAGCATCCTTAGCATCTATATAACATAATTTATGTGTCAAGCAGGTTGATTATTTTGCCACATGCTAGCAAGATACGAACGACAAATCATTTACAAAATTGATAACAACAACAGTTGATACTTTATCAGTATTAATCAATACCACACCGGGAGGTCAAGATTACTAGGTTAGGAACAAAATTGGACGCTTTCATACACATTACAGCACTAAAGTATATCTATTCATTGGCATGTGTTTTAATTTTGGAAATAATTAAGTGTGTTATGTGTATACCTCTAGTTTCAACATATGTCCATGTTTACGTACCAACATCATTCACTTTCATCGGTCGATGACCGAACACTCCCACTCCTGAATGGTACTTCACACGATCGAATCGCAATTCCTTCCATCTCATCAACTGTCTCGTTCCCACTTTAAAACCCAACATTTTTCACTTTTTAAAACTACAATTCCATATTCAAATTTAAAACTGATTCTAGAACGTTGTGTTCGGTTTTTAACATATGCGACCCGATTCAAGGTCGGCTATATTCGGGCATTATGCGCAAGAGTGGACTCTGTCGCGTCCCAGCGTGTACTGAGTAAAAGAGAGCGATAGAATGATAATGTCGTTGTTTACATGTAGTTTATTATTTGACGTGGTTATGTGATCTTCTATTTGATAATGTTGATAAGTATTGTTTGTAGATGAAATAATTATGTCGTTTTTGATAGTTAAGACTTTAGGGAGATATTATATAATTGGAATGCTTATTATGTTCTGTGTTTATTTATTGATCATCCAAGGTCTTAGGGTCAAAAAGACTCCAGCACTTAGTTGCCTAAGTTTTTGTTCTTAAAATTAGCAGCTTTGGGAGATAGACGTAGCAAATGCTCAAATGAAGACTAAATAGGCAGAAGATGAATAAAATTAGTTTTGGTTCTGCCGATTTATATTTTTTAAAATTTTTCAATTTTAAGGTTGAAATCACCGCACCTAATTATCATAGAAAAATCACATTCACAGTAGTTAAAAACAAATAATTGATAAATAAAAATAATATTCCATTATGATAAGCACCGACTATCTTATCTCAACAGCTTGGCAACGGTTATATCAGATGTTTATTTTGAATGAAAAGTAAAATTATTGTAGCCCGACACGACATTCATTTTGTTTTATAAGTACCTGTTATTCTACATTTCAGGAAGTTCAAGAGTTGGCGCTAGATAGGCGTAAATGGAAGGAGCTGCACCGACAAGAGCTGGGCTCTTAAATTGAAGAAGAATTGTACATTACCCAAGTTAATTAAGGAAGACCTCGGACCGTCTAACATATGATAGACGGATTGACAGTCGTTACTGGTAAGTAGTCAGAAGTCGTAAAATCTGTAAACCAGACAGGGTTAAGGACAGGCAGTCCCTTCATGTGACACGAACATCGTTTGGCATAAAGCTAGGCAGATGAGGAAGTCAGTATTGCCCATAGTTATGCGAAAACTTAACGTAATTGCTCGTTTTTTAACGACATCAAAAATCATCAAAAGACCCATCCCGCTGTGGGTTAGCAGCGGTGAGGGTGTGTCAGACTCTTACTGACTAAAAACCATCGTGTTCCGTCGTAGGCCTTTTACGTACCAGAGCCGCGGTAACTGTTTCGAACAATCCCGCAGCCCCGGATTGTTATCGCTCTGGAAACTTATCAATAAATAGTCAACTATGCTCTAGGAAACTATGACATTTATTTACATACAGAAATCTAAGCGTAGTAGATTTAAGAAGGTATAGGTGCAATACCAAAATATCAAAACGAATTTCGTGATAGCAAACATCCACGGTGTTCCCGCATATCATTTTGTAAATAGGTACTTACATAAACCAAACTTTGTAGTCATTATGTTATCTACCAAATGACACCTATTTGCATGCTCAACTGGAAGGAAAATAATAAAATGTGTACCTCACTTATCTATGTAAAAAGTTACCAAAGAGTTAGTACTAAGACAGCTGAAACATTGCCATTTTTGACGGAATTTATATAATATAAAAACGGCTTATATAATTCTAAACGATTTATTTTATATTTACATTAGGTATATATTATACTTGTTTTATTGTAGCAATGTCGTTTTCTTTTGAAGCGCCTTCTTGTATTTTTAGAGCAATGTGTTACCAATTACAATTCATTTGAACAAGGCGTGGTACTCCATTATATTCTTCTGAATGGTTGAATAAATTGCTTGAGTAAGCAAAAAAGAACATTTCTAAAAAAAAAAATTGACAACATAAAATAAAATTGGTTTAAGGTAATCGATGAAAAGCGGGATCGATTGTTTAGGTACTTATTTATTAAAAACTATAAGCTTCCGCCCGCGGTTTCACCTGCGTCCCGATATGACAGTTTCCCTCAGCTGGATGGTGACAAAAACATATCTTACGTCCTTCTCCTAGCTCTAAACTACCTCCCTGCCAATTTTCAGCTAAATCGCTTCAGCCGTTCTTGAGTTATAAATGGAGTAATTAACACGACTTTCTTTTATATATAGAAGAAGATATATTTTAAATTCCACTATTGTGATAAGTTTGAAAACTTATTGAAGAAAGTCAAATCAAGTTAGGTTGATGTGCTGTCGTCTGTTCATATACAGAATTATAAGTTTACACAATATATTTATATAAATACAGCATACAGACAAATAAAATCCATTTTATACATTGCGTGCATCCCATTTAATTGAATTTCAATGTAGCGAACACGTTGACTAATGAACACGACAGCATTACTGCGAGCAAATTATACTGCCGTGGTAATGATGATTTTATCGTACTTAAATGTTATTTAAGTTAATTTACATTTTTTTCTACAGTCACTGTTATTTACATTCTTCTACATAGGTACAATTGTTTACTAGGATAGGTGAGTGAAAAATTTGTGTCAGTAAGGATCGTTAACGCGATATGGGTTTTCATTAAAAAGGAATTAACTGTGACTGATTTTGAATTCTTACACATTTTACGATTTATTTAGATGCGTCTTCTTGATACAGTAACATTTGAAATTCATAAATCTACTTCAAATTAATTGCGCAATCTTTGAAAAACTACTGCATAACCTACTCAGAGTTTTCCTGTAAAATAAAACAAAGAAGAATCAATTAATTTTCGTATCAATCTAATTGCATAATTGGTAACATAATCATTATAATTAATTAGAACAAAACGAATACAGAGTAATATCAACCATGTCTTCTAACAACAAGGTCTAAAATCCTTTGTATAGAAAATGTCTCAGAAGGAAAATCGGGGCAGTTCGTTACTAGGACTGAAAGACAAAATACAGTATTTAAGTGATAAATGCGGCTTACAATGGCTCGGATACGTATTTACTCCAGCACCTACACCATTATTTAAAAGGTAAGCTTTTCAATTAATCTATACTTCTAAACTGTCTGTCCTTTTGTAATTTTGACATGAAGAAGTGCTAAAAAGAAGCCTACTTTCAATAAACGTTTCTGACTTTGACACTATACAATATTAGAAAGCCCTCATCTCAGGAACTACTAACCTAGTTGAAAAAATATTTCATTGTCACAATGCTCAATCCTTCTCCGTGTGAGAGGAGGCCTGTGCCCAGCAGTGGGACGATAAATAGGCTGTAACTAACTAACAATAGCCCGTTTATGGAGGAAGCCTAGGCGTTTTGTCCAGGTGCACAGGATGGCTTCAAAAAGCCATGGGTAAAACCGCTGCCGGAAGCTTGTGTAGAGAGCTTGTGTTGAGTTGGCAGACAAAGCTGTAGACTACTTTTTACCCACGTGCAAGAAATTGTTGTTCTAAGAAACGTATAAAAACAATACTACATGGGTTAGTGAGAATAGATAATTCCGACTGTTAATTAATTCCTCATAACTTCAAGAATCATAATAAATTGCTCAGCGAAATAGTTTTCATATTCTTCATTTTGCAACTCAACAAAGCCTGGCTTATCATCAGCCTTGTAAAGCCAGCTTTCTGTACTGTCAAAGGGATGGCAAGTACAATTATGAATTATCTAGCAAGACCCGCTTTAAGAGGGCGCACACACTACAAACTTTAAGTCGGCTGATAGTTAATTTGGCCTCAAAAATCAGTATGAAGTTGAATGGAAGTACACACGTTACAACGATCAGGGATTTGTTCGGTATTTATTTAACTTTATGCAATTACAAAGTGAATTACAAAGGCGGACTTACTGCCATAGGCATTCTCTCCAGTCAACCTTAGGGTGACTGACCAAAAACACCAAAACTGTGATTGAATTTACGATTTTCAATTTGTTTTTTTCAACCACGGGTCCTGTTATAGTTGGCCGACTATTAAGTCTGCAGTGTAGACTCAGGCTAAGTCAAAGCATTAAGTTTCCTCCTAACTAGGTTGATCTCTCGTCTTTGACTGTAATAAGATGCTGAATAGAAATATCTTATAATGACGCTGGTGTCATCTAGGAACTGCGTAGCGCTTTTTCTCGTCCTTTTTACTGGATGACGCGGATAGATGAGAGATTACTCGGAAATTATTCCACAAAACCTGTAAAAATACCTTTAAGTAATAGTAAACTAATGAAATGAGAACTAGTTTATACGCCAACTTTTTGCTTATGATCACTTTTTTAACGAATTAACTGCAGCCAAAGCTACTAATATTCAAAGACTCATTTAACTAGTCTAATAAATTTATCAAAGTATGACAGATCTGATTTATTACACTTTACCTCAGAAAACTATACGTCATCCAATCCAAATATAACTCTACCTTTCGCCAGCCTACTTTCCAACAATATCGGATAGTCCCTACTAAAAGGTGACATGCTTAAGATGCTACCACTTTTTTCCCAGATTATTCTGGCTAGCCACAATAACAGCTTGCTGTGCATGTTCCGCGGTGGTGCTGCGAGGAGCCCTAGCATTATACACGACTGATGCCGTCTCTTACTCCGTGGAAACTGACTACCTGGAGTGGGACACCCCCTTTCCAGCACTGACGGTGTGTGAGGAAGCTAATCCTGCGTGGATTAAGAAGTATTTGGTGCAGTAAGTTGGAGTTCTATAAAGATTTAATGCTTAAAGTTAAACGAGACTACAAAAGTCATATTGCTGTAGAAAATTATGTTCCTCGGATATGACCGTCTTAAGACTAGGATGACCGGTTCAAAAAGTCTCTTTAATAAGTTCTGCTCGAATATTTTTTCTGCTTGGTTAAAAATCTGCTTAACACCAATAAGAAAAAATATATTTTTGAACCATCCGTCTAATTCACAAGGAAATTCAATTCCCCCCATCTTCTATATTTTCAATTTTACAAAATTTTTTTAGTTTGTTTAGTTTTAATGATGGTCATTAGCATTTCCGATTTGATTAATTGTCTCTTTCTAGAAACAATCTGCCAGCATCATTAGCCACTTTCAGCCAAGAAGTGAGTTTCCGAAGCGTAAAGTTCTGCCGCTCATGTGTCTCTTGTGAAATGGGCAAGACTTGTGTGCAGAACTTTCTAGAACTTGTCAATGGAATCAGGAAGAAATGTGATGAGCTACTTACTGACTGCTGGTGGGATGGCAAACCTTTCCCGTGCTGCGAAAGGTGGGTTAGAACAAGCTAATATGTGCTCTAGAACTATTAACATAAAGTCTGAATTTTATAAACTACGTGACATAGCTTAATTACTGTTGTAGCATTTTATAGTTTTAAAGTTGGAACAAAATCCTGCAATTAAGGTTGGTTTAAACTACTAATGAAGCTAGGCTAATAAATCTAGCTTCATCTGAAATTCATTCGCTCTTTAAGTAAGGCAGAAGCGTACTATCCTTGCTAGCGGCGTTCAGCTCCGTTCACATTGGTTCGATAATGTTTCTTTTTAAAATTGAATAATTTTCGTAAACAATTTTGCAAGTGTCATGAGCAGGAGTTTTTAAAAAGCATGTTCAGATGTACTCATTCCCAAATATTGTTTTTTCAAAGTTAATGATGGTATGGCCCAAACTTATTTAAACCACTGTCGTCCTCTGAGTAACTGGAGTCCAGCAATATAGCTAATGCGTACAGTGTTTACCCTTCAGAAATACAAAAAAACCTACCGTAGTTTCCTTAGAATCCACCACATCCTCACACACACAGTCACATCTACTCAAGTAGTGATCTTTACTATATTACGTTGTACCAATATACTTCCACACTTTACTATATTAACCTCGTTGCACTCACTTAACCCGTATGAAGTAAGCTTAAAGACGTCCTACATTCAGGTCCTACGCTACAAAATGAAACGCTACAATTTACAAGTGAAAATGGTAATATTCAAGCCATCTTGATCGGGTTCCGTGCCAAATTAAATTCTGTCCTGTATTCAGAAGCTGTTGGCTGCTAGCTTTTAATTAAAACGCTTAAGAGGCATGGTAAACTCTGAATGGAGGTGTCGCATTTTAGAGTCATTAGGACGCAGTTTGAAGTAGGTATTCTTGCATTCTACTACAAAAATAAGATGCAGCATCACACATATTGAGATACATATCGATAAGTCAGGTACCGAGGTATCTTTTGATTTCTATTGTTATACCACTTTGACATAAGTATGAGTGAAATACACTATTGTAATTTCAATATGATGCACTTTACATGAACACTGGTAAAGAGGGTTTATCCTCAATAATAATTCTGCACTATAGGCATCTACATGTTTTCAAAAAACCTGAACTTTTAATACGCATAATGTTAAATTCAGCGGATAATTATTTTAATAGGGACAAAATTGAAGGGAAGATGGATCTCGATTTTACTTATTCTGCTGAAAGTTCCAACGTCTTCTATAAGCTGTGTTTAAAATGTACCTCACCTTAATGTAGGTTAGACTAACACCAGCTAAGAATTAGGTCTTCCCTATATTAGCCAGACTTAATTAAAGATAGGCAAGGTGTTTCGACTTTATAGCCTGTGTAACGGACGAGAGCATTTAATGCTGGGTTCTAAAGAGAACGCTTTAGTTTTACTGACTCATTTAGTTTAGGGGTAATATGGCAAGAGATCATACTTCCTTCATCACTCACTAGCACTCGCTTTTGAAGGAGAAGAACTTCGTCACTGATTTTTTAGAAACAAAAACAAAATTTTCAAAACCAACTGAAATTGCATGTCAGTAGGTGAGACAGGTGTAGGTAATACTATTGTATGTCCACAACAATCCTTTTATAAATTTTCCTTGGTCTTAAAGTACCGCCAAATAGGGCAATAAAGTTTTTGCTTTATACTTCCTTACCTCTATCCTGTATTTAAATGATTTTCTTATAAATTCAGGTTTCACCCGATAGCCACAGAATTCGGTAAATGTTTCGTGTTCAACTCTCGCTGGACTGGTGACGAGAACATTATTAACATCAATAGGCAGACTGGTCTGCCAAGTCTGGTGTTTTCTGCTACACAGTCTATTAATGTAAGTCTTTTGCTTATTATCTTCTGCAAAAATATTGTAGTAGTAGGTAAGTAGGTATAGGCTTAGTTTGTGTTGTGAATTTTAAACAAATCGACTGCCTTCCGAATCTTTCATTTCTGTTTGTTTTAATTTTGGATAGGTTACTACTACGTTATTGATCGAAAACTGGTGTTTTGGGTTCCCACAGCTAACTGGTGTTTTTGGTGTTTTCGGACTATTGAAGAAAACCCACAGCAGATTCGAGCATATTTTGCATAGTTGGAAGTTTTGCATAGCTGTATGCAAACTACATAAATGGAAAGCATAAAAAATGCTGTGAAAGTTTCTTGCACTATTACTATATTTCCGCTTAAACCCTAATTGTTCCTTTAACGTTTTCCTCCCATTTACTCCCAATAGATATACTCCTAGCATACTTTACCTATATAACTTTCCATCAAATGTTTCACGAAATCCATTCATCATTTTTCCGTTATATTTTTCGTTACAGATATGGATACACTCTCCCGATGACATGATAACAATGGCCTCTGAAAATATATTGGGATTCTGCGGCACTCTACATCGAATTACTGATTTTGAGGTTACGTTGAAGGTACATTCTATTTCTTTAGTGGTCCCATCACTGTGATTGTTCCAATCTTCTTTACAAGTGATCATGAATTAAGCTCCTTAAAATCTTTGGTTGAGTTTGTTATAATGAATGTTACAATTGGCAGTTCAAAATCTGGCCTTAGTAAAATTTATTCCAACCCAGTTCCCCAAGTCGCGAGGTAACTATTTCCCGTGCTCGGATTTAAAAAGCAGCCTATTTTACAACGCAGGAAATTTTCAGGTGCTCGAATCCCCGTTATCTTCAATAGAAATTAATGTAGATTAAGATCTACATTAATTTCTTTGTTTACTTCCCCAGGCAGAGCACACAATAAGTGACGTCTCAGTCCAGCTCCTCTCGTCTTCCAATCGCGACTGTCTGTTTACTCACGAGCGGCCAGAGTTTGCCCACCTTTGGCCGTTTGCCCGCTATTCGTACAGTGCCTGCATTATGTATAGCCGAGCCTTCGTGCAGGCCGAAGCTTGTAACTGCACTCATCATTTTATGCCTCAGATTGGTATGTTAGGTTTTTGTTGACCTTAATAAAGAGCTGATAAGAAAGCTTTAAGATAAATATGTAGATTACACATTTAAGTTTGCACAATCGGAAAAAAATAACGGTTTAGTAAAGATATATGGTGCAATCCTGCTTAAGATTATTTTTGATCAGTTTTCAATATTTTTAGGTAATATACCAAAATGTGATTTCGATGGCTTAGTTTGTCTTCATAAAGCTAAGAAAGGTGAGTACCTATTGAGTAGTTTTTCTGTTGAAATCGACCGCTAACAGAGTTTTGACACCAGCGAATTTCCCGCTCGGGTTTTCGACATCGTGTTGTTTCTTTTCTCATTATTTTCTCTTTTTCATTGTTGTAGAGGATTTGAGTACTGAGCAATACCATTGTCCAATGGCTTGTGAAGAAATTATTTACACTGACATCCATGTCGCTTGCCCGTAAGTAAAACCTAAATGGAGTATTACTATTTTATGTGTAAAGTATTTCTTAATTATCTACTAATATTAATATTAAATCTGAGCCCTTGACTGCAACGTCTATGATGCGAGGTGTCCCTCGAAGTATACAAATCTCAAATGGAATAGGACAAGCCGTTGGCCACGTGTTTTGTCATTAGCACATTTTATCATCATAATTTTACAATGTCGAGCTTTTATAAAGGTCAAAAATGATATTTAATTCTAACACTTTTCAATTAACCTAAACAAAACACGCAGTTGCGACAAGTAGGTCTTTCGCGATGTTGATGAAATTGCAAAAAAAATAAATATCAAAAAGTGCTCCTACAAAAATATTAAACGTACATTTTTAATCAGTCGCCAATCAAGCAACGTACCTGAAGAGCTACTACGCCGTGGCACACGAGGTCGTGTGAGCCTCGCCAATCACCCCAGCCTGAGGGTTCGGCGACAAGCCATCAGGGAACTACTGGGGCTCGTTGGTAAGTCCATCAATCAATGTCCAAGTGTCAAAAATTGCAAAAAGGCAAAAAGCGAGGCTATTAGTGTGCTATAAAGGCTCGGTATACACAAAGAGATACGACAACACGTAACCTACCTCAATCTGTCCTGCAATCGATTTTCAACCTTATCACAATAGTGGAAGGTTAATGTTTGATTGGTAAAATTTGACAGATTTGGGTAGGTTGACTTGGTGTCTGTACATACAATTGGGTATTTAGCTAGGTCAAAAAACAAAATCTTTCATCATATTCATTTGATGAAGCATCTTAAAACAATGTCATTACAATTTTCATCTTCATGAAAATATAATATTAATTTGTATTTATTTTGTGTTTTTGAAGCTGAGGATATGTTAGCTCCGATAGAATCAAAAGAATTTTTATTATTTTGTTTCAGTGGACGTTGGGGGTGTCATCGGAGTATTCTTCGGCGCATCGCTCCTCAGTTTCATAGAAGTTATCTATATACTGTTCATACGAAGATATACATAGGTAATCCGCTGCTATTTTAATTAGTTTTCGGCCCAATGGGACTTTCAAAATGTTTCTTATTTAAAATCATACCACTGTTTAATATTTTTGTATCAAAACCTCTTTGAAATTTTTTTCTCCTTCAGAATATTGGCTGATATTCCGATTTTTTCCTTCAAAATTGATTTATTTACAACCTGTGACATTTGTACGAATCGAATTTGAAAACCAGAATATCACTTGAAATTGGACTGAACGGAAAGAAATAATTTCAAAATGACGTTTATCAAGCAGCCCTGTTCAAAATTGGTTTTCAATTTCTATCCAATTCTCACAAACAGTCAATTACAATGGCTATTAAATTATTAGTATTGTTATTTTTGCTTCAAGTTTTTACAATAGATTGCCAAAATTATGACAGTAGTTATTACCAAGCACTGAAGGCCTTGAGTAGACCACGTACGTATGTTTTTATGTATTTTGATTAGTTTGTATAGTCGCCAGCACCAGAAGCTACTCTAATCTGATATTTACCCAATCAACAGTGAACTTTATACTTAAAGAGATAAAGGCGAAAACTAGAAATTGGCAGATTACTATTTAGCTTTATGTACTGGCTTCTCTATGTTCTACCAAAAATGTGGTCTAACTCTCTTATAGAACAACAAGGTAGGTAAACATATTACTCTCTGTTGACAAATAAACTTAAGCGACATAAGATTGCACAAAAACTATCATAACTGGTAGACCACTTTCTTGGCCCACTGTACTTAAGAATAATAATTTGATTCTGCAAGTCTAGAATCAAAGTTTGGGAGAAATTGAGAGAACCACTCGAACCAAACGGAATCGAAATTCCTATTTCCCAAAGGAGTAATACTATCGATCTGTGTGATTTAAGAAAATCGTCTCAGCATTTAAATCTTAGGAGTTGAACACGTCTAGTTGAAATAGATCAGAAGATCCTTACTCCCTAAGTTAAAAGAAGACATTAAAGTTAGAAGTTTAATAATGTAAAATGGCACAACCAAGTTGTCTTGTAATTCAATACTAATAAATTCATTACGTTCAAAATAATATCGTTACTCACTATGAGTTGTAATTTTTGTTGTAGCAGAGAAAATCGAAATATAATTTACAAAAAAGTTCGTACAGATTAAACACTCTTCTATTTCAGTTTTTCTTTTAAAAAGTTATCTGCTTTTTGGAATCTCAGATAGTTTTTATTTTTAATGTCACTTTGAGAGCAAAATTTTCTGCTTCTACTCCGTTTTTGAAAAAATGAATTCTAAATTATCAGTTTGCCTATGTTTCACCATATTTACACTGAATGTTCAAAATGCACATGAAGTCCACCCAAATTATAGAGATATAGACAGAGTTTGTAAGTACCTGATTTATCAGTCTTCCTTTTATGAATGTCAGTTCTTCTGCATAAAGATTGGCTAGTAATGTAAAAAAAAGTTTGGTCTGTGGGTCGTCATAGGGCTTTGAAGGTCTCATTAGATCTTTTCTTCGATTTCATAGAATATCAGTATTTTGATTAGGCATTAGGTAATATAAGGTTCAGTGTACCTACATCTTGCTTGTGTGTCATTGTTAGCTGCTTTTAGGTGCCTACCACTCTTGCAAACTTAACGCATATGCTAGGTGCCTTCACGTTTACAGACGTATCCAGGCGTCCCCTTAGAGCGACGTGAGCGATAAGGTGATTTAAGTGGCCACCCTGTTCTTTTCTTACGTAACAGATTATCTATCAATAACAACTGCATACCGTTCATTTCGACTGTCCTATCCTACAGCTTAGTTGAAAATTTCAATAAGTTCACAGTAGCAATGGTTTTCAATTCCTTTGGACGGCTTACGTGAATCAGTTTATTAATTTAGTACATTTTTCACAGCAGATCTGGATAATTGCAACGAAACCGAATGCTCCGCTCCCTGCATCGGTGCCGCTCCGCCGAAGGTTTGTCCTCCGAAGGTCCCTGACTGCCACTTCGGCTGCGCTTGCCATACTGACTGCGATATGGGCATCGTCTACTGCTTCCAAACCAAAGACTGCCTCAGGCCTAGAAGATTCTTCACCAGGCGCAGGAGAGTCAGCACCCTCAAAATCACAGTTTAAAACCGTTTCTAAATTATCGCTTGTTATTTAAATTTCATCTGCTTCATTAACTTTATCATTTATTATATTTATTTCATTTCATTCATCATTTATAACGCCAAATCAATCATCAATTTTGAAGGTTTATTAGCTACAGGCGTATGTATTGCGAAGATAGTATAAGGTATCAAATAACACAAGATATTGTGTTAGTAGTCATTGTTTTTAGTAGATTAAAATTAGAGCATATTATAATAGTTCATTATCTCATACCTAATTTAGTTGATCTTCAAGCTCAAGGCTTATTAACACTACATCTCAGCCACTGGTCTTATCTTATGTTAAGTTTTCAATAGACCTTGCAACCAGCAATTTCTTAATCATTTCAAATTCTTAGTTAGCCTCAGAGGATATTTTGTGTAGTTGACGGAGTTTTATTATAAAGCAGACTCTGTTGAGAAAGTGCGAAAAATAATATTTGATTGCAGTGTACTGTACCCTGAAAAATTCTCCAACTTTACCAGTGTTGAAAATAGAACACTGCAATTGATTATTTGCACTTTCTGGTCATTGCTTTCATAAGTTATTTGTGCACAAATATATTCAGATGGGGATTTTGATTATTTAGATCTACTCTGAGATTAAGGAATATTGCTTGGAATACTTACAGTAGCTTATATTTTAAAAGCACTATTCATTCCTGATTTGTCATCTTCAATATATTTTCCATGTTTTGAGATTTTGTAGTGTTAAAAAGCATTATGATCATTCAACAGTTCTACAATTTTAAAACTTTGATGTATATGGTAATTTTTCTATTTGGTCTATTGTAGTATTTTCTTTTTATAATCCACTCAAATTCAGTAGACTACTAACACAACTTCATTACAAGTATACGCCTAAGTCATCTTTTCAAAAAATCCTATTCTTCTCATGTATCATTATCATTCATTATAATCATCATCATACCTATTTATTATATTAAAGCCGTGTATTTGCATTTTATTTATTTTCATATCATTAAAGATTTTGACATAATTTCCAACGTCAGTTACATTACTTTTAATATTACAATTATTTATTTTACTCAGACATCGTGCCCTCGTTTTCCCATCATGGTTTTGATTTGAAGCTTTCTCACTTACCTTTTCTCTATTCATAGTGGGGTGTAGTTTCAATTTGCCTTCTTATATAATCACTACTGCCTTTCCTGTATTGTTTAAAACATTAACATTGTCTGGTAGAATCTTAATCGTATGCATGATTATTTGTATAGTTAATGTCATCGATAAACCACTAGTAGTTCCCAGTATTTTTCATCTAGCAATCGTGCGTAGGAGTTTAAGCTTCTCAGGCAATTTATTGTTTGAAGTGTATACTAAATTCTATGAATTTTATAACTTGTATCGTCCAAATGCTAGTGATTTGATTTTGTAAGTCTTGTGTTGTTTGGTGATTTATTTTCGTGTGTCTAATAAATGCTAGTTTATTTGAAGTTTTTGTTTAATTTAGAAGATTACTGTTCCCCGTGGCTCTACTCGCATTCCAAGCGATACTACTTTCAGCACATGAGTAAAAAGAACTAAGCATATTCTCTGCCAGACACCTACATGCATAGCAAGTTTCATTTCAATCGGTAGTTTTGGTAGGTATGAAAGCGTGAGAGACACTGAAATCTTTCCTAATCTTCACATGAAGATTAGGAAGGATTATTTTACGAGCCGTTTTACAAGTTCTTGCACTTTTTGATCAAGACATACCTACTAGTGAACAGTTACACTACTAGATGACATAGCAACTACGTAAATACTGTATTTTCATGAAACGATTGAGTATTTCATGAAGTGAGCGAATATACGATTTATACGACATCTTTATTGTAACGATCTATATCGAGATCAGTCATCGATAAATATTTTAGGTATCGAGTTATGAAGATGAAAATCACTCACTAAAATAGCTTGACGTGGGCGTGTACAGCGGGGATACAAAGCGATCTCAAAGATTTGAGTTATGTTTGGTTATGCAAATTCTGAAAAAATCTGCATGGACTGTTTCCGACGGAATCATTCGAACTAATTCCTTATTAATTAGGCAGGCTGAAGAATAAAGCCAAACGGGCATAAGTGACCTATTTTTAAAATTGTTTTGTATATTCTCTTCCTTTTGCAATGATTTTTATCCTACAAAAATAACTGGTACCGCATGAAAACCGATCTAGCCAAACGCGATATAATCGTGCACAAACATACATTCATGTTAAACTGAGAACTTCCGTTTTTGAAGTTGGTTTCATAAACTAAAAACACCACCCTGTACCTATGAGTTTTGTAGGTCGTTAAACGAGAAATAATATAAAAAACGTGTTTTCAATAAAAATAAGATGAAATAACTTCTGTAAATGAGTCTAATCGTAAACTAGAAAAAATATCGCAGCTTCGTTTGAAAATACAAAATTGAGATGTTCTGTTAATAAATACATCTCGTTAAAAATATTGGCATGGATGACGTCTGACGGCTGATTTCTTTATCCGATTAATGTTGGATTTCAATAACTGATGTAATCCATTGTTTAGCGATTAGAGATTTAATTTTGAAACCCGCAGTAAAGGTAATTTGGTGTCAAATCAAATCGTTTGCAGAGAATGGGTACAAAATAAGATGTTAAAATTATACAT
The DNA here is from genome assembly GCF_030705265.1 of Helicoverpa armigera. Classification (NCBI taxonomy): domain Eukaryota; kingdom Metazoa; phylum Arthropoda; class Insecta; order Lepidoptera; family Noctuidae; genus Helicoverpa; species Helicoverpa armigera. The sequence continues at coordinate 9,759,632 of NC_087133.1, read as the reverse complement.
AGTTCCAACACATTCCACTTTACGGCATACAAAAGTAAAATAAAATGGTTTATTAGGTACATACAAACATATAAAAATTTTTTAACACCTTATAAACCTATTTTGTTCATACTGTGCAAATAAATACTTTGACTTTGCATCATTGCCCAAAAAAACCTCTCGAAATTCAAACAAATGTGCGAAAAACCAAATAAATTATTATTCAGGTTTTCCCGTGTAGCGTTTCAATTGTTAGTTATTTATGACAATCCGCTCCGATTTCAGGATATTGTATTCACTTACCGGCGGATACAACGTTCTCTTGGTGCCAATTTTACTGTAGGAGGATTGATTTTGAATCGAATAACCAAATTTCGAATATAGTTAAGATGGATCATGATATCGGGACTTGGAGAGGCCTATGTCCAGCAGTGGACTGCGATAGGCTGATGATGATGATGATGATATCGGGATCGAGTTACGATGACTGTTTCTTTTATTTTTTAGCTTTTGCCAGTGGTTTTAAGAGCATCCCTGACAACCTCTTTACGACCCCGGATAAAGAGTAGAAAACCATCCTCGATAAATGGGGTTACTAAAACTGAAAGATTTTTTCAAATCGGACCAGTAATGCCTAAGATTAGCGCGTTAAAGCAAAGCAAACAGACAAACCCTTCAGCTTTATAATATTAATATACCTAGATGATTTGATTTCCATGAGTAAATAGTTAACCAGCATATAATTATGCCGGTTTGATTTTAAATTTAAATAAATAGCCTTTCAGCTGGCTAATAAGAGTCCTTTTATTACTGAAAATTGAATAATGTTTGTACAAGTACCGCAGATAGCAGTTACATACTTAGCAGTTACTTAGTTAGATACCCAAGTGTATAAAGGCTACTAACAGGGAAAAATATTAGAGTAAATGGAAAAAAAAACTAGCCAAGTGCGAGTCGGGCTCGCGCATGAAGGGTTCCGTACCATTATTTATAAAACGGACAAAAACATACGTTTGTTGTATGGGAGCCCCCCAAAATATTTATTTAATTTTAGTTTTCAGTATTTGTTGTTATAGCGGCATCAAAAATATATCATCTGTGAAAATTTCAGCTCTCTAACTATCACGGATCATGAGATACAGCCTGGTCACAGACGGACGGACGGACAGAGGAGCGAAAAAAATACCCTCCCGGTTTACGGAACCCTAAAAGCAAGAAAAAACGCACTTAAAATAAAACATGCCTATTATCTTTTTCATCTTTTTGTAACCATTAAAGGTCGGAAACGAAGGTAATAATTTTAAATGTTTATTCCATTTATTTTCATAAACGAATATTTTTCAAAAGCTTGAAATAAAATTTAATTTCGTCCTTAATGTCGTACCTCGGAAGCATCGAGGCAGAATGATGGAAATACCTTTGCATGAATTGCAAAAGCGCGGGAGCCTCGCTTGAAACTGTATATTAATAGTTTTACGTAAGTCTTTGCGCTTTAAAATGTTTTCAGCTTATGCTGAAACAGGTAAGATTCAGTTTGGAAACTTATGTTCGAGTGAGTTCTGTCAGCAGTCTCTATAATGAATTTTGTCTATGAACTTTTAAGTCTGAAATATACCTAACGTTAGGCGTTATACTAGTTATTGTTCTTTAACCTGCTGATCTTTGAAATCATTGTCTGTTTTAGTTTAGTTTACAGTCGAAGTAAGTTAATATTTTTCGAAATACCTAGTGGATAAGGTCTCCGATTCCCAGATAAAACTGAAAAGAAACGAATAGATGGACAGCTAAATCGCGTTGGTAATATGTAAACATTTATTTCATTTTTCAGGCCGCACACATTAAAAAAGTACGCTTAATTCTCAATATGAAACGCAGTTCTACAAAGAATATTTATTTTCTTTCACAGCCGTATTTAAGCCCCATACAGTTTCAGTGCATACGAATATTAAGCACCTAACAACGGTTGACCGAATTGCAATCCGCGAGTCCTTTTGAAATTCACTCGCAACACGCATAGTGAACGATTTTATTAGATTTTTATGCGAGTTATTCGATTTGCGTGACAACGCTCTTCACACGAGTGTGGGCTATGATTTCATTTTCTAGACTTTGATGGGATTCGTGATAGAACACCCTTTATTTAAAAATAGTTTCGGTAAATGGGTGAAACCGCGGGAAAATCTAATGTCTTATACTTACATATAGATTTATAGAGAAATCAATCTTTTCCAAATTTTCGCGGTGGCATAAGTTATACAAGGAATTAAAAACATTTATTTATTTTCAATTTTTGTTCACACATTCTTCAAGTACCTACGAATAATAATTTGCATAGACCTCTAAACTCAAGGTTTCCCGTATTCAAGTAAGAGGATATATCTATGTTTCTCCGTAACTCAGGAAAAACTTCTTTCTTGTATACAACTTTCGTGGAACTTATTAGTTTATTAGCGTACATGCCTTTGAAAGAAGAACTCTGTAATGTTTTCCACGTTTGGGATTAACCTCATTGCGGGATTCCTTAAGGTCTAAGGATTTCTTAAGAAAGTCTCAAAAGGATTAACTTACTGCTTCTGTACTGATATTGGATATCTGAAAGTGCTGTTTTGTTTGTGAATCTTTCGCAGTAAATTGACTAAACTGTTTTGTAGATTGTGCCGGAGAGGTTCTTAATTTTTTTTGCAGGGCAGTCAAGAATGCGATTGAAGCACCGGGAAACCGACAGTTCAATACTTGCATCATCATCATCACCTTCCTGCCCTGTTCCCAACTCATTTCGGAGTCGGAGCAACATGTCTTTTTCTTCCATTCCTCTCTGTCAGGCGTCATACTTACATCCACTCCCTTCTGCTTCATGTCCTCTTTCAGGCAATCAATCCATCTTTTCCTCGGTCTACCTCTGCCTCTCCATCCTTCAATACTTTATGATATTCAAAAGAATTTTTTACTAAATAAAGACAAAAATAGGAACTATACATCGTATTACTTTAAGTCCACAGCTGAAACAAAAAAGAATTGTCGCTTCGAGCGCTCAGTACCTACGTATAAAATATCCGCTATTTATCCGAGCGTGGTTCTCTAGTCTAGTTAAACCAAGGGGTTTTATTGCAACACTGCTTTATTAATAACCGGACACTTAATAAAGATCAGTTTCATGATATAACTAGCGTTTATTAAAAGACTTATATTTAGCTTGTTATATTCTATTCCAGGAAATGAGGACTGAAATAAGTAGTTATTTTCTTTGTGTGGGCTGACATGTGTATCCAAAATAAACTTGGAAATCTATAATTATAACTTACCTGTGTGTGTGTATGTTTTTTTACTTTTCAGGCGCAAACAGATAAACGGACTTTGACTAAAGCGGTTGGAGTGTAGCAAAGGCAAAAAAAGCAAGGCTTTTGGGACTTTAAAAAAAAATCTTAAAAAATGAAAATTTCTGAAAATGCCTAGTTTTTTTATTTCCATCGTATAGCAAATCTTTTTGGGTATTCTATACGATGGAAATGAAAAACTAGGCATTTTCAGATTTTTTCCAGAAAGTCCCAAAAGCCTTGCACACTCTTTGCTACACACCAACCCGGGAACGGGATGTAGTTATGTAGTTTCCTCGGAAAGAGGGAGAAGGATCAGTCATTAGGAATACGGAAACATTCAAGGTTCAAAACCCTAAATGGCCAGTAATGACGTTGTATGATAAAACATTGGTAGACTTATCGATCGGTCCGTCACCAATACGTTTGTTTTGCTCACCACTTATGATTAATCAATCAATTATCCCCAGCTAGCGGGTAGTTGATGATTAATGATCTATTGCCAATATTTAACCCGCGACGTAACAAGAGGGGAGTTCACTTTTGCTCCATATATGTATGTACGTCTCTCTGTAGCAGTTCTTAAACCAAATTCCAGTGCCAGTTTGTATTTAGAAATTTCATCGAAATCGGCTCAGAAGTTTGCAAGTTATGACCTGTTTTGACAAAGGGAAACAAGAAACTAATATTTAACTTAAATATCAACTTCAAAGCCAATGCACAAAGCTGAAATATACATTAACCTTTGGTGATTTTAGGACGTGTAGGTACGTGCCTGCATATTTTCATACTACACGAAAAAGTCATTCTTTTTCATACTGGTGAAGCGTCAATGCCTTTTTCAATTCAAATAAATAAATGGAACCAATTATTTGGTAACTTTGATAATCAACAAAACTGCCCTCTTTCTCGTTATTCTTTTTTCCCGGTGAGACTATTCACACGCCTCACCACATACTATAAAGCATTATTTCTTCCGCAAAATCTCATACATTTGCAGGTAGTGACTAGCAATTTCTTATGTAAACGATGAAATACCTTGTCTGTGTGTTTATTGAAATAAGTTTTACCCAAGATCACTGAAATGGAAATGCAATCTCCATCTTTGTTTCATATTTACATGTCATGAATGAAATCTCAGACTCACATACATTATATGTTTAAAAGAAAGTCGTGTCAGTTACTCCACTTATTACTTAAGAACGGCTGAACCGATTTAGCTGAAAACTGGCAGGGGGGTAGTTTAGAGCCAGGAGAAGGACATAGGACATAGAGCTTTTATAACAAAAAATAAAAATAAAAAATACAATTATTATTTTAATATATTATTCCGGACATACAGCGCCAAATCTGCCGGATGCCACTATTCCACGCTAACGAAGTCGCAGGAAAAAGCTAGTAATGTGAATAAATATAATCCTTAATGCGAAAGTAACTTTGTATGCTAATCACTCTTTCGCGAGAAAACCACTGTTGCCTTACATACTACACACAAATCGTAGTTGTAACTTATACAGAGTAAAATTGATGTACATTTGGGTTGAAATTGACTCCAATATATAAAAAAATATTTGCACATATCTCTTTCAATTAATTCCGATTCAGAACTTTCATACAAAAAAAAAAGAATAGCCGAGTTAGTAATTTCACGCTTCAAAATTGGCATGAAAAAACTAAAATTGACTGAAAACTGCGTAGCTAAAATATGGCTAGTTCTAAAATGTCTGCATATTACACGGGGTCGACTAGTTTACATTCTCAATAACTTCCAATATAATACAGCTCGCGGTTTTATACGGAACCAACCAATTTCGTTACTGGAAATTGGTTTTCCTCTCGACCTGCTTTTCACGGCGAAAAACTATTTGTGAAGTTATTTTTTTCCAATCATTCGGTTAAGATTCAGTTATGAAATGTGTTATTTTATTTCGATACATTCTATTGCTATCAAAATTCAAAGTTTCATTGTAAACAGAGACAAGTTCGAAAAAAAAGTTTTTCTCACAAAAAAAAATTTGATCAAACGAACGCTTAGGTATAAATAGAAATCCTTAGATAGATCCATTTTTTTGATGCTTTTTGGACAGTGAATTTCTCTAGGTTTCTACAACCTTATTTTCTAGTTCCAAAAACACATACATACCTACTTATAAATAGTAACTATATTAGTTTAGGTCTATATCTAAACCTGCTAAACCTTTAACGTACTAGGTTTAAGGCTAATGGCATCAAAGGCGAAAAATTCTCACACATGCTTTTAGTTCCAGTCTGCTTTTACAGCAAACTTATTTAAGGCCGTGGTTAGACGTTAAGTGCACGTCGCGAGCTATTTGTCGACGATCGTGTCGTCATGCCCTTATTCCCTTTTATTAAATTTCAGCACATGTGAGTGATGAATATTAGAAGACGTGTGCCATATTTTTGATTTAATATTATTTTAGGATACGATGTTCTGAGTACGTAGAGTTTTTATTCAATACTAGCTGTTTTCTCGCGGTTTTACCTGCGTTCCGTAGGAACTATTGACCGTAATGGGTTAAATATAGCCTGTGTTAGTTGGGAAGAGTGTAAGTAGCTTTCCAACAGATAAATAAGTTCTCAAATCCGTTCAGTAGTTTCGGAGCCCTTAGGGTAGAAACCAACAAAAAATTTCCTCTATAATATTGACGAGTAATGTACGTATTTGGACCTACAAGATACAAATTGATATTTAGGCCCATGGTTTGTGAAAAATGGTTAGCTATAAGATTCTATGGACTTATTTTAAAGACGAGACTTATTGAAATGGGTATACCAGTGTCTTCTAAAAAAAAAAAATGGGTTTCATTTGGTTTGGTTGCTGATAATTTGTTAATGCAGTTTGGTACATACTTTTGTGTGAGTTATATATTAATATCATTTTAATCCGTATACATATGGCTTCATAACATTAAAATTAAAATGAATAATAATACGTAATATTCAATATTTAACATGATCCCACTGTAAATCAGAACCGTTATACCATTATGTTGCGAAATCACGAAATGTAATTCCAACGTACATTTTCAATATAAATGTAGATTTTCGACAGCGTATTTCGACAGTTTATTGAATAATCCGTTTTGGTACAAACGCAAATAAACATTTTCACAAATTACTTGAAGCCGGAAAGGATTTCTGTGTCCACTTAGGTTTTGTTCTTTTACGGTACGATAAAGAAAAATTTATATTGTACCACACGGCCGGGAGTGTCCCATTTTGTCCATTAAATAGTGGTCACTTTGTTGGAGGTAAAAATGTTACCTAATTTAAGTTCTTTTGAAAGAGTTTATTTTTTGCTTTCAGTTGAATTTATTAAGTGTCGCAGAACAAAATGTAATATCTCTTACATTGCGCTTTTGTTTTTTGCTCATTTGTTTTAATGCACATACAAACTTAATTATAAAGTTACTTATCTAATGATCATATTATGTCTAAGTAATAGCATACTACATAGAACTGGCGTATCGAATATAAATATTATATAAATACACAGTAAAGTAAAGAAAAGAAATTATTCAAAACGGAACAACAACTCATGTATTAAATTAAAAAGATAATACAAACCGAAGTAGATAAAAGGTCGAAAATAAGAATAACATTTTCATCATAAACCCTTACCCTACAAGTAGCAACAAAAAATAACTACCTCGATCTTTGCTGACCGTTTGAAACCATAAAGATATCATTCTCACCTTCAGAACATAAAATGAAACGTTCCTTTTGACGCTATAAATCATTTTCAATGTGACACTAGCAATTGCCAAGTTCTCAAGTTTGGCAGAACTTATGGTTACAATAGTTAGTTTTAAGTTGCTCTACCGTTGTTATGCTTGTTAGGTATGTTTACATGTGTTTCAGGAATGTAGCTTCGGCTTGGATAAAACTGTTGAGATTTTGGAATATTGGGACTCACTGAACCGTGAAATTTTAAAGCCCTAGGCCGCCCATTTTTTATTAAGTATGTACCTACTTAAGTTTCTTAAAGAAGGAAAAAATATAAAAGTTTCTTAGTAATATTTAATGTTGAGTTATCTTGTAATTCTGATCCTCCGAGGGTAAAGAAGAAGGCTATATCGTCATCCTAATCAGATTTTCTAGTCGATCTTATATCTCCCGGATACCTGATAGTGAAATGCGCACCTCAATTCACATCTATCTTACCTAGTAATTAAGTATGATCTCAATCAAACATTCACCCGACTAAATCTTTAGTGTACCGACTAAAAGTTAAGTGAACTGTAGTGAGACACTAATGGAATTTTGTTGCTTTTACATCCAGTATTAGCAGCTCGATACCTACTATAAAATTAAGTTAGCAACGAGCTAAGTAATCAGCCTGATGTGTACTTAACGATTTCAGGCTCCACGTTTACCGTTTAAAAATAGATGGTTCATAGCAGTGTTTTAAAGATTTCACAATTTTAGGTCTACAGTTCTTTAAATAACGTAACTTCTAGAGCGAGAGAATCTGCTTTTGCAGGACTTACAATTAAGTTGAATAAATTCTTTCGATTTACTTAAAAAGTTTTAAACAACTTCAGGAAAAAACATCATAATCATATTTTGAGAAACTTCAGCGATTTTCAAAGGAAAAATTATGAAGAGCTCTCATAATTTCTCTTAAATATAATATTTATTCTATCTCTTGAGACTGAGTATTTTCGCCTTTGTTTGTTGTAACAGACTTTTGATGTCCTAACCAGAAGTTTTCGATGGTCATCGAGGAACAACATTTTATTTACCAATTGTTTCTAGGTATTTTTCATGTTTCTACATATGTAAGTCTTTACCATACCTTTTTTATGCCTAAATAAAGGTATACACGTCGCCAAAAATACTGAAAAAAAGTTACATACCAAGCATAGCCAAGCTATTCTTAGACAATCTCTCAGCTTCTCTGTCAGCTACAATAATAAAAACAAAGACAAAAATAAGGGCAGTACAGATAAAAGAAAATCCCCATTCAGCACGCACATCTAATCCCAATGTGTTCATCAGCGGTCACGACCCACTTCTATAAGTATTAAGTAAGGCCCATTCACTTACGAGACAAATAGATATGTCTATTGTCTAGCCTTTACCCAAAATATGGAGTCAGTTTCTAGTCTTAACCAGATGCAGGTGAGTAACAGTGTTTTAAATGGAGTGACTGTCTATCTGACCTCTTCAACCCGTTACCCGGGCAACCCGATACCCTTAACAACAGCCAAAGATGTTCAAATGACAGCCGGGATCCACCAGTTAATCGTGCTTTTTCAAACCTGGAAAAAGTCGTCATGACGAGATGGTCACCCATCCACGAATCGACCGCGTCAAGCGTTGCTTAACCTTCTGATTGATAAACCTTTGTAGCTACTACTAAGCTACCAAAGTAAAAATAAAAAGCAGTACAGATAAAAGAAAATCCCCATTTGGCACGCACGTTTAATCCCTATGTGTTCATCAGCGGTCACGACCCTCTTCTGTAAGTATTAAGTAAGCCCCATTCACTTACGAGACAAATAGATATGTCTAGCCTTTTTCCAAAATATGGGATCAGTTTCTAGTCTTAACCTGATGCAGGTGAGTACCAGTGTTATACATGGAGAGATTGTCTATCTGACCTCTTCAACCCGTTACTCGGGCAACCCGATACCCTTTAACTTTCTAGCTTCTTACTGCCCGTAACGATAGCCAAATATATTTAAATGACACCCGGGACCCACTAGTTTATCGTGCCTTCCGAAACTCGTCATGACGAGATGGCCACCCATCCTCGGAACGACCGCGCCAAGCGTTGCTTAACCTTCTTCGATAAACCTTTGTAGCTACTACTACTACCAAAATAAAAATAAAAAGCAGTACAGATAAAAGAAAACTCCCATTCGGCACGCACATATAATCCCAATGTGTTCATCAGCGGTCACGACCCACTTCTACAAGTATTAAGTAAGGCCCATTCACTTACGAGACAAATCACTGGAGGCTTAATGAACTGTGCTTTATTATCCACTTCTTGTTTTATTATTCTGTACACGTAAAAAGGAAGATTTTTTGTAGGTTAATGTGGTAGGAAAGTATATATCTATACTAATATTATAAAGAGGAAAACTTAGTTTGTTTGGTTGTAATGGATAAACTCAAAAACTGTTGGACCGATTTTAAATATTCTTTCAAAATTAGAAAGCTATATTATCTGCGAGTGACATAGGCTATATTTTATCCCGGAACGGGCAGTAGCTCCCACGGGACGAGGGTGAAACCGCGGGAAAACGGCTAGTAGTTCTATAAATAGGTAGTTACTTTTAGCAATGTAGGTATAAATATAAATATAAAAAAAATATAAAATATGTTTATTTCTCCCAATAATACAAATGCCGTTCATTTTAACAATATTAATGTAAGGAAGGGAGACAGGAGCCCATACTAAGTAAAAAACTTGTGACATGGGTCTCCTGGCCTCCTTGACCCGAACAAGTATGTTGGTTCTAACAAAATAAAGAACAGTTAGTTTGGGAGTGAGCTAGATGAGTGAGTTATGGAAGTGAAAATGTTTTGGGGTGTGTGTGATTGTGCGTGCGTGTGAGTGTGAGTGTGTTGTGTTTGTGATTGTGTGTGGATGTTAGATATCTTTGTGCGTGTTAAGTAGTTCCTCTGTTTCCTCATACTTAAGAGTAAGAAGCCATTTGATCACTTTTTTCTTACATTCTAGAGTTGTATTTGAGTAGATTGAAAGTTTTCTATTAATATAGTTATATAAACGTGCACCTTTAAAAAAGAAATATTTATTGCTGAAGGCTGTTCTGGCTGGTTCTGTAGGGCATATTTGATACTTACGACGCTGAGACAACGTTGGGTTACTTGGGTTAAATAGAAGAAGCCTATGTTGCCTAAGAACAACGGAAAGAACATACAGTTGCCTAACTGTTAGTACCTCAGCTAGTTCATAGAGTTCCGAAGTAGAGAAAAGCCTTGGTTTAAATAAACTAATTTTTAATATAAGTCTTTGGGCCCTCTCTAATTCTATTAGGTGGCTCTTAGCTGCTCCACCCCAGGAAGAAATGCAGTAGGCAAGGACGGATTGACAAAGCGCTAAATAGACTGTTCTCATAACTTTAGAGTCCGCTACATGTCTTAGTTGTTTAAATATATATGCTAATTTTCGCACTCTTTTTGCAACATTACTTATATGTTCTGAAAAATTAAGATTTTCGTCAATGGTTACCCCTAAATATTTTATAGATTTAGTTTTTTGAATCTGTGGACAGGAACAATTTGTGCTTTGGGTTAAATCACATGAATGCGCTATAATTTTATGCGGTGGTGAAACAGAATTACGTAGAGAAAAGTTATATAGTACGATTTATTTGTATTTAATGTTAGTGAGTTGTTAGATAACCAATGACATACCCTATTTAAGCCTAGTTGGGCGTATTCGAATACGCTTGACCACGAGTCTCCAAAAAAGGTGAGGGTTGTATCATCAGCATAGGAGATTATTTTACAATTTTGAAGATTGAGTTGACATAATCCATTAATGTAGCATAAAAATAGGGTAGGGCCCAAAATACTTCCTTGAGGGACTCCAAAGTTAACAGAACACTCCCCGCTCAATGTGTCAGATATCCTTACCCTCTGCGTCCGACCCAGGAGGTAGCTTTCAAACAAAGAAAGTTGTTTATCCCTGATACCGAGACTCTCAAGCTTAGCTAAAAGCTTGGGAAGAGAGACTGTGTCGAAAGCTTTTGCAAGGTCCAGAAATATTGTTAGGCATTTAGTTTTGGCATCTAGCTTCCTTGCAACAAATTCTGTAAATGTGTGTACGGCATCATCGGTTGATCTGCCCTGCCTAAAACCATATTGGGCGTCAGATAACAAATTTTTTGATTCTAAAAATTTGACGAGCCTCTTATTAATAATCTTTTCTAGGACCTTCGATAAAGACGGTAGTAAAGATATTGGACGGTAATTGTTGACACAGTCTCTCGCCACACTTGTGAATGGGTATAACTATAGATTGCTTAAAAACCTCCGGAAAGACACCAAGATTCAAGCAATCATTGAAGAGGTCGGTCAGGGGGGGTACAACGAACTCTTGGATCAGTTTAAGCAGTTGGCTCGAGATGCCATCATATCCAGTACTGCTGCTCGACTTTAAGTTGTTGATAACATTCCTCACTTCATCAACATCCGTTTCAAGCAAAACAAAAGAATCCGCAGAGGCACCTTCAGTGCCTGTATCAGATGTCAACGATGTGGGAGTATCCTACCAGCCAAGTTTGCACCAACAGAAGCAAAGAACCCATTAACTAGATTAGCAGAATCAACCGGCGTTCCCTCAATAGATAATAATTCCTGATTGGGAGGTTTAGTTTTGTGCGAGTTGGTAATATTTTTAATGCTATGCCAGAGCATTTTACTATTGTTTTTTGCCTTTTCTAATTCATATTTTTCGTATTTGATTTTACATTTTTTAATTAAGCAATTACAAAAATTTCGATATCTTTTATAAGTAGTAGTAAGTGTGACATTATTAGGATCACGTTTTAGTTTTAAATGCATTCTATCCCTATTTCTTATGCATCTTAATAAACCTACTGTAATCCAGGGTTTTAAAGTAGCTTTATTTCGGGGTATTTTTATATTAATTGTATTAAGATGAACTAAATTTTGTAGATAATTGATAAGGATACTACTTGCTGAGTTTGGATTTTGGTTACATAAAAGCTTTCTGAAGTCAGTATTTTTGCACTCCTGACTGATGTTTTCGAAATTGATTTTACAAATTGTTCTATTACTATGGAAGTTATTGTTTTTATTTTTATGGCAAAATAATGTTGATCCGTGATCTGTAATAGTTGTGTTAAGTACAAACGACATTGATGGCAAGGTGGTTTTCAAAATGACGTGGTCAATACAACTTTTACTTCTGGTTGTGGAGTCATAAGCGGGGAGTAGGCCATGAAACGATAGCAATTCTAAATAGCGTGATGTGTTAGAGTTGGAGTCCATTAAATTGATGTTGATATCTCCTATAATAAATATATGTCTAAAAGAGGATAAATCGTTTAGAATATCATTTAATGAATTTAAAAAATTATCAATGTTTTTGAAACAATGGGGCCTATAAATTGAAATAATTACAGTATCAGCACTTGTCTTAATAAGTAGACAATTCGCATCGAGGAATGTCGGCTCCTCCACCTTATGCTCAAGCGATTTACTAATAAATAATATCACTCCGTCATTTTGATTGTAATGGTCTGAGCTGCTGTATGAGTAATAGTCATTCAAAATAGGTAAGTTTGTTACAAAAGACAGCCAACATTCCGTCAGTATTATAACTTCACAGTCTATTTTTAGTTGTTGTAATAAGATGCAAAAATTGTCATAGTTTTTATTTACACTTCGGATGTTTTGGTGCAAAATTTTTAGATAAGATTGAGGGTTAATAATTATATGTTCACAGTCTTCAGGATTACAGACAAATGATTCGCTTGCATTGAAATTGTCAAGTTGATTAATTAAATTGTTAATATCCGAGAATTTTATAGGTTGACAAGAAAGGAAGTACGTAAAATTGATATAATAAATTAATTAAATTAGAGTATCGTAAGAATTTCAATTGATAATTGTAAATAATAGATAGGTTAGTTACAGTTACTTTGCACCGGAATTGGATAAGAAGACTATCAAGTATAGGTTGTGTGGTTGAAGTGTCTGTAGAAGTATGAGGGTGTATGGGTGTTGTATATGTGTATGTATGTGTGGTAAATCTTAAGCTAATTAGCATGCAATTATACAGTTTTAATACATTTTTTATAGAGTTAACATTGTATAATACTTCTGGATATAATTTCAAAATAAAATTTAAGGAATAGACTAAGCATAGTCAGAATTTGTTTTTTAAATTAATTAAATCTAGTTCATTTTTAAGCTTGATGGGGTGATCTCCCTCTTTTTTTCTTAAGTAAATCGTTCCCTGCGTGGACCAACAAAATTTGTAATTGTTTGTAGAGGCAAAATCTCTAGCAAGAAAGTGCAATCTCTTCATTTTTGGTGTAAGGTAGTCGGCTACGTATATTAATGAACATGGCCCATCGAGTTTAATTTGAGTGGTATTCAGCTTGTTAGTGCTGTGTTCTTTATTATATAGTTTAAAGGAGGATACTACTTTGTACTTTAACATGACAGAAGAGAAGTCTACGATTATAGGTTTTTTAGAATCATTTTTAGAGTAACCCCTGTAAATGTTTCTTATATCTGCAGGTACTATAGGGACATCCAGAGTCTTGCATAAATTGGATACTACAGTAAAAAGATTATCTATGTTTTCATTTTTAGAAAGTGGGATGTTTCTTAACTCGACACACGAGCTTTTCGAGATCCTATCTAGATATTCAATCCTGTGTTCAAGGCTTTGAATATATGCCAAGTCAGACTTTTTCTCCTCTTCCAACTTCTCAATTTTCAGCTTGATGTCATCATACTGACTGGAGATTGCATCCATGCTCGCCATCATTTCCCTGTTTTGGACTTTAATAGCCTCGACAGAATCTAGAAGTCGTTGATATTTTTTATCTTGCTTTTCAGCCCAATCTTTGAACATTGATTCCATTTTCGACATAAAAACTTCAAGATCGTCTCCCTGCTTCCGTTTTTGCGCTCTTTGGGTAATATGAGATGGTGTTATTGAATGCTCTGTGGTTTTAACAGACGTGGATGCATTAGGAGGAGACCGTTGGAGTGACATTTTCAGATTTCAAAGTGAATATGGTTAAATCGTGTCGATCCAGTATTAGAGTATTCACTGGTGAAAGATTCTCCCGCAAATAATTTTTGTTTTTGTAATATGGCAACTCTGATGGGTGATCAATGTCAAATCGAGTGACAGTTGGTCACGTATCTTGACAGATGACCGCTGGTTAGACGTACGGTGAAAACTGACAGTTGTTTTGACGTATGGTGACAGATCTAGTTTGTTGTGACAGATGACAGCTCACCGTGAAAGTTGACAGCTCACTGTGGCAGATGACAGTTCACTTTGGCAGATGACAGTACCGCGTAGCTCACCGATTATCTCTGTTTCAGTTGTTGCTGTCTTCTTCGCACTGTTATTCCGGGTCGCTTGTTAAGTTATGTGCGCCTGGTACTTCACTTAGTGATTTTTAGTTATTATTTTGTAGAAAATTGTAATATTTTAAATAAAACTTGTAAATGTGCACACGTCTAGTCACTATCGTGGTCCGGGGGGGAAGGGAGGTAAGTGAATGATAATGGTGTCAGTCAAATAATTAAGTTAAAAAATGCTGTTAACATTAAATAAAGCTAAAAGTTCTTATGTATGCTTGAGCGACCTAATCTAGAAAACTGCTGGTTCTATAAAAAAATAAATCTATGACAGTGCTGGTCTTTGCATAAAACCAAAAAAAAAAAATGTTAACTATAGCATTCAAGCTTTCCGTATTAATGTTTCGAAAAAAGAATCTAACCACTATAACCAATGGAACCTCATTTCTATTCTCTCACGACCAGAAACAAAAGAAAATCCACCAACGTACGTCAGAACATAATCTCAGTTGGAATCACAGCAGGTGTCACAGTCTACCATCGATAAGTACATCAACCCATTTCCTTTGTGCAGTTGTACCAACAATAGTGGGGCACGCAGCGATAAGCACTTTGTAACACTGGTTTGCTCTTACTCTGGGGAAGTTAGAAAAATAAAATTGAATATCTGATAGGATTTGCTGACGGTATTATTTTATTCTGTGGTGTATTTTTAAAAGTGGATTAATAATATTGTGCATTTATTTATTAAAGTTTATAAATTCAAAATTCGAACACAATTAAGTTCCATTTTTAATTGGTGCGTGTTTTATTTTTTTTGAGAAGTGGATTCTATTTCACTTTTTCCTACACAGAAGAGTGAGACAAAAATAATGTTTTGAGAATACTTTTCCATTATGAATGCTAATAGCCTGTATTGCTTCAGTAAAGTAATTGCATGATTGATAATTTCATTCCTAAGGGCTCCGCAATCTCGATTCGGGACAGACAAATTAAATTAACACAAGTGACATTCGCTAAGTATGATAAATTAATGAAGCAACATAAATTAGATTCTTTATAGAGTAAATCGTTTGAAGTCTATCACACTTCTGCCGGGGCTGCGGGTTGTTCGAAAGAGATACCGCGGCCCTGGCACATAAAAGGCCTATGACGGAACACGACGGTTTTTAGTCAGTAAGAGTCTGACACTCCCTCACCGCTGCTAACCCACAGCGGGAGGGGTCATTTGATGATTTTTGACGTCGTTAAAAAAAAAGTCTATCACACTTGATTTTCATACAATTTAATTTTATTATATGGGTGCTTCAAGAAGTTTGAAAGGCAGATAAAACTGCAAGAAATATACTACAAACCTTTTGAGCAAAACTAACAAGCGTTACTGAACCCGTATTAGTCGTGTGAATAAATTCCCTTTCAAAATATCTTTTACAAAAGATACAGAATGTTCATACATCCGAAAATGGCTTACACGGACCAAAAAGGTTATATTGTACACTTACGGCCGCTTCCGATATTCGATCTATCTATTGTTTGGTTACTAGAGATAGGTATTTGACTTGTGATGTCCTCCTAGCCGATTATCGGTTACGACGGCTGTTCTCATGTAAGGAGATTAGCCAACTGCGCAGGACATATTATAGTGCACAAGCATTTGCGCAGACACAGGTGCACTCACTTTTCCTTCGAGAGTGAAGGAATAGTGAGTGCATATGTAGCTCGATGGGACGGCAATCCGACACGACCGGAGAGAGATCAGGCGCAGGACCGACATTTACGTGCTCTCAGATGCACGGGTGTATCAATCGCCAACTTCCAGGCTCCGGGCTGCTTTGTGAAAGTCTTCTAAAATCCACAAAGAGATTTCGGCCCGACTCGGGAATCGAACCTGAGACCTTACTATATTACTTGTAATAAAGTTACTTGCTATAATAATATTACTTGTATGGGTCTAATTTCAAAATTCTATCTCTGGTTGGCTTAACAACAGATAGCTGGTAGGATATTGCAACGGGCCGTTAAGAAGTAAGTAAACCTTTTTGATACCGAGCTCCTTTCAACACGAGTGTTGGGCCTAAACTAATTTTATCGATATTATATTTTTTCATATCTCGATATGATAGGGTGTCAAAAAGGTGAAGAAAATACGGCTGGAGTGTTAAACGGTGCGATAAATTTTATTTGATTTATAAATATTGGATACGTTCTTTTTGGCTCCTTGTAAAAAGAAAAGTTTCGCTTGAGAAGAAAGAGGTCTAGATTATTTTTAGTTAGATAAGAATAAGATACTACTATTTTACGTAGTTTCTTTTTGCTTTTCAGTACAAGTTCTTTATTTATAACAAAAATATATATGTTCAGAATTATTTACTCATCGCTGTCGACTGGGAGCGTGCCCAAAAAGCTGGCATCATGGCCAGATGCTACTTACTTAGCATTTCGGAGTGTCATAATTATGGTCCTTTAACACAGCCAGAATGGCCAAAATTAGGTACCTACATATCACATTATTTAAACCCGACGAAAACTCTCTTCTACCTTACAAATGCATTAACGAACGCCGCAAAATTAACAAAAGAGTGACGAACTTTAACAACGACAAAGTTCGTCATCGAATTTACAATGTACATACATTGAACAACCTTTGTACGAGAATTCTGATGACCTTTTACCTGACTACCTGAATAAGCAAGTAAGAGCACTTGACTTGATGTGAACGAGGCACAGGGCTCGTTTACATACATAAATCGAGGGTAACTTCATGTGTAATTAGAGGCTGGTAGATGAAGGCTAGTATTCGATCTATAGCCAATTAGAATGGTGTAATTGACGTATATTGAGCCGTATTCTGTTCTAACTTTGTGGTTATCAGAAATCTATACTCTATACTACTTTATATATTAAAGAGGAATAATTTTGGTTTATTTGTAAAGGCTAAGAAACTATAGAACAGATTTAAAATATTCTTATACTGTTGAGAAGCGAGACTAGGTATGCCCGAGTAACACAGACTTTATTTTAGCCGAGTACGGGAAAAAAATTCTCGGGAATGCGGATGATACCGCGGGGAAACTACTAGACGTTTATAAAGTGAGCAAACTTTTACGATGCTTATGTACATTATTAAGATAAATATTAGTACTGCTGTGTAAAACATATAGTCTTGTGTATGTTAAGTACGCCGAATAGACTTTGTTCCCAATTCCGATCTACGTAGAATACGGCTTGTTCCCAATTCCAAGATTATATAACCTTATAAATAATTCATTATCATAACAAAATCCTTGCTCATTAACGTGTGAAATCTTCATTATATTAAAGATTAACTTCGAAACAAAGCCTTTTAATATGAAATATTAATAATTTTGTCTGAATATAACTGCGTTTTTGAGTGAAAATTCGTAGTTGCGTGCTCGTCAAAGGATTTAAGAGGGCTTAAAGTAAGAGCTCTGAAATTACTTGAACATCAATTTGGCTGGTAGTGACTAGAATATTCAAGTGGCTAGTGGTTCGTGAAATTAATGAAGAGATGTAAGTAGTAAAGCGACAAATGTTAGTCATTTTTCACAGTTCAACTATCTAATATACGACGCGGTTACTGATGTTTAGTTACTATACGCACTTCTAGCAGAGTATATTTTTAAATTACGCGACAGTACCTACCTACCTACCTCGTAATACTTTACATTGTTTGTAGCCATGAGTCGTTATAACAAGGATATCTTGGATGTTATATTGGAGAAACGCACTTGTAGGATATATTTTTAGGTAAGTAGATGCGTTAAATGTGACGAACCATTTTTTTTATAAAATATGTTGCCAATGATGATAATTAAAAGTTTGCATCGGTTGCCCGTTTCACAATAGATTGTTACAAGAGCCTTTGGTGGTTCGGGTAACTGAGTTAAAGAGGTCAGATAGGCAGTCGCTCCATACAAAACACTGGTACTTAGCTGCAACCGGTTAGACTGGAAGCCGATCCCAACATAGTTTTGAAAAGGCTAGGTAGATGATATTACAAGAGACTTAAAGAAACCAACAAAATGTGACCAATAGGTAACACCTTTATTTTGAAGGACCAATGTTGATATTCGACTAATTCTGATAATCCTGTTTCGGACACAAACTTATGGGGCCAATATTGGTTATAGGAACAATGTTTTCACATACTTTAACGCATAGAAAAACACTACTTACTGCGTAATACATACTTACGTTCCATGAACCCACAAGGGGCAGCTTGTTTATCTTAGAACCCTTCGTAATCCCCGCATGAAGGATTCCTTTCACGACGGCCATATTTACATATATTCCTCACAGAATAAGAACCTCATCTATAAAGATTTATGTAAGAAATAAAATAAAAATAATAAGTATTTTGGTATTTTATGGGCTGAGCTGCTTTTCATCTCTGGATGTAAAAATGGTCTAAGGTCACTTGGAATGGTATTTTATTGGCTTTTTTTGTATTTCGAATGTGAAGATTTGTTTGTGGTGAATAAAAATACTATAAACTCTACTAAGTATCTTTTGCCTTCGTTAATTCGTACATCTATATTTTATGATAAAGAAGAAACAATTTTGTTGTTTGTTTGTAAGTTAAGTCTCAAAAAGTACTGAACCAACTTGAAAAATTCTTCCACTGTTGGAAAGCTACACTATTCCCGAGTAACATAGGCTATATATTTTATTTAGCCTATGGGACACGGGAGAAACCGCGGGAAAACGTCTAGTTAAGAATGGAGTTAAAGTTTAATTCTTCGGGAAAATAAAAAAAGAACTAATGAAATGATTCATTTAATCACATTAAGGCTTACATTTAAGAATATTTACATACAATTCACTATTAATTAAGTACAGTTAAGTAGAAAAATAAGTCCGTAAACGAATAGCTTTAAGCTTAATTTTAATTATTTACATCAATGGTACTCGTATTTACATGTAAACTTAATTAGAATCAATGTGGTTTCAATGAAAAGCGACTGCGACATTTTGAATAAAATATATACCTAACTTTATTTATACGTTTATGTGCAATGAGACTATAGGTACTGTTAATTAGTTAATTACCCATATCTATATACATATTGAAAGATATTGAAACTGTAAATAATATTGTAACACCTTTATAACATATGTTTTTTAACAAATAAATTTATCTTTATCTTTTATCTTTTTGATCTTTATATTCTTAAAGGTGAAGAAAAATTGATGTGTTGTGTACCTACACCTGTTGATCCATTTTATTGTTACGTCAAACGTATGTTGTTTTTATCTTATCGACGCCATCATTTTGTGATTGGCGAATTTTACTATTACAACAATAGAAACAGAACATTTTATTTTAGTAATTAAACATAGTTTATGTACCTGGTAATAAACTGGCGGTATGTTGTGGTTTATAATGAAAAAGTAATTTTCAATTTCAAAAAGTTCAGTTGAAAAAAGTTGTTACTTTTTAAGTAGTTAGTATTGTTAGAAAAGGTTTGGCTTGGATATAAAGTTTCTGAGCTAACACAAAAGTGCTCTTTTCTTCCTTGTATGCACTATACACTTTGTTCTTCAAGGTTTTCTTTGTTGAAAAACAGAAATAAATCGAATTCTTCACATTTCTTTTGTTTCTCCAAACAATGCGTAGAATTGATAAATAATAGCGAGTTTTTTTATACTATTTTATAATCAAAATCAAAAAGTCATTAATTCAAATTACAGAAAAAAACACTAAAAAGCAAAAAAAAAACCTAATTTGAGGTGCATCGGCCTAGAAGTCGGTGTCTAATGGATGTTACTAAGTTGAATTTGCCACCGACTTCTAGGCCGATGCACCTCAAATTAGGTTTTTTTTTTTGCTTTTTAGTGTTTTTGGAAGTCGGTTTAATTTTTTTGTAAAAAAGTTTTTTATTTACGGCTTTTTAGTAACACGAATAGTTGTCACTATCCATATTAGTGGAAAGTTCTCTTCAATACAAATAATATGAGCCCAAACACGAGGTACTTTACACATTCTGTTGGCGAGTTCCCTCGACCCTCTCTGGTCTCCAGCATCAGATCAACTCCAAACCTTCACTGTTGAATAGTGTTTTCAGGCATACACCTGAGTGTCAAGTTTTTACCCTATGTATGCCTACAACTTTCGAAGGTTGCCCTCGATTTCTCAGGGTTTCCATCATCAGATCCTGACGACTATGGGACCAACTGGCAGCAATTCCGCGTCGAACAAAAAAGAATCACGTAAATCGGTCTATAAACCTCGGAGTAATCGATGTACATACATAGAAAAAAAAAACATACCGGCCGAATTGAGAACCTCCTCCTTTTTGGGAAGTCGGTTAAAAAACATAAAAACATGACTAGATACTGACCTTTAGGCACATAAAGCATTAATTTAAATTACAAAAAGAATATCATTGAAACCCACATACAAAATGCAACATGCAATAAAAACCTAGAAATTATCGGTATGAAGTTACTTAATTAAATAGGACGGTAGTTATATATAGGAGACTAGCACATAATATAAATAGAATTGTCACCACACCTAGGTTACATAGAGAAAGTCATTTGCAAAATTGATCGCATAAAAAACGCTTTTAAGAAGATTAAATAATAAAACTGAAGGCATATAGAATTAATTACAGTATTGCAATTAATTTAATAAGAATTAAAACATAAGTTTCAGACGAAATAGTCATTCTCTTAACAATGGGCAAATGATTTCCATAAACATGACACGCAATTAAGTAACTAATTAACGTAAAAGCGGCAATTATAGGACAGGCAGTTCAGACAAAGAAAATGTATAAAAAATGTCGGTAGAATGTCAATAAAGAAATATATTCAAATTGCAGGCTAGATTGTTTATACTTATTTTCTTTCAAGCGAAGTTACATCAAACTCAAAGAATGTATGATTTGAGAGAAAACTGAATATAATTTATGAAATCAAAGTGTATTAATCAAAGTTAAGAAAACATTATTTACCATATGTTGATATATTAACATTATTATTAGATTATTAGATAGATTAATTTCAATTCAACGCATCAAAGAAAGAACTAATAGGTACTGTGCCTATCACAAATATTTGTTTGGAAAATACATCAAATATAATTTTCGACAAAGGCACAGAAAAATATTTTTGTCAATATAAAGGTACTCGAAAATGACGGATTCCTTGCTAAGAGTTAAAATTCAATAAGTATTAGGGTGTGTCACCATTGTATGGAGAAAAAAAAAGTGTGTTATTTCTTTGCGTAATACCTCTCAAAAGTTGAAGGGCAACAAAAGTAACTAGAAAATGTCAAAAAAGTTCAGACTTTAATATACTTTTGGCTCGCTCAAGCGACATCAATGACTGAAAAAAAAAAATTTTGCTGTAAAGTTCTTAGTCGGTTCTTATGTAATTTTTTTCACATACCTTTGTACCAAATCACGTGTATCTTTAAATACATATGTGAATAAGGAAATACAATGATAACAAGTAAAAATAATTAAGTTTATATTATAAAAATACGTTACTTAAAATCGGTTTCTGAGTTGAATTTTGGCATTATTTGCCTAGAATTTTGCTTGCCAGCAAAAATACAAACAAAATTATTTAAAACATTTAGATGAAGGAAATCTTGACGAATTTGACTTTCCATAGCTTCCCTGTCACACTCAGTCTGTCGAAAGATGTGTTAAGTCGACAACGGAGCAGGAGTTAACAGGGAAACTATGGAAACTCGAATTTCTCGATATTTCTTTCATCTAAGTACATTTTTTTTAGATTATCAATCTCCTAATTATGCATTAGCGGAGGTTCTGTTAAAACCAGAAACTTGCCTTGCCAATCAATCATGTTGTAATAATTTTGGCATTCAAAGTAATTTTTTGGAATAACAGAAGATCTCATCATCGTTGCTTGTCGCAAAGTGCGAGCTTTTATAATTCTTTTGCAACCAAGTTATCTTATATGCTCGTTGTTATCGGTTAACATTAGCAATAAGTTTTCTTGATGATCGAAATATGCGTTCCGCTCTATTACTGGATCCAATAAAGCCTTTATGTCTTCAGATAGATACCTTGAGCTTTTAATAAGAAACCACAAATTTCTAGCTCCGTCTTGACATGAGCTGTTTATTTTAATGTGAAATCAAGTTGGACTGCATGTTTTGCAGATATAATTGCCATTAAAATCAGTCAATTTGTCGTCAGTTCTGTAGAAACATACAGTGGTAATATCCTATTAGCAGTCATGAGCCATCTAGCATGTGACATTTTACCAGGAAACCGTTTTGCTAAATCGTAGCTAACCGATCCGGTTGACACTGCCACACACAATATTGTTGATCTTAGCTTAATTTTAACATTGATAGGTCTAGTAAATAAACGGCGATTAATTCAAATTTAGTGATTTCTCTATTTTCACAAGTTTTTAGCAATTTACCAATAGGTCCTGAAAACGCTCTCGCGTATAAGTAGGTATTAAAAACAATGGACTGTCAAAATTGGTATTTTTTTAACTCGGTCGTATTACTAACGATGCAGTTATGATAAAATAACTGTTTAAGTGCATAGAAGTAAGAAATATAACCTGCCGATGCCGAACCAAATTTCACTATGTTTATAAAACTTCAAGGTCATTGAGCGAGCCATAAGTAGGTATGTATAAAAAAAATATAAATGCCACTTCTAACGACACTCAAGAAAGCAACTTTTGAGAGGTATTAAATGTAAAAATTCGAAAGTTGAAAAAAATGACACACCCTAATAAGTATTCCGTCGGAACTTTTACAAAGGGCTTAGAAATTCCTTTTATTATTTACCAAACAATAAGACAGTGCTATAGAAATTTCCATAAAAATAATAAAATGTGGAGGTTTGGGTGTGCCGAAAACCTTACGCTCAATAAAAGAAAAACAAAAGGCTTCCAATTAAAGTGCTTCATTCAATCCAATTGAGGAAACAATTAATTGATGAAAGTGGAACGAAAATGGAATAGTATTGAATTTGGAACGGTTAAAAATAACCAAAGAAAATTTCATTAGACCATCAAGATAATATACACTTTTGCACGGAAAACTTATAATGATACGTTCCACACACACATGCAAAGACGTAGAGAGCTGTTGTGAGAGTGTGTGTCGGCATTAGAAGGCGCCATGACGTTTGCCCTTACAAGTCATCCTCACTCCAAATGAATACAAGTTTCACCTTATAAATACATAAACAAAAGCATAACGATGCGTCCTATGTGAACCATCTGGATGCGAACACGAAGCGACATGGCGCGATGCGAAAACAACAAACAGTCGATTTCTTTTAATTGGTTTCCGTGGCGTAGCGTTCCTTCAGTTTGCTTCGGATCGCTTTGCACTGGCGTTAACTTGCCCACCCAAGACGCATCTTCACGAAAAAGCTCCAGTAAAAGTACAGTCTACAATTTTACAGTATGAAAGTCACTCAGTATACTTTAAAGTAGATACAATAGTCCTCAGAACGTTTGTCCATTCACTCAAGCGGCTTCACTACATCAGGTGGGGGGATCCGGGGGAGGGGGCTCCTTTTCCTTCCCCAGGGGACTTCCCCCCGAGTCGGCTGCATCACTATTCCCACTGTTGATTGCAACTGACGTAAGAGGTACCTGCAAATTAATTAATTAGTAATTTGCCTGCGACTAATACAGTTTATTCGTACTCTGGAGCGTTCTTAATTGGAATTGCATTAGTTTTTTTTCTTTTGTTGGAAGTAGCATTGGTAGGAAAAACATCGTGTAACATTTATATGTTTGTTTTTATTTCTCTTTGATCTTATTTTAAATCTAGGACTAGGATATAACTTAATATTGTGATTGCGTAAGTAAAGTAAATCGATTTTTATAAAAGGTACACAGATAGCCTGAGTAAGGACATGGGTTACTTTTTACCGGGTTGCGGAAACTGTCTTTCTCGGAGCATGGGTGAATCCGCGGGGAACAGCTAGTAGGATCTAATTTTAATCACTGCTTTTCTACGATACAGTTGTTTAAACGTAGTACATATAGCATATCGTTCTCATTACATCAATACATCTGCAGAGTAAAATCCACTGCCGAGTTACGACACAGTTGGGTAAGCATTTAAATATTCACGTATCAACTTAACACACATTCTTGCATGTATGTATTTCGTACCTACCATGTATGTTCGTAGGTATGTTTTCGTCCTCAGAGCCTTAAACTACCAAAACATTGGCCTTTTGTATCAAAACTGCTATCGCGAATTTGAACATAATAGCCTCCAGAGCATTGTTATTCCACAGTTGTTTGTAAACAATTCTAGAAATATTTTCCTATTTAAATGTTTAAGGAAAAACTGGTAGTTTTATACGTCTGTAATCTTTGGTCCTTTCG
Source organism: Helicoverpa armigera (assembly GCF_030705265.1). NCBI lineage: Eukaryota > Metazoa > Arthropoda > Insecta > Lepidoptera > Noctuidae > Helicoverpa > Helicoverpa armigera. The sequence goes on along the minus strand of NC_087133.1, from coordinate 9,734,895 downwards.
GTATGGTTCGGTCTTTTAAGATTTTGCATCTTATTGCTCATTTTGGTCTTTTGGAAGTGAGTGGAGTTATTGAGCAACTATCTTTGAATTCGTTTGGTATGGCTGGAGTCATTTATTTGTAATCAAAACATGAGAGTATCCAATCTAATAAGATTTTTTACTTCTTATTGGCTTAGTTTCAGCTCGGATTTAATGTAGGTAATCTACTCATTTTTATTCCAAGTAGTCGCTTCATTTTATGATTGCCTATTACTTTCACAGAAATCATGCAATTATTTTTTGAATTAATTAAGTAGAAACTTAATTTTATAATTTACGTTAATTGATTGGCAAAGTCACAATGCTAATAAAGTGTGCGTAATTTAATTAAGTATTTAATTTATGACTTCTATATCAAAATTCCGCGAATATGCATTGATTGATTAATTATTGCAGAAAGTACCTACGTACGTTTGAGTGCTTTTATTGAAAAGAAAACTTTCGTGATTTGCCGGCTCATAAACTTTAGCTAACTTTGTAAAGTTACGTGATTTATAATTTACATTATTTTTTAAAACTTATTAAAATAGTAGTGTATATTTTGACAAGACTTAAAAATATTATTAATTTTTAAATACGGTACAAAAACTTATAATATTTTCCGTCGTCTTTCATAAATCAGTCTACAATATACTTAGACATCTTTTGATGTAAGCGTCGAAGGAAAAATACTATTATAACTCTTTGTAAATTTTCATCCATCAATTTTCAATAAAATGAGAACGATATTTAAATTAAGCCTTTAAACGTATAAAATTGAAACGTCCTTTGTTTTCCAATAATTAATTTTGTTCTTTTATTTTTCATTTTTATAAAATAAACGAGAACACCGAGGTTTACTGAAAAAAATACAGCGTACCGTGTGTTTCGACTAGTAACGTTTGTTCAACGTGTAACAGAATTTGCACGCAGTGTTGACTAAACTGTGTAGGTACATACACAGAGAAAATCATGATGAATTTATTTAATCCATTTTGATACGCATGTGATGCTACTGGACGCGTGAGGGATGTTCACATGCCTAACACGCTTAACTATAGGAACCTGTCAGCTCAAAAAAAAAACGTTCAAAATTGTACGCATAAATTAAAATCGAGTGTTGAAACTGCGGGCCCGAATTCAAATGACATCTCAATAGTCGTGAATATATGATAACTGCTCTGAACTTATCTTACATGTCTGAGTCAAATAGCAGCCTAACGCTTGAAGCATCTGTCTCTAAAGTACGAGAGCGGTTCGATTCCAAGTAAGACAAATCCAATGTTACTTATCTAAGTTTTATGAAGCCTAAAAGTGTATCTTGGACTCCAATGGCTTAGTAAAAAAGATGAGGGAAAATATCTTGAGGACAAGTGTAGGGTTGAAAATTGACGTTCACTCCATTCCTGTGTCAGAAGAGGCCTGTGCCTGATGCCGTTCAGAGGGACGATGAAAAAGGCTGATGATAATACATACCATAGAAACTGCAGTACATATGTGCGTATCCGATTGCCTTGGAGGTGGTGACAGCGAGGCATCGAACCTCAAGTCCAGTTGGAACATGAACACAGCTGCGGCGAGGGTCGTGACGGAGACTGTTAGCTGAGCACTCGCAACCCCGATGCATGTTGTGCTGCCACATCTGAAATATATTGTTTATTTAGAACTTTGTATAGATTGGGGTGTATCTGGTTTGCATCATTCAGCCATCAGTATACCAATACTGTTTATGGTCTATGATCCAGCTTGGTTGGTATCAAGAATGATACTTTATTCTGAGAAAGAGGATTTTTTTTAGATACATCCCTAAATATTTAAAAGATTACTTTGGAGGAATATAATAGTTCCTTTTACACGCTTTTTTTTCGTATTAAACGACTCTACTACTCATATTATAAACGAGGAAGGTTATAACTACGTGTATATGTTTGTTCTTTCACACAAAAACTACCCGATGGTTTTTAATGAAACTTAGGAGTGATATAGCCTACATATGAGAATAAGTTGTCCATGTGCTAGAAACAGATCACTTGTGATTCGTGTGAAACCGCGGGTGGGAGATATCATAAAAATAATAATATGTGAAAAGGCGTAGGCATGTGAAACACACAATATTGATTTCGTGTCTGTTATGACTACATTAAATTCTTGACCGTTATTTGAAGCTTACTAGTTTGAGATAGGCACCTACGTGTTTTCCGCTTTTATCTCCGTCCTTTTCTACCCCATATCTTGCATCTCTCTCGCACATCGACCAGTTTCACTCCCCACCAGGCAGGAGGCGACGAGTGTTCTCGGCGGCCACAGTTCGTCATTGGCGTCTTGTTTTCCGCCCGAGAAGGTTGGTCTAACCAACCGCTGTAGTATTTCGTTGAAAAATAAACTCAGTGCTCTCGCAGAACACAGGTGAGTTTATAATATTTTATACAATTTGTTAACGGTTTTACCGTTCGATATTCGATTTTGCGAAATCAAGTGTTAATATTTTGTACATCTACCCCTTTTTTGTCACGAGTTTCTTCCGTGTACTTTTTTTTTCAGTAATTTGTTTTCAGAATGAGTGACTTATAAAGCAAATACAGATGCGGTAAATAATAAAGCTACCACAGCCCGTGCACGTGACTATGGAAAAGAAAGCAAGCCCGAAGTTCCTAAGGCACCTGTGGCCCTAGTTCAATCCTGCAAGGCGTTCAACTTTTTGACAAAAAAGAATGGTGTGAGGTGCGGTCCAACCAGCATCTCCTTAGTTCGGACTGGTCACTACCGCACTTGAAGAGGGCTGATGGTGTCAAGAAAGCTTTTCGGCCTTGAAAGACTTGGTACGCTCCACCACGGACTACCAGTGAGTCTGTTAGCCACCCCCCATGGGGGTCGGCTCATTATCACGGCGTGTGATGGTTTTCGGCCCTGAAAGACTTGGTACGCTCCCCTCGGACTGCCAGTAAGTCTGTTAGCCACCCCCCATGGGGGTCGGCTCATTATCACGGCGTGTAATGGTTTTCGGCCTTGAAAGACTTGGTACGCTCCCCTCGGACTGCCAGTAAGTCTGTTAGCCACCCCCCATGGGGGTCGGCTCATTATCACGGCGTGTGATGGTTTTCGGCCTTGAAAGACTTGGTACGCTCCGCCTAGGACTGCCAGTAAGTATACTAGCCACCCCCCGCAGGGGTCGGCTCATTATCACGGACCCTCGCAGGGTACCAATCTTGCATGTCGCGAGTAGCAGCATCATTACAAAGCAGGGACCAGTAAGTATATTAGCCACCCCCCGCAGGGGTCGGTTCATTATCACGGACCCTCGCAGGGTACCAATCATGCATGTTGCGGGTCGTACCATCATTGCAATCTACCCTCGCAGGGTGGCTATTTGGATCGACTTTCGAAGAGTCGCCATTATAACCTTCCCTCGAAGGGAAATGGTAATCACACTCACGCTGAATGGCGTGTGACGCAAAACTCTAAAGGCTCCCTTGGGACATCACGAGTAAATTACAATAGGAACCATGTCCAACAGAGGAAACAAAGCGTCCAGGACCGCAGGCGGACTTTGATGCGTCCAACAAGGCACGTAAGTTATGACTTTCGAGGCGGGTTGCCTAACATTATATCAAGACCAATGGAAAGAAATGGGAGCTCCGCCTTTCTTGTCAAAAATAATAACTGGGTATCGCATACCATTAGCCAACAGCCACCTTTGATAGATAATGCCAGATTTGACCAGAGAGTCCAAAGAGATGGATGTCGTCATATCCCAAATGATAAAACAAAAAGTTCTTTGATAGCTGCAAATTCTGCCAGCTTTCTTTCCAATATGTTTCTTGTGCCCAAAAGGCGACGGAAAGAACCGTCCAATACTCAATCTCAAGGTTCATACTTACGGAACCCTTCAGTTTAATAAATGTTTTTCGGGTGCTAGAGTTTCTTCAGAAAGACGAATGGCTGTGCAAGTGGATCTCGCCCAGGCTTACTTCTACCTTCCGTTAGCCGAAGGTCACAGACATGTTCTTCGACTAGTATACAGAAGAAGACTGCTTCAGATTACGTGCCTACCATTTGGCTTAAGCACGGCACCCAAGACCTTCGCCACAGTGACCAATTGGGTGGCTCAAACTTTGAAAACTCAAGGGTTACTTATAATTGTGTATCTCGATTTTCTGGTGGCTCACCAAGATATATTCGCCTACTTTGGGATCATTTGCACCACGTTTTGGATGGCAAGTGAATAAATCGCAAGCATTATCAACAAGATAATGACAAAACGCCCTACGTGACAAACAGCACGACAAACTTAGAATACCTGCATAGCTTGATAGGACTTTTAAACTTGGCAAGTTTTCGTTGTCCCATACGGCAGACTGCATCACCGGGCTCTCCTCACTTTCCTCAATGCAGTGTTGAACAGCAATCTATACCTACCCTATTCATGGAACCGTGAGCCAAACGGTGAACAAACCATAAAAAGGGTTCTTATAAGTCACGATTGAAGTAATGATCATATTTTATAAAAATAACTACGAAAGTAACATACTGACAACATTAGAAATTATATTTTAGAACAATGTCTGTGGAACTTATGCAATCTTTTCAAACTTATTTGAAATCAAATATAATAAATGCCGTAAATTGTTTTCTTAATTTTAATGAAATACGTAGTAAATCTTTTACATGTAAAAGGAACCTAGAAGTCTTGACTGTCATACATAGAACCCTACTTAATTGAAGACCACAGATACTAAGAACATTTTACATAAAAATGTGACGTTTTTGTCATCGGTCGGGTTATACCCACCATTTTGAAAAGTGTCATTCTTTGATTACATTGTGGGCTCACGGCTCGGTGAATGGAGTATAGCAATGTTGAACCTACCAGCAGATGCCTTAGCAGATCTAAAGTGGTGGCTGGTCAGCTGCCACCAAACCTTGGATATTCATACGCCACTTCCCTGTCACCTTATAACCACGGACGCCTCCGAGGTAGGATGGGGGCACAACTGAACGGAACTCCCGTAATGGGTTCATGGAACAAGAGAGAAAAAGGCTCTCACTGCGGTCTGAAAGAGATGCTTGCAGTATTAACTGGATAATCACGGCGAGTTACTAAGGAGATCAACAGCCATTTTTCAATGCAAAAATGGGACTGTGGTGTCATATCTAAGAAATCAAGGTGGCACCCGATCAAGGAGCCTACCGAACTTGACGTACAAAGTATTCAGTTATCTCGAGCTGTATCAAATCTATCACGTCGTGAATCATATACCAGCCCTATTCAACAGTCATGCAGACCATCTCTCCCGACACAAACCTCCACCGGAGTGGCATCTTGTATCAGCAGTGGACCTATTTGCCTCGAAGCGAACCCAGGGATACATAGTTGTGTACTACGTGCCCCTAGATCTGAAGGACCCGAAAGCGGGGTTCCACAATGCCCTTTTCTCAAGTTTGGACTTACCCGCTAGCATGGGTATTACCGCCACCTTACCTTATACCGTAGGTCCTCAGTCATCTCAATTCAGGAACGGGAGTTAATCTCATAGTAGTTCCTTCGGTGGCACCAGGTATTTTGGCGAGCAGATTTGAAGTCCCGATCATTAGCAGTACCCTACACACTGATGAACCTTGAGCAGAAACCGATAGACACAGCAACGGGGATACCCCCTGCCAAGGTCAAGGAAATGGGGAGGGGGGGGAGGAACAAGGAGTCTCTCCGACTGAAGTCTTCTTCAATCCACACGCAACACTTATCAATCAGCTTGGAGTCGATGGTTAAATTGGGGCGAAAAGTATGAAATTGGATCCTATGAATCCTTGAATCCCTATTTGGACCTATACTTACCCAATTTTTTTTGCGGACTTACACATAGTAAATAAACTAGCATACAATACTATTTTATTACACAAGTCAGTTATAGCTACACTATGCAATGCAGAAACCACTGGAGAGCTAGGTTCACACGTTCTAGTCGGACACATTTTAAAATCAATAGCGCAAACCTGTTCCCCGGGAAGCCGTCCATCTGGAATATTGACCAATTGGTAACTTACTTAAGTGCAGTAAACGTAGACGAGAATAATCCTTTTGCAACTTCCAGGCACACTGCTGCTCTTTCTTTTGCTGGCTTGTTTCGGAAAGGCGAGTCCATGATCTTTCCTTGCTTGCAATAGACCCAGAACATTTCAAAAACAACAAAGATAATTTAATCTTATGGCCAGTCTTTGGCTCTAAGACCGACAGTTCTAGTCATAGGCAGTCGGGTTGTTGTTTGATGGATAATCAGGAAAATATAAATCTAAGTCCAGTGTATTGGGTCAGAAAGACTAAAGCCTTGTTAGAAGATAGACGGACATCGGCTAATTCCTTAAATTTATTTATATCCGTTAGAGGCCAACCAAAGGCAGGCACCCGAACGATGATTGCGGGTGGATTAAGACATTGTTAAAAGAGGCGGGAATAACTACAACCCCAGGAAGCTTCCACTCGGCGGTAGCGTCAAAATCTGTGTTGACAATATACCTTTGGACGATATATTAGCCAAGGGTAATTGGCGATCAGGCAATACATTTGCCCATTTTTACAGAAGGGAAAGATACCCACTAAATAGAAGTAGCAAGTTATCTCGATTATTTAATTAATCCAGCTGATTAATGTCTATATTTTTGTTACTATTGTTATTAAGAAGTATGAATGTTTTTGTTAATTACTATTAGAAAATGAAATCAATTTTTGTGTGCTTTTGTTCTGCATCTCTCTTTTAATTTTTATTACTCATCCTCCAAGCCCCTTTCCCAACTATGTTGGGGTCGGCTTCCGGTCTAACAGGATGTAGCTGAGTACCAGTACCAGTTAACTTTTATTACATTAGTATTCCAGGACGCAATACACATACTTACATGTGATTACTCGTGTACCTAAGTAACTATTTACATACACAATTTCATTGTGCTTTTGCTCACATTGGCGTCCACTTCCACCAGGCGATAACAAACACGTCTCAAACTAGTAAGCTTCAAATAACTTTCAAGAATTTAATAGCAGCGTTTTACCTGAAATAAAACGCATATTAAATACTTACCTTATTTGAAGCTTACATTTTAATTTCTGCCTGGTGTTTTCGACTCAATGACGAACTGTGGCCGCCGAGAACACTCGTCGCCTCCTGCCTGGTGGGGAGTGAAACTGGTCGATGTGCGAGAGAGATGCAAGATATGGGGTAGAAAAGGACGGAGATAAAAGCGGAAAACACGTAGGTGCCTATCTCAAACTAGTAAGCTTCAGATAAGGTAAGTATTTAATATGCGTTTTATTTCAGGTAAAACGCTGCTATTAAGCGTATAAATAGCCAAGTTCTAAGTAAAAGTATTTTATTAATGGTTATGTAAATATGAGCATCAAAAGTACCAAGGATAGCGACCACGCGACCATATTTCCCGAGAGTGATATTGTAAAAATTGTTTGTAACGAACCTTTTAACCAAAGTGTTACCCAGAGAATAATAACTATAACAAGTTCATGTTAATTACAAACCTTTTTAATTAAGTTATTACCAAGAAGGCCCTAATTGCCGTGTTTAAAAAAGAAAATTACTCTTTCAGACAAAAAATCGATGCAAATCGGTTGATGAACGACGGAGATCGACCAGAAATAAAAAAATTACATTTAATTTGAGAATCTTCTCTTTTTGGGAAGTCGGTTAAAATTACATTGTAAATGAAGCTTATGTTCCGTTATAATGCAAAAATGCCTTTGTTACTTCACACAAAGTGGTCTATGTAGCGTTTCTAAAAGCGAGTGATTTGCATACATTTTGTTTGTTGGCTACGCTTTCATTGAAAGATGTAGAAAGATAGAGATGAAAACATCAACTTAAGTGTGTATGAGGGATAGAAGAATGGATGGGTGGATGCTATTGTGAGTAGGTATGCAATGTTAGATCGCTGGCTGGTCTTTTGTGGCGCAAAAACATGGCGGACAAGGGACCATGCAGAATTTATTTGATATACAGGATGACCGAAGAAAAGTCTCCTAAGTATCAAAATATTTTAAAACACGTGTCAAATGTCTGTTTAATTCTTTAACTTTTTTAGTAAGACCAACATAATATTTTAGCTTCGGGTCCCCTAAGCATGAGCGATGTACATTTTGCGGCTTAACGACAAATTTTATTACATATCTATCTATATTACATCATCATCATCATCATCATCATCATCATCATCATCATCATCATCTCAGCCATAGGACGTCCAGTGCTGAACATCGGCCTCCCCCTTAGATCTCCACATATCTATCATGTGGACTAAAAGGCAAACCGACTCAGGAACAAAACTTAGAAATTATTTTGAAACACAATTGTGTAAAGGAAGTCAATGACTTCTTAGCAAAATAATAACTGAAATTAGCAACGTTAATTAAAACATTATAATTGTACGATAAAAGTTGGGATTTGTACGTTTTCATTACACTTTGTAAAAACAGTGGAAAGGACAAAGTGGGTTGAAACATCAACGTTTATTTTTAGAGTTTGGTAATTAGAAATTGAAGTGGAAATTTTATACGATAGCTCGCATTATTATTATTATTCCTACCTTCATGATCTCTTAACTTTTATAGTTAAATCACATCTCAATGTCAGTATATATAAAAGACTATCACAAAATATATTATTTATCTTTCCGTCTTATAGTGGTCATCATCATCCTCATCATCATCAGCCTATCGCAGTCCACTGCTGGACGTAGGCCTCTCCAAGTGCACGCCACTGAGATCGATTTTCGGCTTCTCGCATCCAGCTCCTACAGTGGTCGTTAGGTTTTATTTAGCAACGAGCTGTTTTCGGCTCAGCGGACTTTTATTATATATATGCTTCATCATGCTTGTCTTATGTACTTATTACCTATGTTTGCAATAAATACATTTGGGTATGAGTCTTTCTACACTACAGTTTTAAACGCGTCCCGGAGAAAATCGAATAAAAAGTAGCTAACACTGAGAGAATTTTCCACTTGATTTATATGTATACCTTCTATTCAGCTATATTTTCGTGTAGATTAATATTGCAAACTAATATTATTCTAGAACAATCCTTAATGAACTCTAATGCTGTAATAAATAAAGCTAAATCCATCAATTTCCTCACAAAAGGATGTGCCTAGAAGTTTGGGCGCTTGTCAAAGTCCCGTCAAACAAAAAGGTGACCTACTGAGAAGGGTCGCAGATTTTCTATACAGATAATAATGACAAAGGCTTGGTAATATTTTGTCTCGGAAATGTTCAATATTATGGTCCTTTCAATGAAGCAATAAAGTCTGTTTTTCCTTGAAAAGTAGGGGTCATCAAACTGGGTTTTATGAGCAATTTCAATAACAAGCTTTTTTACAAAAAATATTATAAAAGAGGTTTACACTAAAATTAAAAAGCTCCTCATCGCTGTTGACCGAAAGCTTACCCAAAATGCTGGCAGCATTGCCACGCTGGATGGCAATAACATACATAGTGTAGTAAAATCAAAAACAAAACAGCAGTAAAATCTCGACTATTTTAATATTTGATAAAATAATAAAAAAAGTAATAATACAATATCAACGTTCTATATTTCTGTACCGCATAAAATAAACTTAATTTTTCACACCCTCTGACCTATCATGTCCTTTATTTCATACGGTATTACAGCTAGAAGCTTTTTGCAAACATATACCTTTATGTATTTTTTGGTATGGAATGTGTATAGAATATTGTAGGACAAACCTTGACAGAAATAATGTACGTAAACAGTTACATGCTTGTTTAACAAACAATGTTCGCGAAATGAAACAAGCTGTGATTATTTATTTATACGTCATTTTAAATGAGTAAATATTTTGTTATATCATGTTTTGTTTTAGTATGGGCAATTATTAACAGACACTCGTACGACCCGTGACATAGATTGAAACTAGCATAGATAAATATAAAATTGTGGTAATCAAATAGAAATGAGTCTATATTCAGCGTCGTTTGTTTCAAAAGGTAAAAAAAAAGAAATAAACAAGTCAAAAGTTAACTTAAACTAGATTTCTAAACACAAAATTCCAAAACCATCCATATAAATACATGCACCTTACTAGAAACTAAAGGGTAAGTTGTATGGGGTACCCGTTCCAAGAATAAGGTATGATATATTATTAGAAAGGTATTTACGTGAAGAATAATAAAAACTATGGGGCAGCACTCACCCGATATTCATAAGCGATCTGATACAAAACATAAGCATCGCTATATGGGCCCCTATAGCCGCCGTCCACAACATCGTCAGGGGTACCGCGGCGCACGGCGAGGGGCCTAGGGCCCGCCACGGTGCGCCCCAAGTCCTGGTCGCCCTAGAGCGAGCGGATACCCACCCGCCGAAACCTCGGCTGAAGTATGTTGATGTCGCTGTAAAGAGATGTGTTATTAGTTTTCTATAAGTCAAAATGTATATTAGGCTGTAGTGAGAAATGCGTGGTTTGTTCAAAGTATAAGCATCACCATCTACCAAGACTTTTACCAACTACCTAAGCTTAAAGTGTGACCGAATACCAGTATTTTACTCCGAGCAACTGTCAATTTAATCTTCCTAACTCAGTCAGACTTTCTGGCCTCCGATCCTTAACGAAAAAAAACGAAAGATTCTATATAAAGTTGATAATTGTTTATTTTATTCCACGGAAACAGTAATAAAACTTTAAACACAATAGTATTCTTCTTTAAGCGCCGTTAAAGCAGAAAGTGCCAATTAAAGAATTTTCTAATTAACGACGAGAATGAAAATATCTCTTCAAGTGAACTTTTTTCGCTTCAAGGGATCTTCTGTGACCCATTTATCGCTGAGAGTTGCCTTGACTGAAAGCATTCAGCCTGCACTCATATCTTCTATTGTGTTTTTCTCTTTCACGATATATTGAAGAAATATTAACACATAACGAGCCTTTATTGGACTTAGGTTATGTGGAAAGTTTCAGACAATTTATCGATATCAAAGTGATCTTTGTTTGTCCGTAACTATAGTGACATAGAGTAGTTATTAAGAAGATAATGTAAGTTTTTAATAATCAATTAAGATTTATTTTTAGTAGACGTAATAGTGTATTTATTTTAGATGTAAAAGTCTCAAAAATAAACACAATGTAGTAAGCACCACGTTTATAATTTACCATATCAGATTTAGCCATTTTGTTAGTCAAAATTCCAAAAGTGAACGGTAGATTATAAGCCGCAATCCTAACCACGAGAATTTTAACACCTAAATAATAGTGAGTATTTAATTTTCAACTTCTAACTGAAAATTAACCCTTTCCCCGCAGCGTTTAAATTATTTGAACCCCAGAATTCGCTAATTGCTTACAATAAATAACATCTGCCACATTTTGAATATTATAAACGTTATTATTTAAACGTGTTGCCTTTTAGATGTGAATTTAATTTTTATGGGAATATTTTACGATTTATTAACTAATGATAATTAAACGTGGGAAGGTATAAGATTAGTTGGGCCTTAGAATGTATAGCGTATGCTAATATAATCATAAAGTAGCTTGTATAAACTGATTTTTGCGCACTTAAAAATCTGTGTCGCTAGCTATGTAAAAGTAAAGCACAGTTACCTACAAATATATTTCATTGTAAGTATAAAAAAAAACGCATTCCGTTTTAATAGCTAGAACATTGCTATTCTCTCACATTCACATATTGTACTCTCATATAAAATTATAAATCCAAACTTGACTTATACTAAATAATCCAAATAGCGAATTCTTTCATGTAGTAATTACATTAACATCGCATAACAACGACCAGTCTAAAAATGTCAATAAAAAAGATCCCGACGAATTGAGAACCTCCTCCTTTTTGGGAAGTCGGTTAAAAATAGAATATTATGTAAAAATATAAGTAAGTTTTAAAAGCCAGTTACCTGCAGCCAACACAGTGATGGCACCAGCTGGTACTCCAAGACCTAACGCAGGTTTCTGCTTCTCTTCCAGCCAGCCGACAGCTCCCAGCACTAATCCTAATATTCCGCAGACAATCTGCAACAAAACTATCGGTTAGCTGAACATCATCAACAGTATTTTGGTGTTCCACTTCAGGGCACAGGTCTCTGTTGCGGGATTTTTCGAAAGAGTTACCGCAGCCCTGGTACATAAAAGGCCTACGAAGGAACACGATGGATTTTTAGTCAGTAAAAGTCTGACACTCCCTCACCGCTACTACCCCACAGCGGGAGGGGTCATTTGACCATCGGAAAAAATGCCTCTTCCCATACAGAGAACGCCCCTTGCGTTCATCTCAATGCTTGCTGAAGGTGGATTGGTGGTATTAGACTAAAGTCTTTTTGTATAAAGTGTTTTGAACTTAAAAGTTCAAGTTTCCTCAAGAAGCCTTTATACTTCGATATTGGTGTCCAAGATATACATACCCACTTAGATGGTACTATATAATAATATTAATACTTAATTTTCATCATCCCTATCCAATTATAGACTGCCTGCACTATACCTGCACTATATTTATAGCAAACATTCTTACATGCGATCCTTTCAACTTTCAAACCCACACAAATAGATGGAACTCCGTGAAGCTTCCCACTGCATATTGCATAAATAGAACAAATAACTCCACGGTATCGGATAGACTGACAAGGCTATTATACCGCCGGTATCAGACTAAAAGACAAGCAATATGTGTCGCCCACTACTCGCAGTCAAAGCTTGTGATGCATGTTTTGTATAGAAAACGGAATATTTTGTTCGATGAGACAAGGCTTTTCAATTATTCCCTTGACTATTTTTAACTGTCATAAAAAGTATTCATTCGGCAGCATTAACACTTGTAACTTTTACTAACGTAATCAACTTAGGATAAATTGACAAATGATTTATGTACCATTATTATTTACTTATCTGTAGATGGAACAGTCACAAATAGATGGAACTCTGTGAACCTTCCCACTGCATATTGCATAAATAGAACAAATATCTGCACGGTATCGGATAGACTGACAAGGCTATTATACCGCCGGTATCAGACTAAAAGACAAGCAATATGTGTCGCCCACGACTCGCAGTCAAAGCTATGTTAGATGCATGTTTTGTATAAAGGAATAGAAAGTAACATTTTGTTCTTTGAGACTTAGGGTTTTGAATAATTTCTTTGCCCTTAAACTGTCATAAAAAGTATTCATTCGGCCGCATTAACACTTGTCTTGTAACTTTTACTCACGTAATCAACTTAGGATAAATTGACAAATTATGTAATAAATTGACAAATGATTAATGTGCCAATATTATTTACTTATCTGTAGATGGAACAGTCACAAATAGATGGAACTACGTGAAGCTTCCCACTGCATATTGCATAAATAGAACAAATATCAGCACGGTATCGGATAGACTGACAAGGCTATTATACCGCCGTGTATCAGACTAAAAGACAAGCAATATGTGTCGCCCACGACTCGCAGTCAAAGCTGTGCTGATGCATGTTTTGTATAGAAAACGGAATATTTTGTTCTTTGAGAGTAGCCTTTTGAATAATATGTTAGAATATGTAGTTTTAAATTACATAAAAAAGTATCCGTACTTACTAATATAATAAATGCGAAAGTAACTTTCTAAGTATGTCTCGCTTTCTCGCAAAAACTAAGGAACAGATTTAAATGTTTGGTAGGTCGACCTACACAGATAACACTAGTGCCTGAAAAAGGACATACAGACAGCTTCTTTTCATCCGGCCGCAGGAAGTACATAGTTACCTCGGGATGCAAGTATAAATTGAGCAACATTTAAACCTAACTATCTGTCGAATACCTAAGTTTTGTTAAAGCCCCCAATTCATGTAAGGCTTTTTTCTGTCAAACACCGCTTTTATATTATCTGATTTTCAACTCTTACACGTAGTTGCACAAAAAAATGGTATCGCTTTTATATTCCCTTGAAAGCATCCTTCTCGTGACAGGGGTATTTTACAAAAAAAAGGAAAAAGAATTAGGTGACCTCACCATAGCTTGTCAAAGCAGTATTCAAAAGGAGGGGATGACAATGCATTTATTTTTCACTTGAACGGTGTTTGTACTGAAAAATGTGAAGTAAAAAAGACAAAAAATACAAATCATCTTCAGAAGTACCGTAAAGTGATGACGGATGAATATACCAGTCTATGTATATTACTATACTTGATCTCCACAACCTAGTTACTTGACTTTTTGCCTATTGACTATCGGTATTGACAGCCAAAAATGTTTAAATGACAGTCGGGATCTAATGTCCTTTTCGAAACACAGTCCCATCCACAAATCGGCCGCACTATGCGTTACTTAACCTTATGATCAAATGATCCTTGCTGCTGCTTCTTCGCTTTGCACTTCTTAGCTCTTCCGAGAGGTTCTAAGAACAAAGGACATTGGGCACTTTGTATGAGATTTGGTACCCGCTCCAACAGTAACGTATGATATATCATTAGAAAGGTATTTGCGTGAATAATAATAAAAACTATGGGGCCTGCCTCAATTAGCTGTCCGATCCGAATAACGACAAAAATTGAATCGACGTAGAAACAAGTATGTCATCCATATATGCAAATTCATTAAGAGACATATGTCGTCAGTGTAATAATTTTAAACTCAGTTAATAGACATCTTACATTATTTGAGATATACTCTATTATAATCTAAAGTTTGCAATATTCTATGGAGTCATACTACGGAAACACAATCGTCATCTGATTTGACAAAAGTTCAAAACATTTCTATTCGTCTTTTTTTAAGAAGAAATTCATCATTATCTCAGCAACTCTTGAGGAGCATGATTGAGTCGTAATATGTACTGTGTTAACATCGTCTCCTGACTTTTCAACCTTAATTGATTGTAAATACTGAAAGACTTTCATCAAATACATAAGCCAGTTCTGCGTGAACTGCAAAGGTTTGCACAGTCTTTTTTTAAAGCAGTGGGCAGGCAAACATTTTAAGAAGGCCGAATTCCTGCGTTTTTGTTACTTTACCAGTTTTTATTCAATACAGTTAGATTTAAGAACTACATCTACGTTGATGATTTATGAACATTACACATTCTGTTAGTCGATGTCACGCGAAATGGACAAGGATTTGGGACTAGTCGTCATAGTAAAAAAAATTTGCCTTGCCAAGACCTACGCAATGGTACTAGAATCAACACTGTTGGACAGGGTACCAAAACGCCCATCGTCCTTTGGTAAATCTTTTACCCAAGCCGTTGTCACACGATATCCCTTTCGCAATTAGTAAGCAAAGCTATGTAAATGATTGACTAATTAATTATTCCTGCCCCACACCTCAATGCCTTGCTATACCTACGAGATTAGTATGCAAATGATGTCACGGAGACACGATAACGTGTGGCTTATCTCAGTTCGGAAGCCAAAGCTTGGATTAACCCCGTGCGGCGTAAGCACAAAAATTGATAGATAGATAGATAGATAAAACATTTATTCAGACAAACAAAAAGTCACCACAAAGATACACAATAAGAAAAATAAAACAAAACAAGAAGTGGGTAGAAAGAGAAACATAAAATATGAAATACAATCAGAGATTAACGGCGCGCTGCAGTGTCTTACGTTTGCACCGAATGGGAGTCCAACTCAGCATGTGTCAGGTAGAATACCTGACGCTGGTATTCTGCTGGATCTGCTAATGGTGTTCATTAATAAATGGAGTGACGTGAGTTCTTGGCGGTATTTTAAAGCAGAATCTGGCGCAGGCGTTTTGCGAGTTGCATTGGACTGAGAAGGAATTAAAAGGGAGTGTAATTGGTGGTGAATAAATGCATTTTGCTTGTGAAATAAATGCATTTTGCTTTGTTAAATTCAGGTCTACTTTTTCGAAGTATTTTTAGGAAAATTTAAAATGGGAGAAAGTCAGGAAAATGAAAATGGGAAAATGTCACGGATGCTTCATTTTTTAGGTGTACTCAACATTTTGCCTGTATAACCCTCATATTTGCGTGAGAAAAATACGAAAAAACAACTAACACAGTTCACTGAACTGATCTTTTTGAAGTCAGTCCAGTATTGTTTCTATCAAACAAATAAAGTCATATGAACAAAACAACCCTGTTTTCTCCATCCCAAGAGTCCTGACGTTAAACACAAATTAATCACGAGAGATTACCAATTCAAGGAACCGATAGATTAGGTGTAATCAGACCTTTATTTCTTCAGTAAGGAGGGAAACTGGGAGATGTTTATCCATGGAGAGCAAAATGATTAGCAGAGATGTCATATCGCAAAAACTCCTGAGACAATAGCGCGCTAAAATGCGAATGTTTAGCGGATGATGAGCGTCACTGGTTCTGCCCTCATATCTTCTTTAGAACCTGCCTATTATTTTTTACTTTAGGAAAGTACCATAAAGAGAACTAAACTTTGACAGATTCGTCTTGATTTGACAAAGAACCCGAATGCCTCGTTAGTCTAGTGACCGATCACACCTTCCGCACATTCCTTGACCTACAAGAAGGCGCCTACCTTCCTTATGGCATCTCCGCTATCTTTCCTTCCTCCGTGACTTTATCTTAAACGTCGTAAACAGAGATGGTCAGTACTAAACAAGGGTTCGGACAGTTACAAATTGATAGCGCTCGTTTTTTGGGACACGATACGACGATAATGGTTTTGGAAAAATATGTTTTGTGGAGCAATTTAGTTGGAAAAATATGCTTTTGAAAAATATAGTTTTTAGTTGGAGTTTTTTTCTGAAATAATACTCCTTGGTTTGTTAGTACCTATGTATTCAGAATTCTCCTAAAATTATGATTCTAAAGTACTGCTATGATCACTACATGTTTTTGTTACATTGTCTGATGGAATCTCTGTTTCTGTTCCCGTAGATTTCCCGTGAGGAAAGGCTACCACGGTAACTAAGGCTACGGTAACTCTCCCGTATGTAAGTAAGCCATATATTTAGCTTATTCTAAAAACTAATGAGTACAATAACCTCCCACTTACTGTGTACCACTTACCTGTAACACTCGAACTCTAAGAGCGATAGCAAAAGGGTACAATTGTACCCCATTCCCGGGTTCCGCATCGTCCCCCCGGGATAACCCGCTTACAGCACTACATACTGACTGCTTTCGCGACCACATAGCCGCTTTTGCGTGGAGAACTGGAGACAAAGGAAAGGATATATAAATCCCAGTACGAAGAAAGACGGACACATAAATACTACTAATAAGGAGAATCGGCTTTTTATATTTATGTTTGTATTACTAAAAACATCTATCTGTCGTTAAAAAATGGTAGTTTGGCAATAAACGTTGTTGCAAGTTTAGACCTTATAGTAACAATTATAACAAATACCCACTTATTTCTCCACTCCTTTTATGT